>NC_138773.1:183890062-184287562 GCF_965119305.1 Pelophylax lessonae | reverse complement strand
CTGTCACAATATATATATATATATATATATATATATATATATATATATATATATATAAATATGAGTGCACCCCTTTTGAAAAGTAAGATTTTCATCAATATCTCAATGAATACAGGAGAAATTTCAAAAATTTTGACAAAACTGAGTTTTATAGAACATTTGTTTAGCTCATTCAATGAAATTAAGGTTAATAATATATCTTAGATTACAAAATCTTTAGTTTTTATTCAAATAAGTTGATGCAAAAATTAATACACCCCACAAAAAAGACTACATCATCTAGTATTTTGTATGACCTCCATGATTTGTATGGACAGCACCAGGTCTTCTAGGCATGGAATGAACAAGTTGGCAACATATTGCAACATTTAGCCTTTTCCATTCTTCAATAACGACCTCATTTGGAGCCTGGATGCTTTGTAGAGAGTGATGCTAAACTTGTGTATTCAGAATTCCCCATAGGTGTTCAATTGGGTTCAGATCAGGAGACCTACATTACTTGGCCACTGGATTACTTTCACCCTGTTCTTATCTGGAAATGCAACAGTGGCCTTAGATGTATGTTTTGGATCATTGTCATGTGGGAAAAGTCCACGATGACCAAGAGCACAGGATGATGGTAGCACCTTCTCTTTCAATATAGAGCAATACATCTGTGAATTCATAATACCATCAATGAAATGCAGCTCCCTGACACCAGTACCCCACGGAAGGACACTGCCACCACCATGTTTCACTGTAGGCACCATGCATTTTTCTTTGTACTCCTCACCTTTGCGAATCCATACAGATTTGAAGCCATCTGTTACAAAAACAATTATCTTGGTTTTGTCACTCAAGAGTACAGAGTCCCAGTAGTCTTCTTCTTTTTCAGCACAGGCCCTGGCAAATTCAGGCAGGCTTATTTGTGCATGGGCTTTAGGAGAGGCTTCCTTCAAGGAGGACACCCATGCATGTCATTCCTCTGCAGTGTACATCGTATTGTATCACCGGAAAAAATCACCCCAGTTTGGCTTTCTACTTCTTAGGTAACTGCAGTGAACTTGCATGGCAATTTACTTCAACCCTTCTCATCAGAAAACATGCCTGTCGAGGTGTTAACTCATGTGGATGGCCTGGACTTCTCTGTGAGATGGTTGCAGTTCCATGTTTGTTAGGTTTTTGTATCACTTTTGCTACAGTATTCTGACTAATTAGGGCTCAGTTCACACCAACTTTCATTGGAGTGTATTCATTTTTGCAACATGGTCTTGAATAAATTTGTTAGAAAAAAATACTTTCACACTCGGGCAACATTGAAGCTGTCCCAGTGTGAACCGATCCTAAAGCTTTGCTCATCTTTTTGTAGCCTTCACCTTTCCTGTGTAAAGAAATTATTTTCTTTCTTAGGCCTTGTGACATTTCTCTCTCATGTGGTGCCATTGCTGACAGCATGAAATGGGAAGGGGGTTTTGTTTGTTAAGTAACACCCTTTTATAATAAACTGTCTGCTGGACACCTGTTTAGACTCACTTACAGTATAGTTAAATTCTTGTTAATTAGGATTTTGTTGTCTAAAATTTAGCTTTGCTCCTAAGACTTTCATTGAGGTATAATTTTTCGCAACATGATCTTGAATAAATGTGTTCTGAAAAATACTTTGTGTGTGCAAATCTTGGTTGCAACCGATGGCCAAAATTTGTGGGAGTATTTGTAGTAGTGTCCTATAAAAAATGTTGATTCTGAAAGGAAATTAAAGTTTTTCTGACAAATCTGTTGGGGTGTACTCATTTATGCCGCGCACTATATATATATATATATATATATATATATATATATATATATATATACATACATACCCTTTTATAAATATATGTAAACATTTTTTTAATAGTAATGTATTTTTAATAGTAATTAATGTGTAGGAGGGAGAGTTCGCCCACACCTCCACCTTACCCACCACCTCCTCAGCCCCGGAAAATACTGCACAGCTAAGAGTCCCTGCTGGTTGCAAGCTTCAGCATGCTGTGTGCTGGGCACTAGAGGAAAACTTCAGCCGGGGGAGAAATTCAAAGGCACAACTTGCTAACCTGGTGACAGAGATGTTTGTAGGGATGGGGGTGAACCCAAGCACCCCCTGTATTAGGGTGTGCCCAGGCACACCCAGCACTTCCCATGTGCACTCCTGTGCACAGTACATTATAAACTTTCTAAAGGGAGAACAGCAGAAACTGTTTGCTTACAGACTTTTACTGCTTGAAACCATGCATGGATCCATGGTAAAACAGAAAGGAGGGAGACTAGTTGAAAAGTCACAGTCCTGACACATTCAGTTCTATAAAAAATGGAACCAGACCCATCAAGATGTGTTGATAGGCATTTTTCAGCAATGTAGGTAAAAAAAAGTTTGGCAGACATGACCAGAGCTCCTCCTGCTGTCTTAAAAAAAAAGTTTAAAAAAATATTCACATGAAACATTTAAAATGTATTTAGCTGAAATTGAAGAAATTGAATGCTTTTGCTTAGTTATTTGTGAAATACTAAAAAAATATATAATATCTTTAGGCTATGTTATGTAGAAAAAATGAAGAATAGGATAAATGCATCAAAGAAATAAAACAAAAAAACTCAATAAATCAAAATAAAGCTTATAGCAGTAAAATACATCAGAGCTGACAATGCATACATCTCAAAATACACTGAATATTCATGTGTTGCTAATTCGGAATTGTGATGTAATGTAACAGATCACAGAGGTCAATTTTTTTAGTACCAAAACACTGTTATCACCATAACTGTATCAAAACTTTCATCATAGGCTTACTGTGCTTAATAAGAAAAAAAATACAAAATAAGAAATGACTTTGATTGGGAATTGATTGCCAATGCATGCAACATTACCTATAAACCATAGCACAAAATACACAAAATAATATAATTTTTAAAATGCATCTATTAAAACAAATCCATTTAATTAAAATCACATTGCTTTATATCACTCATCCACATATGATGTAGAATCACTGGCTTTGTATCATACTGTTTGACACATCAATGTACCACATGCTGTTAAATATTATCCATTACACGAGTACAAAATTCAATAGGATTAAACAAAGAGAATATTACAAATATGTATGATCACATACCAGTGAAAATTTACAGTCAGAATCTCTTAAACCTAATAAACTATGCTTTTCTCTTTGGGCTGGGATGTTTTTCTCCCAATAACCCACAGGTACCAAAAGACGGTTTGCAAAAAGACTTGAGGAAGGAAGACTAAACAGTTGGAATCCAAAGAGGAACCGAATGGCAAACGCCCCAATTTATAACTAATTTATTAGAGCAAGATGATCATGGAAGGGGTTTGCACGAAGTAAAAACAACAAAATGTATTTCCTAGCACACTTACCAACTTATCACACTTGTATTAACCACTTTAGCCCCGGAGGATATGGCTGCTCAAAAACCAGGCCCTATTTTGCGATTCGGCACTGAGTAACTTTAATGGACAATTGCGTGGTCGTGCGACGCTGTACCCAAATTGATTTAATTTGATGCCCTTTTATTTCCACAAATCACCTGTGCGATTTTTATTTTTTTTATTTTGCGCTATAAACAAGAAAATAGAGACAATTTTGAAAACATAACAATAGTTTTCAAATTTTTTTATATGAAATTCTCAAAAAAAAATGTAAAAATCAAATTTTTTTAACAGTTTAGGCCAATTTGTTTTCTGCAACATATTTTTGGCAAAAAAAAAAAAATCGCAATAAGCAATCACAATTTTGATTGGTTTGTGCAAAAGTTATTGCGTTTACTAACTACGGGAAAGATTTGTGTCATTTTTATTGTTTTTTTTTTTTTTTTTGCTAGTAATGGCGGCGATCTGCGATTTTTTTTTTTGCGGGACTGCGACATTGTGGCAGACAGATCGGACCCCTGACATTTTAGACACTTTTGGGGGTACCAGTGACATTAATACAGTAATTAGTGCTATAAATATGCACTGTTACTGTAAAAATGACACTGGCAGGGAAGGGGTTAACTTTACTGGTGATCAAGGGGTTAAGTGTGTCCCTAGGGGCATGATTCTAACTGTCAGGGGGCGTGGCTAGTGAAGTAACCACAGAGACATGCGATCCTATATAGCAGGATCGCATAGCCTCTGTGATCATTTTAGGGAGAATGACAGACGGCTGTGTTTACATCAGCCGTCTGTCTTTCTCCCTCTGCTGCGGGAGATCGCGAGTGGCCGGCTGCCATCGGAGCCGTCGGTCACGCGCGCTGGCTCCCCAGGGAACGAGCGGGGGTGGGAGTGAGCAGGCGGCGGCGCGCGCTCGCCCCCTACAGTCTCCTGACCGAGTGACGTAGCTCTACGTCGCTTTGCCCAGCGGTGGCAAAGTGCCGCAATAAATGTACGGTGGGCGGGGTTAAAGTGGTTAAAAAAGAAGTCTAAATTGCTCAATATTTGCAAATATACCGTATGTGGAAGCCATACTGCCTCATTAAGACCTCCCTGTTTAGTATGGTCCTACCTCTGTTCTATGAGGGCCTCCATGTTGATACATGTATAGCACTGATTGATCGCTAGTCAGACCAGTCTCCGTGTCACCAGATCAGTGTGAGCCAGCAAAAGTGTTCCTGATTGCTGTCAATCCTGTGCCAACATCAACAGACCAGTTCAGCCAGCAATAGTGTTCCTGATTGCCACCACACCAATTCCAATGTCACCAGATCAGTGTAAGGCGGCAATGGTGTTCGTGATCGCTATCTATCTGGTCTCAGACTCACCAGACAAGTGTACGCCAGTAACCGTTTTCCCGATTGCCACCCTACTAATGCCAGTGTCGCCAGACCAGTGCAACCAGAAAAAGTGTTCCTGTTTGCCAGATAGGCCAGTTCCAGTTTCATCAGAGCCAGTGCAGCCAGCTATAGTGTTTTTTATTGTTCCTTATTGCTAGCCATATCAGTCCCAGTGTCCTCAGAACAGTACAGCCAGCAATAGTGTTTCTGATTTCTAGTCATTCAAGTTTCAGTGTCCCAGATACCAGATCAGTGTAAGGCAACAACAGTGTACCTGTTTGCTAGCCAAACCGGTCTGAATGTGACTACACCAGTGTAACCCAACAAAAGTGTTCTCGATTGCTACCACACATTACCAGACCAGTGCAGCCAGAAACGGTGTTCCTAATCGCTAGTCACACTAGACCAGTGTAAGTTGACAACAGTTTTCTGATCGGAACCACACTTATGGCAGTGTCGCCAGACCAGTGCAGCCAGTAAAAGTGTTCCTGATTGCTAGCCATGCCAGTTCCAATGTCACCAGATACTAGATCAGTATAAGGCAGCAACAGTGTTCCATATCACTGGCCAAACTGGTCTCAGTGTCACGAGACCAGTGTAAGCCAGTAACAGTTTTCCTGGTTGCCACCACACTAGTGCCAGTGATACCAGACCAATGCAGCCAGCAAAAGTGTTCCTGATTGTTAGCCATGCCTGTTCCAAGGGCAACAGAGCCAGTGCAGCCACCAACAGTGTTTGATTATTACCATACTAATGTCACCAGAGCAGTGCAGGCAGTAACAGTGCCATTGTCTGCCACCACACTAGTTCAGTGTCAATAGTGCCAATACAGCCAGCAATAGTGTTCCTGATCACTCGCCACACCTGTGCCAGTGCAGCCAGCAACAGTGTCCTCATCACTAGCCACATCAGTTTCAGTGCATATCAGCACCAGTATTCTGAACACTATTCACACTATTGCAAGGGTTACCAGAGTAAGTAAAGCCAGCAACATCGTTCTGATTGCTAGACACACCATGTCCAAAAAATGTACACTAGCAGGGAGACCTGAGAGCATAGAGAGAGCTCACAGTCAGATTCAGAGTATGAACCACAGTGGACCCCTTAAAGGCCATCTCTGATTCAGAGGATAAAGGGGTCCCTGCTAAAAGAGGGAATTAGATGCATAATTTCTGCCTCCTAAAAGCCTGAAGGTGCTCATTGGATGTTGGGCTCCTCTGTCTGGCTAGGCTGAGCAAAAGTCTCACACCTGGTATTACCATACTCTAGAGGAGAATGTGTTTTGGGGTAGAATTCTAAATATGTGAATAATGTGTATTACAAATATCTTATTATTGTACAAGTTTGTGTAAAAATATATTGTAATTTTCTTTCTTCATTTTCCAAAAAACTTGTGGCAAAAAAGTTATCTTCAAAAGACTAACCATGCCTTTTAGTAAATATATTGGATGGTCTGCCTTCCAAAATGCAATCATTTTGTGAGTGTTTCTCATGTCCTGGCACGTCAGGGCCTCAAGAACAGTGACTGTTGGTCAGGAAATCAGAAGAGTAATTTAGTGACCTTCAAAAGTATGAAGATACTCCCTTGATTTTGGGGCCCCTCTGTGTAGGCAGCAAAAATGTCTCTGTGGTATCCGAGGGAAGTAGAAGATTGTGTTTCCAGTTTAATTGTAACTATATACAGTATATTGCATGTGAGATAAATAGCTTTTTAAAAGGACTACTTTGGGAAGAAAAAATATTTTATTTGACTGAGTAATCATCAAAAGTAACACACTGCTGAGGGGCATGGCTTGGCTGCAGAGCGGAATAGCTGCATAACAGCGCTGCTCTGTCCTACCAGGAGAAACCAAGTGACTCTAAAACACGGGAGACCGTCGTAACCCGTACCCACTACACCCGCCAGCAGCGGGGATCCCTGCGTACCGGAGGGGCTATGTCTAAAAAGAAATACAAGCCACCAGTGCCCTGCAAACTGACATAGTTCTTCCACCGCACTGCAATTAAGTCCCAAGATGGCACATATTCTGGACTCAGCACACTCACCGCTGCATCCCTTACCGCCTGACTCCTCTCCCCAAGAACCTCTGTTCATCTCCCCATGCTGCTGACAGACAAGAGAGCTGCAGACTCCCCAGCTCTCTCTCCTATCAAGGCACCAGTAAGTAAAAAGCACATGGGAGACAAAGGTTTGTTCATTTGCCAGGAGAAGAGGGATGATCTGAGCTCATTGGCTTCTATACCAGCATCTAGCAACCCAGTCTCTGAAAATTTTTAAAATCAATGATTTTAACCCTCCAAAAAAACATACAAGCAGAATTGCACTCCTCAGTTTCACATGTTCATACAAAAATTGATCAGGTGGAAGAGCACACAGATCAAGTTGAAAGGCAAATGGAGGAAGTCACTCATGCCTATAAAGAGCTAGTTGATGCTCATTCTGGCCATGTAGAAGAGATTTAATTCCTAAAAGCCAAAGTTGCAGACCTAGAGGATCGCTCCAAGGCAATAACATCAAATTCAGAGCTGGTTCCATTTATTCAGCAGCTCTTTCTTAAGCTCATACGGTCTCTATCCCCGTCGAAAATCCTAATTGACCGAGCACATAGGATCTATAAACCCAAACACCTTCCTGCGGCCTTACCAAGATGTGCTTGCTCGTATACACTTTTCACATAAAGAATCAAATTATGAAGCTTGCCAGGGCCGCACATACCCTCCCTGATCCTTGCTGACTCTAGGCTTGTTTTGATTGGAGCTTGTCCTGTTAAACCGCTGTATGGTCTTGGCCACCATGCTGCAGCTCAGTTTTAGGGTGTTGCCAATCTTCTTATAGCCTAGGCCAGCCCTCAAATTTTCCACTCGCCTCCTCGCATTTTGCGAGTTGAAAATGATTGAAAGTGAGCGAGGAGAGGAAGAGACAGAACACTCTCTGGACGTGCAGGGGTGGGCAGTGTCCATATCTGTGATGAGGGGGGGCGCACTAGGAGCTTCTGCCTTCACATGCCTGACAGGAGTGAATGTCATTCTCCCTCCTGTTATTGCAGCAACACAATGCATGATTTCTGGACTCCTCCGTTCCAGCCACTTATCTCTCCTGCAGCCGTTAATCACTTCTCTCCTTCCAAGCTCCCCCCCCCCCCTGTTGGTTTGTTCTCCTCGGCCAGGTCACTTTCACTTTCTCCTCGCACTTGTCTTTATCTTCCCTGCACAATGGTAAGTCAGCAGCGATTCTTGTACTCCTCTGTTCACATTAACCCTTCATCTACTTCTATCTTTCAGCTGTCCTCTCCATAAATCTGTACTGTATGTCCTGCAGCCTCTGGTCCCAGCTCTGAGCATTCCAAGCAGCCATTTAGCTGACCCTGTCCTGTCCCAAAATACAGCCTTAGCACTTTCTCTACAGCCCTTCACTCTGCTCATCATTAACATATATTATTACAACCCAGACCCCCCCCCCCCCCCTATTCAGTCTCTTATCCCTAATAACTGGTGAACTGTGGTTTGGCCAGTGTAATTGTATGTGCGTTTTTTACCTGGATTTTAGGTGCATTTCTATTGAATTTCTATTACAAAGTGCGTTTTCATGAAAGCGCTTTAAAGTCCTGCATGCTGCATATTTGATGCGGCTTCAGAAAATGCACTGTGTAATAGAATTCAATAGAAGTGCACCTAAAATCCAGGTAAAACGCACATACAATCACACTGTTGTTATTAATATTTATTTGTGCAACTTCTGCATTCATGCAAAAACATTTAACAGTGTAATTTTATAAAATAATTTTTTGAGGGCGCATTTAGGGGCGGGGCAGTGTAGGGGTTAGGTGGGGCAAGTATTGGCGAGTAACCCTTAAGGCCTGGTTAGTAGCTCAGGACTTGAAATTTTGAGCCCTGGCCTAGGTCATCTTTATGTAGAGCAACACATTTTTCAGATCCTCACAGAGTTCTTTGCCATGAGGTGCCATGTTGAACTTCCAGGTGACTAGTATGAGAGAGTGAGAGTGATAACACCAAATTTAACACACCTGCTCCCCATTCACACCTGAGACCTTTTTAACACAATGAGTCACATGAAACCAGGGAGGGAAAATGGTTAATTGGGCCCAATTTGGACATTTTCACTTATGGGTGTACTCACTTTTGATGCCAGTGGTTTTGACATTATTGGCTGTGTGTTGAGTCATTTTGAGGGGATGGCAAATTTACACTGTTATACATGCTGTACACTCACTACATTGTAGCAAAGTGTAATTTCTTCAGTGTTGTCACATGAAAAGATATAATAAAATATTTACAAAAATGTGAGGGGTGTAATCACTTTTTTGAGAGCTCAACTCTTCGTTCCTCAACTAATGCTACTCTCTCCACTGTACTCCTAAAATATCATCCACCTCATCTCAAATTAAGCACCACCGTAGCTACTTTGTGCACCTGGTCCTCACTACCACAATCAACAGCAACCATACCATCTAATATACTCTGAATACTTCCGCTAGAGGCAATATCTCTATTATCCCCAGACCTTGAAGTTAGCTCTTGAATTCAGAGCAACATCAAGAATATACGAGAACTATACAATAACTCTCTCTTTCATTTCAAGAGCTCCAACAAAAGTACTTCATTCACTGTAAGGATTTCTTCAAATATCTTCATATAAGATCTATACTCCAAAACCTCAAAAACAAGGACAAAAGAATAATGGGCTTGCAAGTTAGCGGCTATGGGTTTGACACTCCCCTGGCCAGCGGGTGATTAATAGTCACTTACATTTAAGCCTTTAAAATGAAGACTTGTGATTGTTCGTGTTTGTATGTTCACTAGAACATTTCCCCTGTTTGAGATATTCTGGTGTGAAACGAACAGGGGGTTGTTTGGCTCATCACTAATCCCTAGTAACTATATAATCATCAAACTGACTGTCTCTTCCTCAAGTTTTGATTTCTGTGAACCGATTTTCTAATAACTATGCAATGTTCAAAATTGTTGTTTTGAAACTACAATCACAAAAAATAAGTGAAACCAGTGTATTTATATTTGCCACAAATAGAAAAAAAAAGAAAACCGAAGGCACTAATACAAGTCAAGGGAAGGAACATATCCTAAAAACAGATAAAAGTATGCATACAAACTAACAGTGTGGAATATAATGGTTCATTTTATGATTTCTAGATGCTACTTTATGTTTTCAAAAACTAAGTAAAATGTCAACTTTAGAAAAGCAAACGTGTTTCTATTTGCCTTTGGCCTCAGTCACACAGGCAGAGACATAGATGGTAATTATAGAACTTTTCTAAATGCATATAAACAAGCTTTTTGCTTTTGGAGAAAATAAAATCTTTGGGCCCGGGTACAAATGCATGTGAACACATAGGTGCATTTAAATGTGGCAGAAAATGATGTGGAAAGTATAGTGTTTGTTGATACTTCCCAGGTCAATTTCTCTGTATTTAAATAAAACAAACGCAGGAGACTCATGTGAACTTAGCCTATCAGTCTCATGTGACATAAAACATAGAAGCAAGTGTTTGTGCTGTTTAGTCAGCCGTCATGTGCTGAATAAGAAAACATGGCTGCCCTAAGATGAAAACACAGAAAATTAAAAACAGATGTGGAATGCTACACTCATATTTTATTTTCAGAGAAAAATCATGTAGCTATTTTAAATGTGTTTAGTGTTTAACTGGATTCTCCCTTAAAGATAAACAGATTCTACTGAATATTATTTAAAAGTTGTGATCCAAGCTGACTAATGACAAGTCTCCACGGCTTAAGATGAGACCTAAGGTTAATATTTTTACCCACTTGCCTACTGGGCACTTTAACCCCTTCTTGCCCAAGCCAATTTTCAACTTTCAGCGCTGTCACATTTGAATGACAGTTGCGCAGTCATGCAACACTGTATCCACTGTTTTTTTTTTTTTTTTGCTAAATAAACGAAAAAAAAAAGAAAATTTTGATATAATTTTTTATAAAAATTAGCAAACAGGTAATTTTTCTCCTTCACTGATATGCGCAGATAAGGCTGCACTGATGGGCAATGATTGGTGGAACTGATGGGCACTGATGAAACAGCACTGGTGGGCACTGATGATGCTGCACTGATAGGCGGCACTAATGGACACTGATAGGTGGCATGATAGGCCATACTGAAGGGTACTGAGAAGTGGCACTTATGTGCACTGATAAGCGGCACTGATAGGCACTGGTAGGCGGCGCTGATAGGCACTGGTAAGCGGCGCTGATAGGCAGCACTGATAGGTGACACTGATGAGGAGGCACTGATTGGCAGCACTGGTGGGCACTGATAGGTGGCAGTGATTGGCAGCACTGGTGGGCACTAATTGGCAGCATTGGTAGAAACTGTTTGGCAACACTGGTGGGACTGCCTTGATAATCAGGACACTGATAATCAGTGCCCTGATTATCAGTGCCAATGTCCCTTTAACATGATCCAGTTATCGGCTAACCAGGACAACAGTCCTTCCAACTTCCTTAGTCAACAAAGATACAATGTGTGTGGGGGAGCATATGACCTCCAGTAATTAGATCTAGCAGCCAATTGCTTGGCTTGAGTATTGTCATATGACCGAGAGGGGTGTCACTGTTCCCCCATCATTTGAATTCAGCCAACACTGGGGATTTTAGTGTCAGTTGTGACAGATGAAGTAGGGGCAGGAGTGCTCTGGTAAGGTGAGTATCAAT
Source organism: Pelophylax lessonae (assembly GCF_965119305.1). NCBI lineage: Eukaryota > Metazoa > Chordata > Amphibia > Anura > Ranidae > Pelophylax > Pelophylax lessonae. Next base: position 184,276,075 of record NC_138773.1, on the reverse strand, counting down.
GGGCTAGGGGCCTCTTTGTGCAGACACTTTCACTTTGCCCTAAATGCCGAAGGTTACTGTGCCTCTTTAACTAGTTCAGCTCTTTGTATATACTACATATGTCCAAAGTGTGAAGGGTAAAGCACAAGCTGATGACTGAAGTAGCAGCCATCAGCTTGTGCCGGTTCTCCTAAAGTTAAAGTGAGCCGGTGGCTGTTTAGCTGCCGATCACTTTCACGGGCAGTCCATCCTCCCTATCGGTACCCCCTCCACATAGTTCCCGGGCTCTCTATTTCTTACTAGGAGCCCGGGACCTCATTGGAGGGATTCAAAATGGCAGGTAGAAAGAGAGCAAAGAACATCCATTCCACAAGCTCCTCTGCCTGGAATGAAACCGGAAGCAACAATAATTTTGTCACTTTTGGTTTTGGAGCCATCATTCACTGGCTGATACAGCCAGGGAAGCATTTAACTCAGCAGATCTCTGCTCTGTTAGATGCTTTTGATGGCAGCATAGACATTGGGATCTATCTTCATAAAGAGTACCTGTCACCTGTCTAATACTATCACATGGGGGTTTGTAACCCATTGTGATAGCAATAAAATCAAATAAGAAAAAGTTTAAAAACATTAAATTATAATAAATAAACACCCACAAATGCAAAAGCGTGCACAGGGTGCACACAAATATGTAAACCAGATTGTACCACATGAGAGGTATTGCCACAAACGGCATACTGAGAGCAAAATTTTTAGCACCAGAGCTCACAGTTAAAGTGCATCTAAAGGCAGAATGTTTTTTGTATCTTATTGCATTCAGTGCATTAGGATAAAAAAAATTCTATGTTCAAAAGCCCCTCTCAGCCCCCCTATTACTTACCTTAGCCCCATCTTGATCCAGCGATGTTGCACAAGTGCCTCGGCTGTCCGGGACTCTTCCTCCTGATTGACTAAGACACAGCAGTGGTGCCATTGGCTCCTGCTGCTGTCAATCAAAATCACTTAGTAAATGAGGAGAGAGACGGGGTGGGGCCGAACCGCGGCTCCATGTCTAAATGGACACACAGAGCTGCAGCTCAGCTCAGGTGCCCACATAGCAAACTGCTTGCTATGGGGGCACTCAACAGGAGGAAGGGGCCAGGGGCAACAACGAGGGACACGAGAAGAGGAGGATCTGGGCTTCTCTGTGCAAAACCACTACAAAGAACAGATAAGTATAACTTGTTTAGTGTTTTTAAAGAAAAAAAAAACACGAGACTTTAATATCACGTAAAACTCATGAGCTGTAAAAGCTTTTAAATCAACATCTATGGAGTTTTTCGGGTACTATAGTTTTTTGTGATATCACAGGCGCAGGCTATTTCGATTAAATTAAGTAATATATTGTGCGTGTTTGTAATAAAATGCATTGTATGATATATCTTCCTAAAAATATGAAGTTACGCAAATATTGTGCAAAATAAAAATTGCAGTGTCTACTTTTTTTATCCTACAAGTTCTTTGATTTCAGAAAAAAAAATGTATATATTACTGTGTATATGTGTGTGTGTGTGTGTATATATATATATATAGCCTCATGTACACTGAACCTTTTGCTAACTTTACTAGACTCCATTCCCCCTGGCAGCAGTTTTTTGGCAGCAAAAATGCTTGAGCCTTGTACTTGCGTGTAATATGTTTAGGTGGGCCAAGCGCTTAGGCGTTAATTCATTTAATTATTTAGAAAAATTATTTTTCTGGCCATTGAAATTAATTAACGCTAAAGTGTTAAATGTGCCTAGCATAAAAATGCGTTTACACGACTTTAGCTATGTCGACCATTTTTTTCTGTCAAATCCCTGCCACTCCTGTACGCACTGGCTGTGGGTTTTTTTTTTTCTACCTCTAAATGCCCGCCTCTAAACGCCACTAAGCGCCTATGTGTGCAATGGAACATATGCTAACATGCAGGGGCGTTTAGAGGTAGAAAAATAAAAAGCACTAGACACCCCTAACAGCCACATAAAGAACATCCAGTGTGCACAAGGCCTAATTCCCCTCTAGATTGTAAACTCTAATGAGCAGGGCCGTCTAATTCCTCCTGTATTTAATTGTATTGTAACTGTATTGTCTTCCCTCATATTGTAAAGTGCTGTGCACACTGTTGGCGCTATATAAATCCTGTATAATAATAATAATGTTCTGGGGGGGTTTAAGTAATTTTAGAGGCAAAAATGCAGATTTGTACATATGTTCAAAAAAAAGAAAAAATAATCTATAGTGCCAAAGTGGTTAAAGGAAGCTGAGAAAAATATGGAGTTGCCTAAAGCTGGCCATACACTAGCCAAAAAGTGGTTTTAATAATATGGAAAAAACACTTGCGCCAAAGAGAAAGTAATTAGAAAAACAAATAATATATATATGACAATGGATGGACTGCTGCTGCTACAACCCACAGTGGTATGAAATGAGAATAATGTAATATAGATATTACTAGCAGCGCAATGCCTCAAAAAATTGAAGATACTGCCCCTTGACCAGACCAATTGGTCGGGCAGGAATATTGTACGTGATAGGAACAATGTGCGTAGCAAATACGTATATCAAATGTGTCAACTACAATGGCATATGGGTAAAAAATAAATCAACTTAAAGTGCGTCTGTAATGACTAAAAATCATATGATATTCATATAAAGTGCATCATATACCAACTTAAAATGTATCCTTAATAAATATGATATTTATATAAAGTGCATCATAAAACAATATTGCAGGTGCCCAAAAAAGGTGCATCAAAATACTGAAGGTTAGTGCAGAAGATTGAATTGAAGAAGATTGAAGAAGTGTTGATTATACTGCTTAAGGACTTTACTTGCACTTATCTTCTGCACTAACTTTCAGTATTTTGATGCACTTTTTTTGGGCACCTGCAATATTGCTTTATGATGCACTTTATATGAATATCATATTTATTAAGGATACATTTTAAGATGGTATATGATGCACTTTATATGAATATCATATTTATTGAGGATACATTTTAAGATGGTATATGATGCACTTTATATGAATATCATATTTATTGAGGATACATTTTAAGATGGTATATGATGCACTTTATATGAATATCATATTTATTAAGGATACATTTTAAGATGGTATATGATGCACTTTATATGAATATCATATTTATTGAGGATACATTTTAAGATGGTATATGATGCACTTTATATGAATATCATATTTATTGAGGATACATTTTAAGATGGTATATGATGCACTTTATATGAATATCATATTTATTAAGGATACATTTTAAGATGGTATATGATGCACTTTATATGAATATCATATTTATTGAGGATACATTTTAAGATGGTATATGATGCACTTTATATGAATATCATATTTATTGAGGATACATTTTAAGATGGTATATGATGCACTTTATATGAATATCATATTTATTGAGGATACATTTTAAGATGGTATATGATGCACTTTATACGAATATCATATTTATTAAGGATACATTTTAAGATGGTATATGATGCACTTTATATGAATATCATATTTATTGAGGATACATTTTAAGATGGTATATGATGCACTTTATATGAATATCATATTTATTGAGGATACATTTTAAGATGGTATATGATGCACTTTATATGAATATCATATTTATTAAGGATACATTTTAAGATGGTATATGATGCACTTTATATGAATATCATATTTATTGAGGATACATTTTAAGATGGTATATGATGCACTTTATATGAATATCATATTTATTGAGGATACATTTTAAGATGGTATATGATGCACTTTATATGAATATCATATTTATTGAGGATACATTTTAAGATGGTATATGATGCACTTTATATGAATATCATATTTATTAAGGATACATTTTAAGATTGTATATGATGCACTTTATATGAATATCATATTTATTAAGGATACATTTTAAGATTGTATATGATGCACTTGATATGAATATCATATGATTATTAGTCATTACGGATGTACTTTAAGTTGATTTATTTTTTACCCATATGCTATTGTAGTTGACACATTTGATACACGTATTTGCTACACACATTGTTCCTATCACGTACTATATTCCTGCCCGACCACTTGGTGTGGTCAAAGGGGCGGTACCTTCAATTCTTTGAGGCATTGCGCTGCTAGTAATATCTATATTCGAAAAATGATTTGAACTCATTTTTGAAAAATGAAAAATCGGCCGTGAGAACAGACGATTTTGCCATCATGTAATGACCAAATTTCGAATGATAAATCGTTCAATGGACATAAATGAATCCGTTTTTCTTTCAGTTTTTCGCATATACCTAGTGCAGACAGTTCGGCCGAGAAACACATTAACATTTTAATTTATTGTTCATTCGGCAGAATTTTCCAAACTGTTCCTTCGATTTTTCCGCTCTGAAAAGTTAAAACTGATTTTCTATTTGTGCCCATTAACTGGACAAAAAACTAACGAACGGACAGATTTTCGAACAAATTTTTGGCTAGTGTATGGCCTGCATTAGTCTCTGGCTGAGCCACTGACCTGGAACCGGCACAAATTAGAATGTCAACATGAAGTTAGAATTCCATGATCGGTCTATTTGTGCCAGTGCAAACTACTGAAGCCACTTGAACCGTGGAACTCTTTGATATTGCTTTTCTAAGTATTCAGCAGAACTTGTTGCTCTGACTTCAAAATTTGAGGTTGAATAGACTGTTAGGAGGATTGTTAGCACAAGTGATAAACCTTTACAGACCAGAACTTGCTTACGTGCTAGGGCATTACTAGTCATTGTTTTACTCGCAGTGTTTTTTACTGTTCCAGCAATGCTCAGCCAAACATAATCAGTGATCTAGAAATGTGTATACTGCATATACAATAATTAGAAGTAAACAGAGCTTAGAATAAAAAAACGTACATATCAATTATCTTAATGAGCAAGAAAATGTTGTATGTTTTTTTTTTTTCCCCCACCAACTGGTTTTTGGCTAAACTAAAAATCACATCCACCGCTAAACTTTTAGTGACTGGCAGTGCATGCTGAGACTTGGCCAGGTGGCGGACTTTTGCTACCCAACATGACATTGCTTCAATATGCGTTTTATAGAAACAACAAGAGCGTTCTATTCAACTTCACCCTGTGCACATTATTTTATGCTTCGTGTCAATGAATGTCATGGAAACAATGTCAGTGTCAAAAGCAGCAACAAAAGCAGCGTCTTCTGTCATAATTCCAAACTTTCTTAGATGAAATAACGTTTTTCTGCCAAACTCTCATTTATACTTCATCGTTTGAGAATGAAAACAAAGTCATTTGTGCTTTATACAAATATGCAAATATGCTGCCAGCATCAACCAAATTCCAGTATGTCTCTCAAGTAAGTTGGGAAATAAAAAAAAAAAACCCCTGAGAGCAAAGGCACACATCATTCTTTGTATGCTTGTATAATGTTTGAAAAGTAAGCAACAAAACAATTTGCAAGATACTTAACCATTTGAGCTCCGGAAGGTTTTACCCCCTTCCTGATCAGACCATTTTTTACGATAGGGCACTGCATTACTTTAACTGACAATTGCACGGTCAAGCGACACTGTACCCAAATACAATTTTGTCCTTTTTCCCCCACAAATAGAGCTTTTTTTGATGGTATTTCATGACCCCTGCGTTTTTCTTTCTTTTGTGCTATAAACAGAAAAAGACAATTTAAAAAAAGAATATATATATATATATATATATATATATATATATATATATATATATATTTTATTTCTGCTATAAAACATACCCAATAAAAAAAAATCTAAAAAATCTAATTTCTTTATCAATTTTGGCCAATATATATTCTGCTACAAATTTTTAAATAAAAAAAAAAATCACAATAAGTGTATATTGATTAGTTTGTGCAAAGGTTATAGGGATATTTTTATTTATTTTACTAGTAATGGTGGGGATCAGCGACAGGACTGCAATATTTTGCCGCTGACAAATCAGACACCTAACTGAAACTTTTGACTCTTTTTGGGGATCAGTGACACTAATATAGTGATCAGTGCTAAAAAATCTGCACTGTCACTGTACTATGTAATGACACTGGCTGGGAATTGGATAACATCAGAGGCGAGCAAAGGGTGACGTAGTTGGTTCTGCACTTCCGGTCACGGCAGAACCAACGACGTCACTTCCTGTAGTACATGGAACGCATGCCGGCGGCTTTCCCAGAAGTATTCTGATATCTGGTCTGGGAACTGTAATTTTTCTTTTCCATGCATGCTTATTTTATTATGTAAGTACATAATTAAGTGGATAAATAAATATCTTTATTCGGACTTCACTATGTCAGCCATTCTTTCCTTTTGAGCTGCCCAGAGGAATTTATATCTCAGGATCCTACGGGGTTTATTTGGAGGAGTCCTATTTGTGAGTTTTTACAAAGCTCATCTGACCTTTATAGAAGGTCCATCGATTCTGGTGAGTGGGGTCCCAGAGGAGATCTGGACACTTTTTGCACTGATTGTGGTTTGGAGCACTTTAGCACCTAGTAACAGCAGCACTTCAAGCACTTTGTATGCATTATATTGGATCACCTTTAGCACTTTATATCATATATTTTGCACATTATACTGGACATTTTCTTAGTAAATATTTTTGCACATGATACTGAACATTTTTTTAGCACTATTGTATTTGAGGTGCATCATTTATTATTATTGTGCTCAAGCACGATTGCACTTTGTTCTCATATGTTTATATATTTGTAAAAAAGTACCATTTAAAAAAGGGAGTACTCCCCGCGCCTAGGAATTTAGTGTTTTAAATTATTAAAAAAATTGTCTATAAATTAGTGACAAACCGTGAAATGTAGCAGCAGCGATGTGAAATTGGTGTAAAAAGGAAAAAATAGTCCTAAATAGGGCTATCTATCGCGCTTGCTTAAATTATATATATATATATAAACATAATTTGTGCAAATATATATAAACATAAATCTGTGCAAAATTGCAATGTAAGTGCAAGTGTGCAAAATTTAGTGCCAATCAAATAAATATTCCATATAAATATAAATCCATAAGTAAATTCATCTCATATTACAAAATATATATATATATAACAAAATCCAAAGTTCCGTGATTGTTCCTTTTTCCGGGAACTGTGCAAGTGCTCTATAATAATAAATCCAATAGTGACTGGTAAAGTGCAGGTGCTGAATGCCTTCTTCCCGTGAAGCAATTTATAAGATGAGTGACTTACCAAATGTAGTGGGTCTCATATATCTTACAATATTGAGACCGATCACGCTTATTGGCAGGTTCCCTTTAAGATCCTCCTGGTTGTGCCGATGGTAATTTTCCTCCTCACCATTCCATAAGGCAGCTTGTGATGTAAATGTTGGAAAGAAGATAAAAAAATGCTCCAGATGGTGTGATATTGTTTTAAAAGGGGTTTATTCCCATAAGATGTACAAGGTAGCACTATCCAGCAAGATCCAGCAAGGATCGTATTGCGGAAGTGTTCGTGACATATAACCATGCAGAGTGGCGAGCTGAGGTAAATGCGGCTTGCGTTCCAAATGGATGTCACGTTGTGCGGTCCACGTCCTGATGTTTTTCATCACATCCGGTGATGTTCTCAAAGGGTACCTTTGAGAACGTCACCGGATGTGACGAAACGCACTGACGGGTGGCACTGATGAGCACTGATGGGCGGCACTGATGAGCACTGGGCAGCACCATCAGTGCCCACACTCAGGGCCCATAGTGCTGCCAGTCAGTGCTCATCAGTGCCTAGATGAGCAGGCACTGATGGGCACTGACTGGCAGCACTATGGGCACTGATTGTGGGCACTGATGGGGGCAATGATGGCAGGCACTGATGGTGGGCACTGTGTATGTTTTTTACCTCTAGTAATCAGGGCACTGGTGATCAGTGCCCTGATTACATTCTTCTGTGTCCCCCGCAGCTGAGCAGCTTTCCTCCTTTCTCACACTGCAGTCTCCGTGTGAGGAAGGAGCGCTGGCGATGAGAGATGATCTCATATGTTTACATATGAGATCATCTCTCATCGCATGGCCCGATCACGTGGTAAATGGCCGCTGTGATTGGCCATTTACCACGATCTGTGATTGGCTGTGTCCAAGGGACACGGGCAACACAGATTTTCCCCGATGCGTGCCCGCGGGAGCGCGTGGGGAGCCTGTGTCTGGGAGGCCGTTTAAAGATGGCCTCCCAAAAATGTGGGTCCGCGCTGCAGCCGTCTTTCGGCTATAGCGCGGACCGGAAGTAGTTAAAAAAGCCTTGCTTAAAGTGTAACTCAATTTTTGTTGAGATAAAAACATTTCCCTCTGGGGGATCTATGTACATTATAACAACCTTTGTTGCAGATTCCTACCTTTTGTTGTTCTGAAGAAATCACTGTTTGCTCCTTCGTGTCTCTGTGCTGAGTCGGTCTAATGGGAGGGATCTCATAATTATCTATCAGATGTGCAGCTGCAGAGCACTAATGAGCAAATCTGCTGGGCCTGCATTCCTTTAGACGTGTTCCTATTGAGAGTATCTTACCAAAAATAAAATTTTTGTTGCAGGGGATGCCTGACATTGGACTTGTATCTTAGGCAGACTTCTTGGAAAATCAGTGAGCCAAACACACAAGCAGGGAATTATGTTTATGGGGTGTGGTCAGTGCACATTCTGTGTACAGAACAACTCCAGGTAGCCATATTGTATTGCATTTTCAGAAAATGACAGCGGCTGTGGATTGGAAATGAAAGGTCATTTTTAATAACATTCAATTACAATATGATTTGTGTCGCAATTGTATACACTATATTCTTTTTTCTTTATTTGCTATTTTCTTCCACCATGAAAGTGGAGTTACCCTTTTGAAAAGCTTTTCATTTTTGCAGCTGAAGTGTATTACTGAAAATTAATTTTTTTTTTCACATGCCTTTTTATTTTTCTCCACATGCTGTAAAAAAAAAAAAAAAGTTTAAATAATAAGTACAAAAGGTGTCTGTTGTAAGCACCTTTGGAAGTATTAGGTCATGAGCACATGGGCATGTTTTAAGACAGAATCTTGCTGGCAGCAAGAACTTGTATAAACGCTGTTTGTATGCTGTATCTGTCAACATTTACATGCATACATAGACCCCGTTGGGCACTGCTGCTGCTCTGCACTGCCGTGTAAATTTTAACAATGTGTAGTAAGTGGTGGCACTGCTGCTGTTTACACTCTACAGTATTGATGTTTACATCCTCCTGAATTAGTAATTTATGTGGTGAGGAGAATGACATTGGAGGGGCTGAAGGCCAAGGTCATTCTGTACCTATGCCGTATAAATAGCTCTTTCAAGGTGAGATGTAAAAATTAGCAGTGTGCAAATATTTGTTTACAATGTCATCATATTTGTTTATTAAAGTCTTACACACCTAATAAAAAAAACATGTTCAGATATACTGTATACAAAATAAATACAAATATATATATATATAAACAAAAATAGCTTAGACCCCGTTCACACTGGGGCGATCCGACGTGCCGGGGCGACCTCACAGGTCGCGGCATGCAGCTCGCACCGCGACCTCGGAGTGGCCGGCACGGACTTCATAACATTGAAGTCAATGCAGGTCGCTCCAGGTCGCCCCAAAGAAGCTCTGGACCCTTTTTCTAAGTCGGAGCGACTTGCGTCGCTCCTATTAGAACGGGTCCACAGCTTCTCTATGGCAGGCGACCTGTCAGGCGACCAGGTCGCCTGACAGGTCGCCCCAGTGTGAACGGGGTCTTACATCAGCATAGAAACAAAAACTGCTTTTTGGCAGAAAAAAAAAAACCAAAGAAAACTAAATATACCAACCAAGACACATTTTTATATAATTATTACATTTTTATTATTATGATTCAACTCAACAAAGCCCTAACCTCCACCTAAACACACCCTCAGGCTAAGAAACAATTACACATTTAACTCATGCATGCAGCCTTTTTCCAAAAATCTGATCTTATAAAACTCTAATGGATGTGAAAGGACAGAAAGAAAAGCGGCGCACCCAGAAACTAACAGACAGCAGCTACGGGAACCTGACATTCCTCCACGCCTTTGTCCAGGCTTCCGGCCACCACCTGTTCTTCTCAAGAACCCAAATCTTCCAAACCTCACCCAGAATGTTGTGCACCACCACCCGACAGGAAGGACTTTTTATCAGAGTGGAAACCTGTCACATGCATTCCATGTGAATTAAGTGGACTTAATTTCCTCCACCGTCACTCGTCAGTGCTGAAGCATCGTAAGCAGGGAGCTTACCATGTCTGACCCTAAGACTTTTGACTGGCCCATTCTCCGCAGCTTCGCAGAAAAGGCCTAAACCAGGAATGAAAAATACCAACCCAGCCAGGCGGTTACTCTGTCAGCATGTTACCAAAATGATGTTTCAAAAACATCAGAGAAAAAAATACCCCTGGGTTAACCATACAGTGGGGATCGAAAGTTTGGGCACCCCAGGTAAAAAAATTGTATTAATGTGCATAAAGGAGCCAAGGAAAGATGGAAAAATCTCCAAAAGGCATCAAATTACAGATTAGACCTTCTTATAATATGTCAACAAAAGTTGGATTTTATTTCCATCATTTACACTTTCAAAATAACAAAAAACAAAAAAATGGTGCCTGCAAAAGTTTAGTTAATATCTTGTACTGCCCCCTTTGGCAAGTATCACAGCTTGTAAATGCTTTTTGTAGCCAGCCAAGCGTCTTTCAATTCTTGTTTGAGGTATCTTTGCCCATTCTTCCTTACAAAAGTCTTCCAGTTCTTTAAGATTTCTGGGCTGTCTGTCACGCACTGCTCTTTTAAGGTCTATCCATAGATTTTAAATTATGTTGAGGTCAGGAGATTGTGAAGGCCATGGCAAAACCTTCAGTTTACGCCTCTTGATGTAATCCCCCGTGGATTTTGAGGTGTGTTTAGGATCATTATCCATTTGTAGAAGCCATCCTCTCTTTAACTTGAGCTTTTTCACAGATGGCATCAAGTTACCATCCAAAATTTGCTGAAATGTTATTGAATCCATTTTTCCTTCTACTCGTGAGTAGGGTTGAGCGAACACCTAGATGTCCGTGTTCGACGGGTTCGGCCGAACTTTAAAAAAAAGTCCGGGTCCGTGTCCCGGACTTTTACCGAACTTTTCCCGGACACCGAACCCCATTGAAGTCAATGGGGACCCGAACTTTAAGGCACTAAAATGGCTCTAAAACACCAAAGGAAAGGGCTAGAGTGCTGCAAATGGCAGCAAAACGTAATTAAGAGCATGGCAAGTGCTCTGCAAACAAATGTGGATAGGGAAATAACTTAAAACAACAAAAAAAAAACAGAAAAATAAAACAATGTTCTTCTTCATCTCTGAAGGACGAGGCCCATATGGAGTAGGAGGGAGGTTGAGGTGGTGGTGGATGTGGCGGTGACATAGGCGTGCGCACAGGGTGTGCTGGGTGTGCCTGGGCACACCCTAATCACCTAGGGCACATAGCATTGCCAGTGAGGAGATGGGAAAGATCTCCCTGGGACCTGCTCTGCTCTATTTCTCCTTGCCTACAGGTACATGGCCCCGATACATTACTCTCCCTGCTGGCAAACACATGCATGTGTATTTCAACTTTGGGGTGCACACCTTAATGCAATAGGCTGCGCACACCTATGGGCGGTGTAGGTGGAAGCGGCGGTGGAGGAGGACCAGGGCCGGATTAACAGCATCATGGGCTTGGTGCTGAGGATTTTGAAGGGCCTTAAGGGCCGTGCCTTGCCATGCACCCAGAGGAGGAAGGGTGCAGCCATGCATGCCTAATTCAACATGGGATGCTGTCTCTGAAGCCCATAAACACATCCATGCATCGCCAACTGTCCCTCCTTGTCCGGCCTTCACGCTGTGTGGGGAGGTTCTGAGGGTGCTGCCTGGGGAAGCGAGCATAGAAGCCAGACTTCTGTGTTTACAAGTGACAGAAGAGCGGTAACAGTGAATATGGCCAACCCGGGGCCTATATAAAAGGTAGGGGCCTGGAGCTGCAGCTCCAATAGCCCCTACATTAATCTGGCCCTGAGGAGGAGGACGAGGTAGCCAACACTGCTTCTTTTCAAAAATTTTAAATGAGGGTACACCCCAAAAGAGTGAGAAAGAGCAAAAATGGAACAATGGGTGGGTAAGGTCGGTATCCATTGCTATTCTGCATAAGGTACGGAAAAGTCCCGTGGGATCCATGCCTGGTTCATTTTAATGAACGTGAGCTTGTCCACATTGTCTCTGGACAGGCGGCTGCGCTTGTCTGTTATAACGCCCCCAGCCGTGCTAAATACCCGTTCAGATAATACACTGGCTGCAGGGCACGCCAGCACCTCCAAGGCGTAAAGGGCAAGCTCAAGCCATGTGCCCAATTTGGAGACCCAGAAGTTGAAGGGGGCAGACCCGTCATTCACTACATGTAGGCGTGTGCACACATACTGCTCCACCATGTTGGTAAAATGCTGCCTCCTGCTAAGACGTTCCATCTGAGCTGCTGGTGCTGCTGTTTGTTGTGGCGTGCTGACAAAGCTTTTCCACATTTCGGCCATGCTAACCCTGCCTTCTGAGGTGCTGGCGGTGCCCTGGTTGCGTTGGCGACCTCCTCCTCCTCCTCCTCTGCCTTGTGCTTCCACTGTGGCCCCGCTGTCAGATGGGAATGCCAGCAGCATGGCGTCTACCAGCGTGCGCTTGTACTCGCGCATCTTGCGATCGCGCTCCAGTGAGTGAATTAAGGACGGTACGTTGTCCTTGTAACGGGGATCCAGCAGCGTGGCCACCCAGTAATCAGCACAAGTTAGAATGTGGGCAACTCGGCGGTCGTTGTGGAGACACTGCAGCATGTAATCGCTCATGTGTGCCAGGCTGCCCAGAGGCAACGAAAGGCTGTCCTCTGTGGGAGGTGTATCGTCCGTGTCCTCTGTATCCCCCCAGCCACGCACCAGTGATGGCCATGAGCTGGCCTGGGTGCCACCCTGCTGTGAACATGGTTCCATCTCCTCCTCCAGCTCCTCCTCCTCCTCATCCTCCTCATCCTCCAGAACTGTGCCCCTGCTGGACAATTGCGTCCCTGGCGTTTGCGTGTGCAGGAACCCACCCTCGGAGCCCCTTGCGAATGACTGCCCTGAAAGCCTTGGAAATGTTACCTCTTCATCCTCCTCCTCCTCCTCATCCTGTGCCACATCCTCTTCCATCATCGCCCGAATTGTTTTTTCAAGGAGGCATAGAAGTGGGATAGTTAAGCTGAGAACGGCGTCATTGCCACTGGCCATGTTGGTGGAGTACTCAAAACAGCGCAACAAGGCACACAGGTCTCGCATGGAGGCCCAGTTAAATTAAATAGCGGAATAGAAAATATGATCCAAAAAAAGTGTATGTATATCACACGTACACAACCACACTGGGCCCCAATTACTATTGTTTGTACCCCTAAAAGGCTAGATGAGGAGTAGGGGGAGTATGGAACAGGCAGCACCCTCAAACCTTCAGAAGTATGAGATGAACCCCAACAACTTGGAAAGGTGGATCTCTCTCACACGTACCGACACAGACTATCCCGCAATTCAATTGATCCTCAAAGGTTTTTATTGAATAGCGGAATAGGAAATATGATCAAAAAAAGTGTATGTATCTCGCACGTACACAACCACACTAGGCCCCAATTACTATTGTTTGTACCCCTAAAAGGCTAGATGAGGAGTAGGGGGGGTATGGAACAGGCAGCACCCTCAAACCTTCAGAAGTATGAGATGAACCCCAACAACTTGGAAAGGTGGATCTCTCTCACACGTACCGACACAGACTATCCCCCAATTTAACTGATCCCCAAAGGTTTTTGATTAAATAGCGGAATAGAAAATATGATCCAAAAAAAGTGTATGTATATCACACGTACACAACCACACTAGGCCCCAATTACTATTGTTTGTACCCCTAAAAGGCTAGATGAGGAGTAGGGGGGGTATGGAACAGGCAGCACCCTCAAACCTTCAGAAGTATGAGATGAACCCCAACAACTTGGAAAGGTGGATCTCTCTCACACGTACCGACACAGACTATCCCCCAATTTAACTGATCCCCAAAGGTTTTTGATTAAATAGCGGAATAGAAAATATGATCCCAAAAAAGTGTATGTATATCACACGTACACAACCACACTGGGCCCCAATTACTATTGTTTGTACCCCTAAAAGGCTAGATGAGGAGTAGGGGGAGTATGGAACAGGCAGCACCCTCAAACCTTCAGAAGTATGAGATGAACCCCAACAACTTGGAAAGGTGGATCTCTCTCACACGTACCAACACAGACTATCCCCCAATTTAACTGATCCCCAAAGGTTTTTGATTAAATAGCGGAATAGAAAATATGATCCAAAAAAAGTGTATGTATATCACACGTACACAACCACACTAGGCCCCAATTACTATTGTTTGTACCCCTAAAAGGCTAGATGAGGAGTAGGGGGAGTATGGAACAGGCAGCACCCTCAAACCTTCAGAAGTATGAGATGAACCCCAACAACTTGGAAAGGTGGATCTCTCTCACACGTACCGACACAGACTATCCCGCAATTCAATTGATCCTCAAAGGTTTTTATTGAATAGCGGAATAGGAAATATGATCAAAAAAAGTGTATGTATCTCGCACGTACACAACCACACTAGGCCCCAATTACTATTGTTTGTACCCCTAAAAGGCTAGATGAGGAGTAGGGGGGGTATGGAACAGGCAGCACCCTCAAACCTTCAGAAGTATGAGATGAACCCCAACAACTTGGAAAGGTGGATCTCTCTCACACGTACCAACACAGACTATCCCCCAATTTAACTGATCCCCAAAGGTTTTTGATTAAATAGCGGAATAGAAAACATGATCCCAAAAAAGTGTATGTATATCACACGTACACAACCACACTAGGCCCCAATTACTATTGTTTGTACCCCTAAAAGGCTAGGAGTAGGGGGAGTATGGAACAGGCAGCACCCTCAAACCTTCAGAAGTATGAGATGAACCCCAACAACTTGGAAAGGTGGATCTCTCTCACACGTACCAACACAGACTATCCCCCAATTTAACTGATCCCCAAAGGTTTTTGATTAAATAGCGGAATAGAAAATATGATCCCAAAAAAGTGTATGTATATCACACGTACACAACCACACTAGGCCCCAATTACTATTGTTTGTACCCCTAAAAGGCTAGGAGTAGGGGGAGTATGGAACAGGCAGCACCCTCAAACCTTCAGAAGTATGAGATGAACCCCAACAACTTGGAAAGGTGGATCTCTCTCACACGTACCAACACAGACTATCCCCCAATTTAACTGATCCCCAAAGGTTTTTGATTAAATAGCGGAATAGAAAATATGATCCCAAAAAAGTGTATGTATATCACACGTACACAACCACACTAGGCCCCAATTACTATTGTTTGTACCCCTAAAAGGCTAGGAGTAGGGGGAGTATGGAACAGGCAGCACCCTCAAACCTTCAGAAGTATGAGATGAACCCCAACAACTTGGAAAGGTGGATCTCTCTCACACGTACCAACACAGACTATCCCCCAATTTAACTGATCCCCAAAGGTTTTTGATTAAATAGCGGAATAGAAAATATGATCCCAAAAAAGTGTATGTATATCACACGTACACAACCACACTAGGCCCCAATTACTATTGTTTGTACCCCTAAAAGGCTAGGAGTAGGGGGAGTATGGAACAGGCAGCACCCTCAAACCTTCAGAAGTATGAGATGAACCCCAACAACTTGGAAAGGTGGATCTCTCTCACACGTACCGACACAGACTATCCCCCAATTTAACTGATCCCCAAAGGTTTTTGATTAAATAGCGGAATAGAAAATATGATCCCAAAAAAGTGTATGTATATCACACGTACACAACCACACTAGGCCCCAATTACTATTGTTTGTACCCCTAAAAGGCTAGGAGTAGGGGGAGTATGGAACAGGCAGCACCCTCAAACCTTCAGAAGTATGAGATGAACCCCAACAACTTGGAAAGGTGGATCTCTCTCACACGTACCAACACAGACTATTCCCCAATTTAACTGATCCCCAAAGGTTTTTGATTAAATAGCGGAATAGAAAATATGATCCCAAAAAAGTGTATGTATATCACACGTACACAACCACACTAGGCCCCAATTACTATTGTTTGTACCCCTAAAAGGCTAGGAGTAGGGGGAGTATGGAACAGGCAGCACCCTCAAACCTTCAGAAGTATGAGATGAACCCCAACAACTTGGAAAGGTGGATCTCTCTCACACGTACCAACACAGACTATCCCCCAATTTAACTGATCCCCAAAGGTTTTTGATTAAATAGCGGAATAGAAAATATGATCCCAAAAAAGTGTATGTATATCACACGTACACAACCACACTAGGCCCCAATTACTATTGTTTGTACCCCTAAAAGGCTAGGAGTAGGGGGAGTATGGAACAGGCAGCACCCTCAAACCTTCAGAAGTATGAGATGAACCCCAACAACTTGGAAAGGTGGATCTCTCTCACACGTACCAACACAGACTATCCCCCAATTTAACTGATCCCCAAAGGTTTTTGATTAAATAGCGGAATAGAAAATATGATCCCAAAAAAGTGTATGTATATCACACGTACACAACCACACTAGGCCCCAATTACTATTGTTTGTACCCCTAAAAGGCTAGGAGTAGGGGGAGTATGGAACAGGCAGCACCCTCAAACCTTCAGAAGTATGAGATGAACCCCAACAACTTGGAAAGGTGGATCTCTCTCACACGTACCAACACAGACTATCCCCCAATTTAACTGATCCCCAAAGGTTTTTGATTAAATAGCGGAATAGAAAATATGATCCCAAAAAAGTGTATGTATATCACACGTACACAACCACACTAGGCCCCAATTACTATTGTTTGTACCCCTAAAAGGCTAGGAGTAGGGGGAGTATGGAACAGGCAGCACCCTCAAACCTTCAGAAGTATGAGATGAACCCCAACAACTTGGAAAGGTGGATCTCTCTCACACGTACCAACACAGACTATCCCCCAATTTAACTGATCCCCAAAGGTTTTTGATTAAATAGCGGAATAGAAAATATGATCCCAAAAAAGTGTATGTATATCACACGTACACAACCACACTAGGCCCCAATTACTATTGTTTGTACCCCTAAAAGGCTAGGAGTAGGGGGAGTATGGAACAGGCAGCACCCTCAAACCTTCAGAAGTATGAGATGAACCCCAACAACTTGGAAAGGTGGATCTCTCTCACACGTACCAACACAGACTATCCCCCAATTTAACTGATCCCCAAAGGTTTTTGATTAAATAGCGGAATAGAAAATATGATCCCAAAAAAGTGTATGTATATCACACGTACACAACCACACTAGGCCCCAATTACTATTGTTTGTACCCCTAAAAGGCTAGATGAGGAGTAGGGGGAGTATGGAACAGGCAGCACCCTCAAACCTTCAGAAGTATGAGATTGTGTTCACTGTACCCCACAAAGATTGAGTTCACTGCACCCCACAATGATTGTGTTCACTGCACCCCACAAAGATTGTGTTCACTGCACCTCACAAAGATTGTGTTCACTGTACCCCCCAAAGATTGTGTTCACTGCACCCCACAAAGATTCTGTTCACTGTACCCCACAAAGATTGTGTTCACTGCACCCCAAAAAGATTGTGTTCACTGCACCCCAAAAAGGATGTTGTTCACTGCACCCCAAAAAGGATGTTGTTCACTCCACCCCAAAAAGATTGTGTTCACTGCACCCCACAAAGATTGTGTTCACTGCACCCCAAAAAGATTGTGTTCACTGCACCCCAAAAATGATTTTGTTCACTGCACCCCAAAAAGGATTTTGTTCACTGCACCCCAAAAAGGATGTTGTTCACTCCACCCCAAAAAGATTGTGTTCACTGCACCCCAAAAAGATTGTGTTCACTGCACCCCACAAAGGATTTTGTTCACTGCACCCCAAAAAGATTGTGTTCACTGCACCCCAAAAAGGATGTTGTTCACTGCACCCCAAAAAGGATTTTGTTCACTGCACCCCAAAAAGATTGTGTTCACTGCACCCCACAAATGATTTTGTTCACTGCACCCCACAAAGATTGTGTTCACTGCACACCAAAAAGGATTGTGTTCACTGCACCCCAAAAAGATTTTGTTCACTGCACCCCAAAAAGATTGTGTTCACTGCAGCCCAAAAAGATTGTGTTCACTGCAGCCCAAAAAGATTGTGTTCACTGCAGCCCAAAAAGATTGTGTTCACTGCAGCCCAAAAAGATTGTGTTCACTGCAGCTCACACACAGAAAAATGGATGTGGATCACTGACACCTGCCTATCTCCAATCCCACACCACACAGCAATATCGATTGTAGTTTGTAGAACACAGTTTCCCTAAAATTCAGCAGACTCTGTCCCTAACAGGATTGAGAAAAGATCGTAGATCAGGATTGAGTGCAGACCCCACCCCCCACACAGCAATATCGATTGTAGTTTGTAGAAGACACTGACCCTATAATTCAGCAGACTCTATCCCTAAAATGCCTACAACTCGCCCTGCCTAAACACTCCGACCTGTCCCTCAATTCTATCCGGACACAAATGGTTTTTTCCTGCCTATCTTTCCCTAATCAGCAGCCAGCACGTTGATGTGTGCTCTGTCCCTGAATCTAAGCAGCATAATGACGCCGCTGCGGCTGCCTCGAACTTATAAAGACTTGGTCACATGCTTCAGACGGCCAATCACAGCTACTGAGACATTTGCAGGCATGGCTGGGATGGCTTAAGGCACACCAGTTAAACGATTGTTGATTGGCTGTTGAAAGCCCGCCATGAAAAGAGCGCCAAAGCATGCAAAACCCGGAAATAAAACGACCGAACACGGATTTTTACCCGAACATACAGTAAAGTGTCCGTGTCCGTGTTCGGGTACAAAAAATCCAATTATTCGGTACGAACACGAATAATACAGTCCGTGTTCGCTCAACACTACTCGTGAGATGTTCCCTGTGCCACTGGCTGCAATACAACCCCAAAGCATGATTGATCCACCCCCATGCTTAACAGTTGGACAGAGGTTCTTTTCATTAAATTCTATGCCCCTTCTTCTCCAAACGTACCTTTGCTTATTCCGGCCAAAAAGTTCAATTTTAACCTCATTGGTCCACAGAACTTGTTTCCAAAATGCATCAGGCTTGTCTATATGTTCATTTGCAAAGTTCAAACTCTGATTTTTGTGGTGAGGACGTAGAAGAGGTTTCATTCTGATGACTCTTCCATGAAGACTATATTTGTACAAGTATCTCTTTATAGTGGGATAGTGTACCACAACTCCAGTGTCTGGCAGATCTTTCTGGAGGGATCGTGCAGTCAAACGTGGGTTTTGAATTGTTTTTCTCACAATCCTGCGAGCTGTTCTGTCTGATATTTTTCTTGGTCTTCCAGATCTTGCTTTAACTTCTACTGTTCCTGATGACTGCCATATTGACATCTGAAAACGCTTTGCTATCTTCTTATAGACTTCTCCAGCTTTGTGAGCATCAACTATTTTCAGTTTCAGTTTTATAGACAACTGCTTAGAAGATTCCATGGTGCTGATTGTTGGGGCAAGGTCAGATGAGTCTGGGCATTTAAAACCTTTGAGATTGACATCACCTGGTCTTTCCAGACGATGATTGAGAACAATCCATGACACTGGCAGGTCTCAGCCTTGCAAAGGGGGCAGTGCATGCTATAAATTCTGCAGGGTGCCCAAACTTTTGCAGACGCCATTTTTTTGTTTTCTGTAATTTTGAAAGTGTCAATGTTGGAAATAAAATCTAACTTTTGTTGACATTTTATAAGAATGTCTAATCTGTAATTTGATGCCTTTTGGAGATTTTTCCATCTTTCCTTGGCTTCTTTATGCACATTAATACAAATGTTTACCTGGGGTGCCCAAACTTTCGATCCCCACTGTACCTAAGCCACCCATCTGCCTGGGAAGGTAGGTTACAGACCTCCTAATGAGGTTCAGTTTGTTCCCCCATAACAGCTGGAAGAAACAGCTGTATATCTTCACATAGACACTAACAAAACACAGACAAAACTGACATACAGAAATAGCAGTATCAGGTAAGTTTTATTCAGGTCAATCCCTTCCATGTAAGAGAGTTTCTGCTCCTTCCAGCTGGCAACCTGGGCATTGGCATCTTGTAGCCTGCTTTCCCAATTTGCAAGGCCATAATCGCCGGGACCAAATTCAATGCCTAAAACTTTAATTTCTTGCCGGGGCTCTGGGAAGGTGTCTGGAAGCTCGAAGCTGTTGCCTTCCTCTCCTATCCAGAAAACGTCACTCTTATCCAGATTGATCTTTGAACCTGATGCCTCAGCATACTGCTCCATCACTGAGACCACCTCCTCTGTCCCAGAGATGACAACAGATACATCATCCACATAGGCCACAACCCTCAAATGGGCACTCACCAGAAATGCCCAAAGATAGCCCGCACAACGATCCACTCTCTAATCTCCTGTTGAAGAGATCGATTGCCAACGTGTATAGCAGTGTGTACACATTATTGATATTTACATATTGACCTTGAGCAGTGGCTGCAGCCAAACATAGCCATGTATGCTTTGCACATTTACACATGAATATAGTAAAATAACATACAGTGTAAAATACAGCCCATACACAGGTGTCAATATAGATTTTTTTTTTCGTTTTGGTCTAAGCAGTTCAGCGCTCTGGACAAAAAAGGAGTGTGTATGGGTTCATATAATTCAATACTGCTATGTTAAGATCCATAGAAATGACAGATCTGTACACAGTAAATTGTATATGAGCCCCTATATGTTATACCAATCCTGGCCAATTACACTTTAGCTGGAGAACTTGGTCAGCATGTAAATGGGAAGCAAATATCATCACAAGTGCACATAAAAACTAGGAATTTATGTACTGAACACTTAACCACATACAGCTATCATAATTCAATAATTTTCAAAATAGTCAACCTTTGACAGCATACAGGAGAGTCTGCCTTCTTGACAGTTTTTTTTTTGTGGTTCTAATTTGCTTTCAATCGACATGTAGCTCATGTACAAAATACTCCTTTACCCTATCATAGATGTTCAGATTAATTTTCTTCATAAATGATACATTCTTAATTTCCTAAATGTATTTACAGTAAGGTCGTTTTCCCTTAGTAAAAAGTCCAGTCTACTTGTTTAATCTGATTCACAGTGCTAACCATTTGGGGTTTATTTTCTCCATTTACCTTCACTCTTTCGCTGTCAGAGTAGATTATTGATCTTCCGGATTTTGTTCTATTCTCATTTGTAACTGACATTTTTTTTAGCCAATGCTCAACTATATATTATTTCCATAATGAGATTAAATCAGGTGAAAGGAGGTATTATACTGTACATGTGACATGTAATTTCTTCAAAAATATCAAATATTAATTCCAAATTCTGAATTATTTTGTTTTATGACATTCATTAAGTGCAATGGCTGTAGAAGAACAATATAATTCACAAGGCTTTCTGGCCATCCAAGATTTATTGTAGTATCACTTCTTGTAAGTAACTATTCAGTGTGCCAACTTTCGAAGCAATCTGGCATTGGCGTTTGTGTAAAATTTATATTAATATTATTCTAATTATTGGCCATTTAGTAGTGAAGCTTGAGACAAAAAAGTATAATAGATATTTATACCTGCAGGCACAGCAAGCCTTTAGATCTTCACATGCCATCAAGATCTGCTGGGTTACTCCTTGAATTTACTAAGGAGGTACCAACTTCATGATAAAAAAGTAAATGCAAACCCCCAGCTTGATCCCCTTATACAATGCTTGAAGATTGTGACCACATTGAAAGGGTGGGACATGCCTACTTTGTAAAGGTTTGTTTTTGAAAAGTTTAATATGTTACTAAGGTCATTCTTGAAAAAAAAGGTATTGTCTTTGCACAGAATTCCTGCCCTTATGTGCCATTTTTTTTTACATTTTTGGTACATATATACAGTGCACCCGGAAAGTATTTACAGTGCTTCACATTTTGTTATGTTAAGCCTTATTCCAAAATTGATTAAATTCATTATTTTCTTCAAAATGCTACAAAAATACCCCATGATGACAACGTGAAAGAAGTTTAAAACCTTTGCAAATTTATTAAAAATAAAAACTGAAACAAATCCCATGTAGATAAGCCTTTGCTCAATACTTTGTTGAATGACCTTTGGCACCATTTACAGCCTTAAGTCTTTTTGAATATGATGCTACAAGCTTGGCACACCTATTTTTGGGCAGTTTCTCCCATCCTTCTGTGCAGGACCTCTCAAGCTCCATCAGGCTGGATGGGGAGAATGGTGCACAGACATTTTCAGATCTCTCCAGAGATGTTGAATCAGGTTCTAGTCTGGGCTCTGGCTGGGCCACTCAAGGACATTCACAGAGTTGTCCCAGATTCACTCCTTTGTTATCTTGGCTGTGTGCTTAGGGTCGTTGTCCTGTTGGAAGATGAACCTTCACCCCAGTCTGAGGTCCAGAGCTCTCTGGAGAAGGTATACTTTAATGATGTCTCTACAATGCTGCAGTCATATTTCCCTTAATCCTGACTAGTCTCCCAATTCCGCTGAAAACATCCTCACAGCATGATGCTGCCACCACCATGCTTCAATGTAGGGATTGTATTGGCCAGGTGATGAGCGGTGCCCGGTTTCCTCCAGACATGACGCTTGCCATTCAGACCAAAGAGTTCAATCTTTGTTTCATTAAATCAGAGAATTTTGTTTCTCATGGTCTGAGAGTCCTTCAGGTGCCGTTTAGCAAACTCCAGGTGGGCTGTCATGTGCCTTTTTCTGAGGAGTGGCTTCCATCTGGCCACATACAGACCTGATTGGTGGAATGCTGCAGAGATGGTTGTTCTTCTGGAAGGTTCTCCTCTCTCCACAGAGAAATGCTGGAGCTCTGACAGAGTGACCACCGGGTTCTTGGTCACCTCCCTGACTAAGGCCCTTCTCCTCGGATCATTCAGTTTGGCTGGGTGGGACGCTCAAGGAAGAGTCCAGGTGGTTCCAAACTTCTTCCATTTACGGATGATGGAGGCCACTGTGCTCATCTGGACCGTCAATGCTGCAGAAAGTTTTCTGTACCCTTCCCTAGATCTGTGCTTCGATACAATCCTGTCTCGGATATCTACAGACAATTCCTTGGACTTCATGGCTTGGTTTGTGCACTGACTTGCACTGTTATCTGTTGGACCTTGTATAGACAGGTGTGTGCCTTTCCAAATCTTGTCCACTCAACTGAATTTACCACAGGTGGACTCCAATTAAGTTGTAGAATCATCTCTAGGATGATCAGTGGAAACAGGATGCGCCTGCGCTCATTTATGTGTGTGTCATGGCAAAGGCTGTGAATTCCTATGTACATGTGATTTTTTTTTATTTTTAATACATTTGTATATATATATATTTATAGAATGCATTTAAACAGTATATCTCTCTAAAATAAAAATTTTAGGATGAGTTGGAGTCAGGTGGTTTAGTTCTCTGGCATAAAGTCTGCTTAACACACAAATTAAATATATGTAAATGAGAGCTGCTTTACCTGCCAACATCTGCCTACATGCCTTTCTGACCATTCATTCCTGAGATTTATATAGCCCTGCCAGTCTGGAGACCTGACTTTTGGCTAAAACTTTTAAGTAAATAACTAGGTCTTATCTATGCCAGTAAACAGATAATTGGACAGGAAAGGAAAATCAGCAGGCTGATGGGCTTATCTGCCGCAGCTTTTACACATATCTAGCAATCAACTTTAGTCATATTTCATTATGGTAAATGTAATGGAGATATTTTTTTCACACCTGGCTAATGTATATGAAGATAACATTCAGTTCAATCCCAAATCCACCTATATTACAAGGTGGAGAAAACTGAGAACACACAATACTCTTACTGAGGAAGCCATGCCTAAGATCAATCTCATTTCTAATGTCTATCAAATCATGATTTCAAGCTGTGCAATAGTATGTTGGCTGTCACCCTGCAAAACATAGTCATTCGAAATGAATGCTATAATTACAAAAGTGACTTTACAGAAATGTCCACTGTAGTATAATGAAACACTTCAGCCATCCTACCTCACACCCCTCAGACCTATCAATTGGGTGGGGTTGGCTGATTGACTCCCTATAGCAAGCCTACAATAGCTGCTCTATTTGGCAGCTGAGGCTCTCACTTTTCCAGAGTCATCTCTGAGGACTAGTGTCTTTTTAGAATCAAAGTTATGCTTCAAAGAATTAAAGACTAGGCAGACTTTGTTTTTTACTTCAAACCTGTTTATTTTATTATTTGAATGTATTTTAATAGAAATGTTTCTAAAAATTATAGTATAGTAAGGCACACATAGATGGCATTTAAAGAAGTTATTAAAAGGTTAGCTGGCAGACCGCTATATATTCTAGGTATGAGAGTATGAGAATGTAACAACAGATGTATTTATTTCACAATGATTGAAAATTATGTGTAACACAAATTATTCAACTGTTAGTCAGAGGCCTGGTGGGTAAGAGACTGGATTCCAGGTCTTGCCAACATGTTGATACAGCTCTTGTAGCCAATAAAGGAGTATAGTGTAGAATGGAAAGGCAAAAAGAACAACAGCTACACCTGATTAAAAAAGGAAGGGGGGTTCAGGACGATTAAATAACAGGCCATGTATTGCATATAAGAGGCATCATTTGGGATGGTCTTAAACGTGAACATAAAAGTGGGCCCATAAATTTCAAACTTATTATTGTTTAGTATTATTATTGTTAATTGTAGCAGCAAGAGTTTCGATAAGACAAACTTGATGAATATGAGAACATGAGTCACATGTGCTTAGCCCATGTGTCCACTTCCAGTGAGAAGTGATTAAGCACCTTGCAGGTATCTAGTACATAATAAGAGTATCATTATGGCATCCTTGGACACACTGGAAGATGAAAAACCCAGTAGAAAGGTAAATTGATTAAGCCAGAGTCAAATTTGTGTGAATAGAGTATATATTAGGCTTCTACTGCTTGCCAGAATGTCCGTATCCAGAATATATGAAATAGTGTCTCTAAGTGTTTAAGGCACCCCCAGCAGTAGTCAGAAATGTTAGGATTGAGGGTGTGCAAAAAGGCAGGAGTGTGTTACCAGTGATAAAGGAATTTTAGTTGTTTTTCTTTATAAACCATAAAAAAGCAGCCTTCTGAGTGGCAGCCCAATTTGTACTCCATTGTAAAATCTATACTTAAGTCTATAATGCTGTTTTGAAAGCATATCAACGCGTAGGGTCATTGGAAGTTTGTAAATGTTGGAGCTTAGTCCTCCGCATGTTTTCCCAGCTCCCTTCCTCCCATTTAAAACAGTATGATGGGATGCCTTACTGGTCAGTGTACTTGAAGCAAAATGGGGCAGACAGTCTTTGACAGTACCAGAAATGTTAGAGCTTTTCCTGATCAGAAAGGACTGAGATTCAAACCAGCTGAGATTTTAGGCTGCAGGTATGTGCAGGCACCTCTAGCAGCTTTTGACAGAGTTACTTTATTTGCTAAGATCGGTGCATATTTAACTGATTTTCCTCCTCAGTGCTCATTGCACTGCAGCTACTCACTGTTAATCATCATCAAAGCTAGGTTGTTACTGAGTGATTTTTATGGATATAAATTATTTGATACTCCTGCAAAATGTTACTAAATTGTACAAGGAAGTCCATTTTGTATACTAAATCAAAAAAAAAAAAAAAACCCTCACATCTTATAAGGCTCAACAATGGATTTAATTAATGTGGTTTCTAAAAAATAACTTGACATTCAATTTTAATTTAAAATGTATTTTATTCGTCTATAGCATCTTTCTACTATTTAGCATAAGAGGTCAATAAAAAATGGCAAAATTTAAAGTTTATTTTGTCAGTAAGTCTTTTCCAACCTGCTATCCAGCTGTCCTTTTGTATGTTCAGTTTTATGTGGCAGGAAAAAATCCAAAGGTAGGCAAGCAACCACATGATAGGCAAAGCATTCCACTAAGTAGATAATAGGATCTTGGAGAACTATTACATGGAATTTGCAGTAAACCTGCCTCTGAATTTTGATATGCCCCTTGGACTGATTGAAAGTAGTAGTAGGCCTTTTATCTCTGAGACACCAGGAAAGTTCATTCTCTCTTCTGTTAAACAGATGTTTTTAGTCTGGCAATAATGACATGTTCTGTTTTTTCTTTTCTTTTTTTTTTACGTGAAGTTAAGGCTATATTTCTTTGTAGCAGTGAATCATTTTTTAAAGATGATTCTAGTAATTTGTAACATCTCACACCTTTTCGTAAACTCAAAATACCCAACAGTATTCTAATAATGTCCATCTTCTAACTTAGAGCCGAACCACAGGCAGATACAGTATAGAAGAAACAAATATACACAGATCTGTATTGATTAATACAAAATTAGGGCCTGGTTCACACTATTTTGATCTAATTTCCAGTGCAATTTTGTAGTGTAACTGCAGTGCATTTTTGCCATTTTTTTTTTTATACATTCAATATTGCGACTCAACCCTGCTGTCCGCAACAGGGATGAGTCATTGGTTGTTAAGGAGCCAGCACCCGCAAGCATCCAAACAACTAGTAACTCATTGCTGCAGGGATAAATTATTGGTTGATTAACTCACGTTATTAAAAACACGATCCAATCCACACTAATATAAAATTCACTTGTATTATATGCAAAAAATAAATAGATAAATAAAAAGCATCAGCACTTCTTAACAAGAAAAAATGTTATCCACCATTTAAAACAACTCAGACCAATGTTTAGAGCCATGCTGTGTTAAACACGGTCTGTAAGATTGTGTAATGCTGATTACTAGGGCTGAAACAACTAATCGATTAATCGATTATAATCGTCAACTAATCGATTATGAAAATAGTTGTCAACTATTTTCGTAATCGATTAATCGTCAGCCGATTAGTTGTCCTTCATACAGAATGCATTATTTGTTTACATATCAGAAAATACAGTGTAATGCACATACAGCTCAGTAAACCATCCATACATGTCAGTAGATGACAGAGATCTTGTGAATGTGTGAGGAGAAATGCCTCATGGGAAATGTAGTCCTGGGCAAGAGAAGGAACCAAGTGATTCTAAAGGCAGAGGTTTTTTAACCTTGCTATAGGGACACTCTGTACAGTACTATACTTTGCTGCTTCCTATAGGGGCACTTTGAAGGCAGAAGGGGCCAGAAGTGCCGTGGGGGGGGGGGGCAGAAGAGGAGAATCAGTGCTGCTCTGTGAAAAATCATTAGACAGAGAGGATAAGTAGGACAAGATTGTTGTTAAAAAGAAAAGAATCCAACGTTTACAATCACTGTAAGGGCTCTGTGCTGGGAAGATGAGCATCTGAACCCAGAGAAGGTGGAGGCCGATAGACTAGAGGTGATATAAGGCATTACAATTACATTTAAAGTAAAAGTTTATTAGTATTGTGCATTATATTGTATTTAAAATTATTATATCCATGAAAAAAAAAAAAAAGTCTCAGCTTTTAGTACTACTTTAATATATAAATGTTATTTTCCCCCCTCCACCCTTCATATACCTTCATGTCTGACTCCCAGTTAAAATATCCTGCATATCCGACTTCTGGGCATATTTTTTTTTATATACATACACATGAAAAAAAAAAAAAGCATGCTGCTGCTACTAAAGGTCTTCTGCTTCCCATACATGTATTGGATTTTTGGACAAAAATATTTGCATCTATATTTGTTCAAAAATGATTTGTATATTTGTTGAGGCTCCGTTCACATACAAGCAACGCTACTTCCCGGGGTGACCTCCGAGGTCGCGGTGCGAGCAGCACGCCGCGACCGCGGAGCGGCCAGCACGGACTTCATAACATTTAAGTCTATGGCGGTCGCCTCCAGGTCGCCCCAAAGAAGCTCCGGACCCTTTTTCTAAGTCGGAGCGGCTTGTGTCGCTCCTATTAGAACGGGTCCGCAGCTTCTGTATGGAAGGAGACCTACGGCGACCTGTGAGGCGACCAGCATACCCATGGACTGTCTTCAGATTTGGTAGTAATTTCTTTTGCATTTGCGCGCTATTCTTTTTTAATATACATGTCTTTTGGTTCATAGCTGCAGCAGCTTTAGAAATACATGGGTATGCTCCCCCAAATTTTTTGCCTGTTTATTATGTATTCGGTCTGACCAGACTATCGAGGTTGAGCAACCCTCCCCACCCCCCCACACACACCTGTACTCAATCAGTGTCCACCATCAAGTAGATATAGGAGGAGTCCCCTGTAGTGCATTTGCACATCTTTCCCAGCAAGGAGTATTATCTCCAAGGGTTAGAAAGGCTGGATTCATCTCTTTTTCATGGATAGTGTAGGACCCACTGATAATGGGGTACTTTGACGCAGTAGTGGGCTTGAGCACGATATGGCCATATGGTGGGACCAAATCCCCATTTTTATTTATGGGACTGTCTTCAGATTTGGTAGTAATTTCTTTTGCATTTGCGCGCTATTCTTTTTTAATATACATGTCTTTCGGTTCATAGCTGCAGCAGCTTTAGAAATACATGGGTATGCTCCCCCAAATTTTTTGCCCGCCTCACAGGTCGCCTTAGTGTGAACGGGGACTTAATGGATGAGTGTTGTTTGAAAATTCCACTTGCTTTTATCAATAAATTTTAAAATGAATAAAACTTCTGAGCAAAAACCACATACACTATTTGAAGATTTGTTTGATCGAGAAGTTTTCTATTCTGCTCCTTCAAATGTTCCTGTCACTAATGGTTAGAAAAATCGGATGAATGTTTTTAAAAATTTTCAAAAAAAATTTAGTTTGTGTATTACCAGCATAAGTGACAGCAGGCACAAGGAGCTTGTATCAAACTACCTGCCTATTAATAAGGGAGTCTATCATGATTATATACCAATCCGGTCTGAAAATGTGCAAAACAGTGTTTTAGGTCTTTTAAAAATATTGATCTCGGAGTCTGATATGTACCACATTTAAACCTCTAATACATACATCTGTCTCAGAGTGGATTAAATATCCAACTATATAGCTGGATAGTTATATTTACCACTACACATAGATATTCAAGATTATTAACTAAATTATACCCTTTTTTTTTTTTTTTTTTTTAGGTTTTTATCCGATTAGTCGATTAATCGAAGCAATAATCAGCCAACTAATCGATTATGAAAATAATCGTTAGTTGCAGCCCTACTGATTACACTAGTCCTTAAGTCTTTAATCATATAACAGAAGCCCCAGTTATTGGTTTGAAAAGTCATTGAAAAAAGTGCATATCAGTAATAGCTTTTGAATGACTCAATGATGTTTTCCTTCCAGATTTGTAATGGAATTTTAATTCAACAATTGCAACGATGCTATATAAATAATATGAGGTGACCTTCCCCAAATATCTGTAATGTCTAGACCAAGGTATATTTCCTTTTTGATTGCAACCCATAGGTGATTCTTGACAGGTTAGGTCTTAGGACAAGGACAACCTCTCCTGATCACATAAATTCCATGGAAAGGTAGCAATAACATCCAAAACCTTCTAATGGAGTCTTACAATTACTGAGTACACAAAAATATTAGAAATAATTAGAAACATTAGCACTGCTTAGCATTTAATTAAACTGACTACACAAATCAGCATCAAGGTGCCTCTCTACACTGTGGCCCTAACACTTATATATAGCAACACCCAAACTTTTACTGTATGATGGAAAATTGTTATCGATACCGTAATTTTTCTTTGCTGGCACTGCCAGCCTGCATGCTGCTCCAGCTGTTGTGAAGACCTTTTTAAGCTCTGAGTCAGCCTTTCTCTCCATAGCATCCTGAAAGGTTACGGCTTCCTCCGGTGGTGAGGTGATATGCCTCACGAGGCGCTTTAAAGATGCATCTATCTTTGGAGGAACAAGGCTCCACATCCGACTGGCAAAATAGATACAATTTGTACTTCCACAGGTATGTCTGGAGCAAGGATAGA
The DNA here is from genome assembly GCF_965119305.1 of Pelophylax lessonae. Taxonomy (NCBI): domain Eukaryota; kingdom Metazoa; phylum Chordata; class Amphibia; order Anura; family Ranidae; genus Pelophylax; species Pelophylax lessonae. The sequence goes on along the minus strand of NC_138773.1, from coordinate 184,245,981 downwards.
AAAATGGGTACTCCAACAAGATGGAAAGTACATGAACAGAAGAGAAATCAGTTTTTGGTCTGACCACCCTTTGCCTTCAAAACAGCATTGATTCTTCAATGCCTGTAGGTACACTTGCACAATGTTTTTGAAGGAACTCAGCAGGTAGTTTGTTCCAAGCATCTTGAAAAACTAACCACAGATCTTCTATGGATGCAGGCTGCCTTAAATCCTTCTATTTCTCCTTGCAATCCCAAACAGGTGCGATGATGTTGAGATCAGGGCACTGTGGGTCCAAACCATCACTTCCAGGACTCCTTTTTTTTTTTTACGCTGAAGATAGTTTTTAATGACATTGGCTTCATGTTTGGGGTCATTGTCCTGCTGCAGAATACATTTGGGGCCAATCACACGCCTAATGGTATGGAATGATGGATAAGTATCCAGTATTTTTCAGCATCGAGGACACCACATGATCCTGACCAAATCTCCAACTTGATTTGCAGAAATGCAGCCCCAAACATGCAAGAAACCTTGACCAGGCTTCACTGTTGCCTGCATCATCCTGTTCTTCAGCCCTTCACAAATAAACTACCTTTTGCGACAAACAAATATTTCAGATTTTGACTCATCAGTCCAGAGCACCTGCTGCCATTTTTCTGCAGCCCAGTTCCTATTTTCTCGTGCATAGAACATGGAAACAAGGCTAAGCGACTCATCTATGTGGTGCGCGGTCAGAAGCAGGAACCAGTGAAAAGCTATGGGGGGGCCCAGCAGATCAAAACATTCAAAGTTGTTAGTTTTCCAGTGAATTTCAGCACAATATATAGTAGACGCGCAGAATGGAAATGGAAACATTTGTTTAGTTTAGTTTCGGATAGTTTCTTTATGTTACTAATTTCATTTCGTTATGGAATTCGTTTTCTTCAATTTAGTTTTGTTTTCATTAAAATTTGTTTTATTTATACATTTTTCTAATGAATTCCAACTTTTCAGAACGATTAGAATTCAGATCGGCCAAATAACGATCGACCGAATCAAATCCTTAACAACCATGAGTCATCATCTGTTAGTAGGCTGACAGATGACTGTAAAGAAAAGAATGCCTGACAGATGATGACTCATAGTTGTTAAGGATGCAAGCGGCAGGCTTCCTGGCCCGCTGTTTAACAACCAGCTATTTCTTCACACAGAATTCAAATTAGTTGATTTTTTTTTGACCATTCCGAATTCTAATCTTTCTGAAAAGTTGGAATTTGTTAGAAAACAAAACAAATTTTAACCGATTTCAATTAAATTTGTTACTATTCTTTACTATTTCAATCGGTGATTTGGATACACTGAATCTCTGAATAACCAAAAATTTGTCCGAATTTGTATTCAGACCAAAACTAATTGCACATGTCTTATTTACAGCATTAGATTGGTATTTGACAGAACAGGCACTAGGAAAGGTGAGTATTTTTAACCTTTTTCAGGTAACTAAGTTTTAACAATACATTTTTGCTACAGGTTCAGTTTTATTATCAAGAATATTTCCACGTTGATTTTGATGTAAGTTTCAGTCTATAATTATTATAACCCATTTCTTGTGTTGCAAAAAGGCCTTTGGAGATTGTAGTAAACAGAAAATGGTTTGAATTGTTTGATTTCTGCCAAATACACAAGTAAAGTAGCTATTCTTTTCATTTATCTACTAATATAAGTATTTTGTTAGCTAATAGCTTACCATGTTTGCCACATGAACTCCCCATGCTGTCTCAAAAACACATAAAGTGAGCTTACATGATCAAACTATATAATTTTTTCAACACTTGTTTCAGTGACAGAGTGGATTTCATATAACTTCATCTTAACCTCTTCCCACCGGCCGTATGCATATATGCAGCCTCTCAGCGGGTGAGCTTTAACACCAAGAGGCCTCATAAATATGCGGCCCTATTTAAAAACCTCTCAGTGTTGAGAGCGGGCGCCCTGCGTGCTCCCAGCACAGTCACTGATGGGGACTGGAAAGCTCCTGATGGATACTTGCAATCTGGAGCTGTCCAGACATGTGACTGCTGTAAAAGCCAATCACAACAGTCACATAACCCAAATCCCTGACTTCAGGTGGAAGTTCTGGAGTTCTTAAAGGACTGGAAGGTAGCAGTGGAAAGGGGTTAAAAAGTCCTATTCTGATTCAGCTGTTATTTCCTGTTCAGTAAATACAGTGAAGAACTTAAGAGTTATCCAAGCCCAAAACAACACATTTATTAAATTGCAGCTTACCATACAAATGTTGTTGCTGCATTTTTTCCCCCAGGCTTTTCCCTTTATTTTTACCTGGTTTTTCCTACTAGTACAAACTTTTTTGCCTTAAGGAGACAAGGCTCACTCAGCCTACTGCATCTATGGAGGAGCAGTTCTGTCTCCCTAGGCTGCTCCCCAGATTTGGATTATCATCTCCATTCTATGGTATATAGGGCCCTTCTTTTGTGATTCACAGAAGATAGCTGGGACATAACATAATTTGAGATTTTACTTAAGTTCACAGGAAGTTACAAATACACAAGATTGCTAGTAGGGTCAATGGGATTTTTGCTCTACTTGCTAAAACTGTATTTGTACATGGAAAAAAAAAAAGAAATGCAGCCATTTAAGGATGATATATTATACTAATAATAATTACTTTTTTATTCCTAGTTTTAGGTATCCTTATAGTTTTATAATTTTGCACTTGACAGCTTCAAAACAAAAACCAGATTTGTGGACTTCAATGGAGTACATGAAAAAATCTATCTCAAACTATATAAATACCAAACTGAAAAAAATGCAGGGGGGGGGGGGGTGGAAATCCCATCAATGGTAGTCCATCTATTGCATTGAGTTGTGTCTAGTTGTGTTATCTAGTATAGGGCTTACCAAACTTTTTTGGGCCGAGACCCACTTCTGAATACAGTTATTTTTCCTGACCCACTTGCTTGTAATTGAATATTGTAAAGTGCTACAGAATTTGTTGGCGCTATATAAATGCAAATAATAATAATGATAATGCATATTTTAAAGAAAGGGGATGTTAAATTAAAAATAGATGCTGCCATGAACTCCTGACACAGCCGGGCCATCTGGTCCTCCTATGACACCGAGGCTGCCGTCTCTGCCCGCTATAGCTGAGAGAATCCCGCCACTAGTCTAGCCACCAGCAGGACCGAGGAGCTGGCGGGGTCCTGAATCCATCACGATTTGACTGCTCTGGCTCTCTGTAATTTGCACAGCACAATTTAAGCGGGCCCGCTCTCGGTGATTCCCAACCCACAGTTTGGGAACTCCTGATCTTGTATATACCAGGACTTTGGACTGATGCAAGGAGGTTGAATCTTTTTTTGGAAGGAAATGGGGCAAAACACAAAAAAAATAATTGAATGCATTTAAATTTAGTCTGTCAAAATGCTAAAAGCCCTAATTTACCATTTCTGTTACAGTTCAGAAATATTTGCAAATGTAATAGTTACTACTTTTCAAAATTTGCTAATCTTTTCAAGGCACTAATAATGGGGACGTGTATTGGCTAACTTTTTGATCATAATTGAGATTAAATTGCATAGAATTATCTCTTTATTTATTAAATGACATCCCATTGAACATTATTTTATATACTTTATTTTCACTGTACACAAATTAGTTCACACCCTCCAGTCTTGCTCTACTAAGAAAGTTAGTGGAGTCCAGTTGCTGCTATCCTGTTTCCAGTCAGTTTCCATTTGCAGTCCAGCCCTGTTTCCAGTCAGTGCAAAGGCAAATATGGCTACACCCCCTGTAACCTTTCCCAGTCCGGCAGCGTATGACATGTATACATTGCTCTACTCAAATCTTGAGATGTCACTGGATCAAAAACTAGGTAAACATAGAAAAACACATGAACAACACTTGGAAGTAGTATGGACAGAACCCCCTCTGACAGGATTTTTAAGGGCATAAATATCAACATAATTTAAAATTTACACAATATACTTTATTAACGTGTATATAAAAAACAATACATTTACATACACTAAAATATTAGTGCGGTTCCGTGGTGGTAACCACCTTCATCTATATCAAAACAGAGCAACTCTCCTGTGGGGACCAAACATGACATAGGACAAACAAAACATGGGGTGACACCAGACCTCTGGATCTATAATATCAGGGTAATTACAAACTTTTTTGTTTGTCCCCAAGATATACTCTCCTACATAATCTACCTTGAAATATAAATATCCTATCCATTGATCTTTAAGACCCCTGTTCAATGTCATCTCTTTGTTACCTTTCCCTCTCCCATGCAGGCCATGCTGGGCTGATTACTCAACTGTGGCGCTGAGACACATGACCATTTTGGGCTTTCTTTTTTGACCATTTGTAGGTTTAGCGATGTGGGTCACAGCAGTACTGCCGGATGGATCTTTGGTAGCAGGCAACAGCAAAAATCCTTGTGTATTTGTTTTAAAATGATGTGGTTTTCCATTATTTTGTGCAGCTTTATAGGAAACATGTAATGTTGTAACCACTTACCTCTAAAGAAGAAATGTTCAGCTTTCCAAACGTGTTGGGTTCATACCTGTTTTATACAGATAAATGTGGTTACTTTTGTAAATCCAGCAAAAGTATTATATAGAACCGCACTGATATTTATGTGTATGTAAATGTCTTGTTTTTTAAATACATGTTAATAAAGTATATTGTGTAAATTTAAAATTATTTATGCCCTTAAAAATCCCATCAGAGGGGGTTCTGTCCATACCTAATTTGGCATTCCCTTTGTTTTGGATAGAGTAAGAAAGGTGTGTGTGTGTTTTTTATTGTTTTTTATTTCTGTCTCTAAGCCTATCAAAGAGATTTTCCTTTTCTCCCTGTTCCTGTGATGCCTGTACAAGAAATGAAGGTAGAAGATGGGGGGGGGGGGCAGTTGTCTCCAAAACAGAAAGTCATGTACAAAAAGAAAACATTGTTGTAAGTTTAAAGTAGTTCTAAAGCCTTAAGGTTTTTCACCTTAATGCAGTCTGTGTATTAAGATAAAAAACCTTCTATGCTGCAGCTCCCCGCAGATCCCCCCTGTTCCTTGCCTGAGCCTATCCGATCCACGGATGTGCACTAGCGCAGTGGCTCCTGCAGCTGTCTTTCTCCTTATTGATCCGATTGATAGCAATGGGAGCTATTTTTATTTTTTGCACTGTAAATAACAAAAGACCGACAATTGCGACATTGCGGCGGACATATAGGACTTTGAATTACACTTTTTGGGGGCCAGTGACATTATTATATTGATCAGTGTTAAAAATATGCAGGGTCACTGTACTAAGGACACTGGCAATCAAAGGGTTAAATGTGTTACTAGGGAGTGCTTGCTTAATGTGTGGGGGATGCTTTTACTGTGGGAAGGCAGAAATCCATGTTCCCGCTTTGTAGGAACAAAGGATCACAGCCTTCCCTCGTCACAGAATGGCGATCTGCCTTGTGTCTCAAATGATGGCCGGGTGCTGGCAGACATTGAGTCTGCTGGATCTGCTAATTGGCTCCTGCTGTGTCCAATCACAGCGGGTCGCTGGCGGGTCGCATGTGCTCCTCAGACCTGGAAGTGCAGAATGAAGTACAAGTATGCGATTCTGCGCAGAGGAGCTGATGCCCCACAGTAAATGTACGTAGGGCAGTCGGCAACAGGTTAAAGTAGAGTGACTAACTCCTTTTGCATGGCACAAGGGTCTTAAAGACCCTTCAAATTAACTGATTACATTCTACTGTGTTTAGGCTTTGTCCAACCTACTGGAAAAAAAAAAAACACAAGAAAAATGTATTAGGAAAAAAAGACAATTTAGGAAAAGTATCACCTTTTGAAAGAGGTAGCACCTAAACAGCACAGAGATTGTTATGATGGAATGCAACTAACTAAAGTTTAAGAAATACTGCTCTAGGATCTACTTAAAATGGACTTTGATGGATAGTGTTTTGACATAAAGCCTGTTTCTCTTGATAAGGAATTCTATCTGCTTCCCAAAATAAGATACAGCTACTTGGGCAGATTAAAGGGATGACAGGCAAAGCTGCAGCCTACAGCTTGTTTTCTGTTATCCAGCAGAGCTACTGGAATACTGAAAGGTCCTATCTTATATATGCAGAGATTGTCCATGGAGAACACTGTCATATGTGTTTTATTCACTGTTGTTTCCTATAAAACAAGCTGTAAATTCCATTACACAAGCTGTACTGCTATGCACTATTTATTTTTATATCCCTCTTATTTTCTTGTATGAAAACACCAGAAAAATGAGAATGTTGAAAATGAAATGACTAGTCGGTTGTTAGGTAAATTGCAAAAGGTATCATTTTGAAACTGCTTTTTTTTTTTCTTTTTTGAGGATTTCGTATACAGTTCATGAATTGTATTTCTGTGAATAACAGTTACCTGTATTTATACAAAACTGTATATAACCAAGCAAATGGATCTAAGGTTTGTTAAGAATTGCAAAGATTTTCATTATCTTACTTCACTTATATTTGTTAAAAACATTTAAAGTGACAGATTATTATTACACAGGATTTGTAATTTGACAAAAATTTGGGCATCGCTTTATAATATAAGGTTACAATACCATTTAATATACAAGGATTAGCAAGGAGGCAGGGTAGGTTTCCCTGAATAAATGAGTTTTCAGGGCCCACCTAAAAGTGGATAGAGTATGGGACAGCCAGACAAATTGAGGTAGGGTGTTCCAGAGGACGAAAGAGGTTCTGGAGAAGTTTCTCAAGGTGAACATGGGAGGAGGTGAGGAGAGCTAGCAAGCAGGAGGTCGTGGGAGGAGGGGAGTGAATGATTTGGGTGATATGTCATGATGAGGGTGTTGATGTAGCTTGATGTAGCTAGGGGTAGTGTGGTGGATTGGTTTTTATGTTGTAGTTAGTATTTTGAATCTTTTACATTGAGCTAGTGGAAGCCAGTGGAGGGATTGGCAGAAAGAGGAAGCAGCCACACATTTGTTAGTAGAGAGGATAAATCTAGCAGCAGCATTTATGATAGACTGGAAGAGGATAGCCTATGTAGAGGTAGGCCAATGAGAAGAGAGTTGCAGTAGTCTTCTATGCATTAAGAGAAAAAACCTTCTGGGTCACAGACTCGCCCCCTCACCCCCTTTTACTTATCTGAACCCCATTGTGATACAGTGCTGTACATAAGAACTGTGGCTCTCTTGGCTTTGTCCCTGCTCCCTGGGCAGATCTATAGCAGTGGGAGCCATTGGCTCTTGCTCCTGTCAATCAACTCCAGTGACGAGGGAGCGGGGGGAGGGCGAGCCCCATTGTTTGTGTCAATGGATGCAGCAGCTGGGCTCAGCATGAGTGCCCCCATGGGAATCGGTTTCCTGTGGGGGGTACCAGCAAGAGAGAAGGAGCCAGGAGCACTCGTGGGGGACCTGAGAAGAGAAGGATTGGAGCCGCTCTGAGCAAGTGTGAATAGACATGTTTGTTATTTTTAAAAAAAAGAAATTCCTTTACAATCACTTTATTTTAGAAATCGCACGTTGTTTTATTGCTAGGAAGTTCCATACAACTCTATATTTCTATTGCAGTATACAATTTTAAAGTATGCAAAATTGCATCTAAAATTATTGTTAGAATAACATAGACCCGCAGTCTTTAAAAAATGTAGTATAATGTATATTTACATTTTGTTTTGCATTTGTAGTCTGCAGAATATTAAAAGAATATTAAAGAAGAATAATAAAATCGACGTATTTATTATGAGATGTAATAATATTGAACGCCAGTTTGAAATGCTTTGCCCAAACAAGGCCATCAGGTATTAAGCAGATAGAAATATAAATTAAGAGTAATCTTGCTGAATTTGGTAAACATGAGATGTTGCTGAGGAGGGGGTATCGAGTACAGTCTCTCAACAGTGTAATCCCGCATGCACTCTTGCTAAATGTCTCTCTTGTACATTCCAGCCACAAAGAAGTCATGAGGTTTGCAGTGACAGGTATTACTGACAGTTATAAATGAGCAAATTTGTCCAAACTGAGATTTAACCAGGATCAGGAAAATCCACATATACCAGCAACCCACAAAGCTTTTCTGATGATCCCAGTAATCTAATATGGCAGTTGTTTAACTTCTATCGCTTCTTTGACATGACAGTGTCTGCTTCTCTATTGGATTTGTGTAAAGCTTTCCATAGGAGTGAAGGGGAATGAGGGTCATATTTCTTGCTATCCCCTGATATGTGATTTGTTTCACAACAGCACACAAAAGGTTTGATTAATCAAAAATCATCTGTACAGCAGCTCTATGCAATATTGATTCTAAGTACAGTGTCATTTTGAACACATCTGTCTGATTTTTCCTAGGGATGGGGTTCAGTCTAAACACAAGTTGTTTGGGCATTTGATGAATATCTGAAAATGTGTCTATTTTATGTGTTACTACTGTTATTATACATGACAGTTTCCTGCAGTCAATGGTTGTTAAGGATGCCAATGGGTATAGACACCATGAACTCCTTAACGTCACCGGCCCCATTCACTTACATGGTTGTGAATTCCCAGCCATATAAGCAAAGGAGCCAGGTTGGGGGTTCCCCTCAAAACTCATATTAGGCCCCCACTTCCCTTTAAATCTGACCTGGTGGTTGTGGAGGTCTTAAGGCAGGGGGCTTATCAAAATCTGTAAGCCCCCTTTAACCACTTTAAAACCGAGCCTATTTTTGACACTTTTTGTTACAAGTTAAAATCAGTATTTTTTGCTAGAAAACTACTTAAAACCCCCAAACATTATATATATATATATATATATATATATATATATATTTTTTATCAAAGACTCTGGAGAATAAAATGGCGGTCATTACAATATTTTTTGTCACACTGTATTTGCGCAGCGGTCTTTCAAATGCCATTTTTTTGGAAAAATTACGAAAAATCACATTTCACTGCATTTAAAAAAAACTAAACATTAAAGTTAGCCCATTTTTTTGTATATGGTGAAAGATGATCTAACGCCGAGTAAATAGATACCTAACATGTTACGGTTTAAAATTGCACACACCCGCGGAATGGCGACAAACTACGGTCAATAAAAATCTCCATAGGCGATGCTTTAAACTTTTTTAACTGTTACCAGTTTAGAGTTAGAGTGTAGCTCTTTTTTTTTTAATTATTGCTCATGCTCTGGCGATTGTGGTGATACCTCACATGTGTGGTTTGAACAGCGATTTCATTTGCGGCACGACTTCAGTATACGTTTTCTTTCATGCGCAAAAAAACGGTAGCTAGAGGCATCATCCCAGTACAATCATTTAAAGTCAGCCGACGTAGGTCTACGTGGCTGGTCGTAAAGTAGTTAACAATAAGGAGGCACATAAATACCACTTCCTCATGGGAGTAAGGGGCCCATAGTACTCTTACTGAATCACAAAATATGTAATGTTTTTTTCAAGATTTTAATAAAAAAAAAGTTTTAGAGTGTACATCTATATGCTGCTATAGCAGCCAGAAGTGTGTTATATTTTGTAGAGCAGGTGAGGGAGACCAATAAAACTAGTAAATCAGTATTACGTCATTTGTGGGCTCAGTTCTCGCTTTCCTCGGCCTCTGTGGTCGGGGAAGATAATAATGGAGCAAGATCTGTACTCCATTAGCTTCAGTGAAAGGCAGGTGAGGCGTCAAGATTTTACTAGACCCCTGATGCCTCACAGCAAGATGCTATCACGTAAGGGACTATTGACCTCTTATGTGAAAGCAATAATTTTAACTGTGAAAAAAATAAAGGTAAAAAGTAAAGTTACATGTTAAAAAAACACACACAACATTTTAAAGTCCCCTGCCCCCACATACATGCTCATAAAGCATAAACACATGTGGCTGTTGTGCCTACTTACAAAAACAACAATTGCACTACACATGTTCACATTGCCTTGAGCATCAGAGTCAAAGTAAAAATTCTACGGCCATCACTCACAGTTAACTCTATACTGTTAGCATGTAAGGGCTTTTAGCCTATGGACAATTTTGAGTGCCAAGGTTTGCTGCCCATTCATGGGAGTGCGCAATTTTAAAGCTTGACATTCTGGGTATCTATTTACTCTTTGTCATCTCACCTTTTATATTTTAGCCCCGGTTCACACTACTGCGTGTGCGGGGTTCGCATGTCATGTCGGAACGCACTGCTCCGACATGACATGCGATCAGCTGTGCGGTGCGAGTATAGCCATACAGTTTGTATGGCTAAATTCGCATCGCACCCGCAGCAAACACGCACAGGAGGCATTTTTGCTGCCGCATCAGGATCGGATCGCACAGCGGTTCACACTTGTGCGATCCGATCCTGTGCGAACTGCACGATCGCACTGCGATATGCGATCAAACTGGGGGTGTCGTTAAGATTACATTGACACCCCCAGCGGATCGCATATGGCAGTGTGAACTGCCGGGGGTGCGTGTGCGATGCGGGAACAGGCTGCGAATTCGCAGCCTTCCCGCATCGCATCAGTGTGAACCGAGCCTTAGGAACAAAAAAAAAAGGTAATTATATTTGTGTAATTACCCTAGAGATACTGCCAATGCCATTAAGAACATTCTTCAGCATAATAAAAAACAAGGAGTCTGTCTGGGATTACATAAAGAGACAGAGGGATTTTAAGCAGCCTACAGCCACATGTGGTTAGTCTTGCAAATGGTTTGGAACAACCTACCTACTGAGTTCCTTCAAAAACTGTGTGCAAGTGTACGTAGAAGAATTGATGCTGTTTTGAAGGCAAAGGAAGTCATAGAAGCACAGCTTTTCAGCCTGATATCTACAACACTAAATACAAGCTTGGTTGACCCCAAGACTGAAAAGCTGTGGTTGGATGAGTCTGGTAGCAGCATACATGATAGACTGAAGGGTGGATAGCCTGCAAAGAGGCAGGCAGGCAGGAAGGAGTTGCAATAGTCAAGGCTGCAAGGGAGATAACAAGGGAGTGAATGAACAGTTTAGCGGTTTTATTTATCAAAAGGGGCATATTTTGGAGACGTTACAGAGGTAAAGTTTACAAGATTTAGGCAGTAACTGGATTTGGAGCTGAAAGGACAGGTCAGAGTCCAAGATTACACTCAGTACCCTGGCATGAGGGGAGGGAATCAAGGGACTCATCGTTGTGTTACTGGTTGTTAATGGAGAAGTCGGGAGGGGGCACAGACAGGGACACAGGCAGGGGAGGTGACAATATTAGGAGTTCAGTTTTAGAAAGAGTGATTTTGAGGAAATGGTGTGACATCCATACTAATATGTTGAATATTAAAGGGTAACTCTTTATGGGAAAAAATAGCAAATAAAAAAAAAATAATAATATAGCATATACAACTGCAACACGTCATATTGTAATTGAATGTAATTAAAAATTACCTTTCCTTTCCAATCTGCAGCGCTCTAATTTTCTGTAAAATGCAATGCAATATGGCTACCTAGAGGCGGTCTGTACCCTGATGGTGTACAGAACTCCCCCCAGGTATGTAATTTCCTGCTTGTGTGATTGGCTTACTGATTTTTCCAGAAGTCTGCACTAAGATACAAATTCAATTTTAGGCATTCTCTAGAACAAAAATGTAATTTTCGGCCAGATACTCTCAAAGTAAAATCCCATTTAAAGGGATTTAGACACAGTAACTTTCCTAACTCGAGCCCTGCAGGTGCAGCAGCTGACTGATAATTATAAAATCACTCCCATAAAGATTTACCTCGTATATGGACACATAAAAACAAACCGCTATTTCTTCAGAATAAGAAAAGGTAGGAATCTACAACAAAGTTTGTTACAATCCTTGCATTGTACATTGATCACCCAGAGGGAAATATTTTTGTTGAACAAAAGTGGAGTTACTCTCTAAGTTAGCAATGCAAGAGGAGACTGAAGGGGTGAGATGAGGAGTAGAGAGATAGATTTGGGTGTCATCAGGATAGAGATGTTATTGGAAGCCGCGGTAGTATATCAAGTAACAAAAGGAGGAAGTGTAGATGGAGAGGAAAATGGGCCCGAGGACAGAATCTTTGGGGAGCAGACAGAGTTGTAAGCAACACTGAAGGAAAACTGTGATAGGTAGAAGGAGAACCAGGATAGAGCAGAGTCTTGGAGGCCAAGTGGTCAACAGTATCAAAGGCAGCAGAAACATCAAAGAGTAGGAGTATGGGGTAATGGCCATTGGTTTTAGCAGTTAGTTAATCGTTAGTGACTTTTAGTAGGGCAGTTTCTCTGGAGTGTTGCGAGCGAAAACCAGACTGTAAGAAGGTTGTTGTCAGTGAGGTAGGAACAGTTGCTATTATTTTGCCATTTCTGAACAGATATTTTGCTTTTTAAAGCATTATATCCATAAAAATTGAAGTGTAAATTCACTAGATGAAGTAATTTTCTGCAGCAATGTGCACATTAGCTATAACATTGCTTATCCGTATATGAAGAAAGTGTTGTGACGGTGGTGGGTATCAGTCCCCTGGCCTTCTCATCCAACTAGTGACCAAAGACCAGGCAATCTCACACCCTGCCGTCACTTGCGCAACAATGCCACTCTCAACTGCCCCCGGCACACAGATTGTCCAGCTTGCGGGACCACAATCTAGATGCCAGCAGGCTGAGAGCAATTGTCACCGGGCTAATTAAACCATTAACCCTTTCTCTGCCACCACCTCTACGTTATGATGAGCCCAGAGGACGCTCATAATTTTAGAAATACCAATTATGACTTTAGAATAATCATCTGTAACACACACTGTCACCTCAGACAGGAATGTTCAGGGGAGTTATTCTATACAGTAGCGCTCTTTCAAGAGGCAGGTTCTTTGGTTAGCTTGCGTTAAAAGGTTAGAGACAAAATTAACACTTTTCAAAATAAGGTTTAATTATAAAAAAGGTTAAAATTGGTGCAAATAAAAATATTTACAGAAAAATGGGTTACAAAGAAATAGAGACACAATACAGCAATTTAGAAGAATCGATAAAGAATTAGAAATGAAAATACTTGCATTCAAAAGTCCTGGGTGTTTCAGAGTTTCAGAGGCTGAACATGTGTGATCGGTTCTTCCCTTCAGCGATGTTACTGCTTGATGTTAAAATTGAGAACTGAGAGCTCCCTCATCTTCCCTCTTTTTCTCTGACCCCCAGGAGGTGTCACCAGAAGTACTTGACCAATAAACACTGGGGCCATGGGCGGCCTCGGAGGCTCATAAAATGCTAAGGGACCTCCCTTTTAGACAGATTTTTTAAGAGAATTCATATCTTGAACTATGTAATGGTTACATTCTTGAAACTGATATTTTATTGTACGGCATAGAATTTCACATCCATGGACACCAAACACAGGTTATATCATAATAACCTCTGACCCGTAAAGCATCTGACCGCTAGCTTGTCTTCCCAAGGAGTGAACATGATCATGTTTGATCTTAATTCGATCGGTATTTTATGTGGCATTCAAATATATACTTTTTGTTAATAAGTTATGTTCCTATCTGCATTTATAAATTGGGTATAAATTGTTGGATGTAGGTGTTACATTTTAATTAACTGGGCTTGTGGAATTTACAACGCAGCCTGCTAAGACAAGGTTTGCTTCCTTTATGACCCGGCATCTGCCAGGGTCTGTTAAGATAAGGTTTCTTTGAAGCTTGCATACTGATTAGGATAAGGTGGGGGGCTAATTTAGTTCGAGGGAGAGAGAGGGGGGAAGGTAAATCTCTCTGAGTACACATCTGCTGGCTACAGCTTTAAACAAAATGGTCGCCTGTGTCACTGGACAACATGGATGCCCGTGATGACAAAATGGTGTCCCAGCGCACAACACCATTACAAGTATAATACTATGTTGCCTCTACTTAACAGAGTAATCCAATAATATATGTTAAATCAACACTCTGTATAAATAATTATTACTGCATCAGTGATAAAAAGTCCTTATATACTGTAAGTCCAGTATGCAGTTAACTATGCAATTCTGTGCTCATTCCATATTCAACTAGTGTGCCACATGTGATCTCCCACTATCCACACTATGCTCTCACTTCCTTTATTGACCTACGTATCAAATAGGTCAAATCCAGCCATCCCCTTTAAGGTATAGTGAACTTCGGACCTCCACTCTGTTCTCCACAACTCAGCATGAAGACCTTTTATTTCCTCCAGATTTAACAAGCCTTGTCAGTATTACTTGCATCCCTATTCTACAGAAGGTTCTTTAACTCTTTCTTTCTTTCATCACATTCATAAGTTACCACTCAAAACAAACCTAGAACCATGATGGCGCTCTCCATAAAAACAACTATTCTTTATTAAAATGATAAAACTCCCATTTTAAAGTATACTTTATCGGGTGCACTGCAGAATCACAGCTTGCATATTGCCTCCTTAAGATGCCACTATATTGGGAATACCACCAGTCCTAAAGCTTTACCTAGAGGTGTAATCATTCCTTTAGATCTCAAAAGGAAGATGGAGGTACTAAAAAACATCATAATAAATGCGATATGAACTCTTCAAACTATTCAGTGAGGGTCATCCTTGTTTGGTATGCCCCCACCTTTAAAAACCATGGTGGTCTGTATGAATGACCTTCATGCTATTGAGATATACTCCTCACTTTCTTTTTCTAAAACGCTAAAACTGAGAAGACTGCTCACTTTTGGAAACTTACTTTGGGACTTTTGTTTATGATTTTCTGTGCACTTATATGTTCAATTAATGCCTATTTATATAGTGAAGTTTATATTATGCACATCACCTGGTATAGGCACTGTATAATTTTTATAAGCACTGCACCTGCGCCTTTGTTTTCTCAGTCCTGATGCCTGCCTTACTTCTCAGTGCAATGACATCACTGGATCTGCCCCATACATTGCGTCAGGATCCCAGAAGAAGTCACGTAATTGTAGGTCCAAAAAAGGGGTGAGAGTATAGTGTGTGAGAGTATAGTGTGGATAGTGGGAGATCACATGTGGCATACTAGTGTAAATATATTATGGACTGAGCACAGAAATGCATCATTAATTGCATATTGGTATATTATATGGACTTTATACAGTATTATTGAGGCATTTGGGGATTTATACAAATAGCATGTTAATTTAAATTAATGTTTTGGATCATTCTGTTATATTTGGAGTTTTTCTATTTACATGATATAATATGCAGGATCATTAATTTTAATATATTGATTACAATATTGCACATACTGTATATTTTCTAGTAGGCAAGATCGGTTTAAAAAAAATAGCACTTAGGGATATTTTGGTATATATTTTCCAGCATTCAGGATTATTTAGTTTATACTGTGTTTAGTGGTTGGTTTTCATATAGTACGGATGGAAACAGTGGCGCAGCATTTTTTTGGAAGCAGATTGCGTAAATATTACACAGAAACGTGAAACCATGGCTTGAACTAGGCAAGCCAGACACTGTGTTCCCTTATAAAGTTAATGTTTTACCCATGGGATTAAAGTGTATGTAAAGAGTATGTGAAGCCATTTTCATTTAGCTTTGCAATGTCCATCCCACATTGGGGAAATCCTAATTTGTTTGGTGACCACCATAAAAATTAGGATTTCCCATCACTTTCTATTCTGTTGACAGTGGTCACAAGGGCAGCTAAGATGAACATTAAATCTGATAAAGTTTGTAGCCCTTCTTCACTCTATCTAAAATTAAAAAGAAGTCTTACGATGTTAAAGATTTTAAACTTGCTGTTAAACTATTTTTTTTTTTTTACCAGACATGAAATGAATGAATCTCTCTAACAGAACCTCAAATGTCAGTAAACCTGAAAGAAGAAATTTTAATCCTTTTCTACCCTATTTAACATAAAAAAAAAAAAAAAAATTAAAAAAAGTTTTTGTTACCAATACACTTTAATATAATAGGACTTCTTCTCACATTGTAAAACGCAGCATTAGTGTATAAAAACACATATAATATACTTCTTATACCTTAGCTTTCATATTCAAGGGGATGAAGTCACTATCCTTCCGACAAGAATCCAAAGAATGTTGAACACCCAAAATCTGATGGGGTGATGCCCTAGCACTGTACATGAGAATCTTTTTATTAAATTTGGGATATGCAGCATTAACTGGGATCTCACTGGAAGGATAGTGACTTCATCTAGGCACCACAGGTGAAAGCTGCGGTACGATAAGTACGTTTAACCTCCCTGGCGGTATGATTCTGTCAGGAATTCGGTACAATTCTTTTCATGGAAATTTGGCGTTATGTATTATAGGCCTACAATTCTTAGTAATTACTGACTTAAACCTGACCAAAACAAGACTCTAGTAGACATCCCAGATGTGATAAATTTGAAACACAAACGCATGAATTATAATCGAATCAATAATATAATTTTATTATATAATATATAATATATATAATAAAATTATATTATTGATTAGATTATAATTCATGCGTTATATATTATATATATATATATGTGTGTGTGTGTGTGTATATATATATATAACGCATGAATTATAATCGAATCAATAATATAATTTTATATGTGTGTATATATATATATATATATATATATATATATATATATATATATGTGTGTGTGTAGGTATATAGGTATATATATATATATATATATATATATATATATATATATACATATATATACATATATATATATAATATAAAATGTGTTTGTGTTTTGTGCAACCTTTTTTTTTTTTTTTTTGAATTTCCCTCCCTAGTTCCGCTCCGATGCAGCATTGCTGCTGCAGGGAACGGAACTAGGAAGTCCTCCTACCGACAGACGAGCTCATCGCTGGATCGCCAGGATAAGGTAAGACACTCCGCTGCGCTGTCTGCATAGCTCTGCCCATTCACCCCGAGCGTGACTCGGGTATACCGATAATAGCAGGAAATTCCTACCCCGAGTCACGCTCGGGTTTACCGCTAGCGTGGTTAAGAACTACTAGTGTTTTTTAAACAATAATTCTTATTTGCAACGGTAACGGGGACCCTAAAAAATTACGTGGACTCTGCTTTTTTAATGTAAGATCTACTTTAATGTGCACAGTCTATGTTCATGAATACGTTTATTATTCCTAAACAGTAAATGAGCTCTAAAGTCAGTCTTCCCTGAGCTCTCTAGCTGCTATTAATGTTAAGTTATTAATTCTCAATGGACCGCAGGGATCACAACAAAGACTGAAGTTTGGTTTCAGTGTGTTTCTAATACCTTATAAAACATCTGCTGGTTGTTTAGATTAGTTAGCTAGCAAGCTGGCAAGACCTGAACTCCTAGAAAATGCAACTATTTTAAAAACATGTGTCTTGACCTTTAAAGTGGTTGTAAAGGCTAAAGGTTTTTTACCTTCATGCATTCAATGCATGAAGATAAAAAAACCCTTCAGTGTACAGCTCTCCCCTCAGCCCCCTCTCATACCTAAGCCTGATCTTGATCCAGCAATGTGCACAAAAGCCAAGGTTCTCCCAGGTCTCTTCCTCCTCATTGGTTGAGATGCAGCAGCAGAAACCATTTGCTCCCGCTACTGTCAATCACAGCCAGTGAGGCCGGAGCAGGGTGTTGAGCCGCATTCTCTGTGTCTTATGGACACAGAGAGCCGGCTCAGGAGGGAGCATGCACGAGTGCCCCACTAGCAAGCGGCTTGCTATGGGGGCTCTTGGCAAGAAGGAGGGGACTTGAGAAGAGGAAGATCAGGGCTGCTCTGTGCAAAACCATTGCACAGAGGAGGTAAGTATGACAAGTTTGTTATTTTTTTTTTTCACATTTTCTTTACAAAAGCTTTAAAATATATTTTCTTCACAATGCTTAAAAATACAGAGATAAAGGACTTGTTTTAAAGTGCCTTTTCTGCTTATTCAGAATGTTTAAACACGTTAGCGCGCATAATATTGGAACAGGTTCACTTATTTATTTATTACAGGTACTTGTATAGCTCTTTACATATATATATATATATTGTACATTCACATCAATCCTTATCCCTCAAAGGGTGTACAATCTAAGGTTTATTCATACTAGAGCCAATTTAGCTAATAGCATGTCTTTGGAGCATGGAAGGAAACCAGGGTACCTGGAGGAAGCCCACACAGACCTGTCATCTGCCTGCCCAGTGGGGATAAACGGAGCGATCCCCGCTAAGCTAGCGGAGTCTGTGAAAATGGATTGGACCAGGTGAAAGGGGCCTTAAAGCCCAGCACCAATTTTATTTTTTCCTTTTGTCAACCAAGTATTGTTAAAAAAACAGCTCAGTTTACAATACTCACCTTCAACCTGAAGCTGTAACTACAGTCCCCCCTTTTGGCAACAAGATGCCCTATCAGTGCTCACATTGTATGGATGCAAAGAACAGTGCTGATGTCTTGTCAGCACTGTTTCTGTATTATCCAGGACCACCTACCATTGGGAGAAGATTAAAGAAAACAAACAACCTGCTCATCAAGTGACCATCCCGAAGACATCAGAAAAAGATATGTAAAATCACTAAGCCTAAAATACCACTTGCAGGTGTCTGCTTCTGGTAAGAATCAAAGCCGCCTAAAGCCAAATACTGTCCTTAGCTAATAACTCCTGATGCTGTATGGGTTAACAGCAGTCACTGCTACAGAGAAAAGCTGCACCCGCCCCCATCTGCTTTCTCTGCCATTCACAAAAATAGTTTATAACAAAACTATTATTGCCCCACAATACATTGCACACAAAATATACTAATCTTCAGCGTTCTCTATTCAACTTACAACACAACAATAACACAATTCGCAATTAGCGAATATTACTGAGTGCTGCAATCTTGCCACACAGTAGATGAAATCAGGCTATAAACCACAGCCCGCATATAAAAGATACCTCAGCTCATCCTGTAACTGAGCCTAAGGCAGGCCATACATGGAGCAAAATTTGCTTGATTCACACATCAACACAGACAATTTAAACAAGGGAATCCATCCCGCTGAGCCATTGTATTCTCCCAGTGGGGGGGGGGGGGGGGGCAAGGGAAGCCACCCCCGTCGGTAGAAGACAGTGATTGTTGCTAGCAGCTATGCCAGCTGCTAGCAATAATAGTATGTAAAATTCAGCAGGCTGGTTGTACCTACTGTAAGTTGATCGATCAGCTTGGAACATGCAGTCTGCCCATACATGGTTTGAATTTTGTCTGGTTCCTGCTGAATCACCCGGAATTGAAACCGTCTATGGCCGGCCTTATTTTTCACCTGGATAATAAATATTTGGTAGAAAACCATTCTCAGCTATATATATATATATATATATACAGTATACAAGGTTTACAGAACCTAATGTATACATTTATCAATGGAACATAAAGGATAAGCCCAACTGATAAGTATATTTTACAGGAGGATTTTGTATGACACAAAACGTGTCTATGTGTGTAAAACCTTGTAAGGCACACCTTTGCATAGATGAGTTATATTCACTTATACTTTATTTTTATGTGTATTTTTATCAATCAAGTTTAACCACTTTACCACCGGAGGATTTTGCTGTCTTACGTCTGGGCCACTTTTTGCGATTCGGCACTGTGCGACTTTAACTGACAATTGCGTAGTCGTGCGACACCATACCCAAGCGAAATGTACGTCCTTTTTTCCCACAAACAGAGCTTTCTTTTGGTGGTATTTGATCACTTGTGCGATTTTGATAACAATATTTTTCACATTTTTTTATATGAAATTCCCCCAAAAAAAATGTAAAAATCAAAATTTTTTAAAATTTTTGGCCAATTTGTTTTCTGCTACCTACGTTTGGTAAAAAAATCACAATAAGCGTATTTTGATTGGTTTGCGCAAAAGTTATTGCGTTTACTAACTAAGGGAAAGATTTCTGTCATTTTTGGTGTTTTTTTTTTAACGAGTAATGGCGGTGATCTGCGATTTTGTTTGCGGGACTGCGACATTGCAGCGGACAGATCGGACCCTTGACTGACATTTTTGACACATTTGGGGGTACCAGTGACATTACTGCAGTAATCAGTGCTATATATATGCACTGTTACTATAAAAATGACACTGGCAGGGAAGGGGTTAATTTTATTGGAGAGGGAGGGGTTAATATATGCCTGGTGCTTACTGACGTGTGTGGGGGGGGATGAGTGACACAGGGACAGATTGCATGTTCAGCTATGCTGAACCCTGCAATTTGTCACTGCCTGTCACTTAGGAGATTCGCCCGCTTGTGTTTTACACAAGCAGGTGGATCTCCACACTAGATCCTAGATCGCCGCTGCTCCTCCTCTGGCCCGACTCCCGCTGTGACTGAATACAGCGGGAGCGAGCTTCCGGCGGCGCGCGCGCGCCACCGAGAAAGGGGAGTGTCTGGCGACGTAGGTCTACGTCACCAGACAATAACGAACCACTTTGCCGCAGTAGAGCTCTAGTGAGCAGATGGCAAGTGGTTAAGAACCAAAAGGTCAAAGGTCAAAGTTTTTGTGGTTTTGGCAATCATTGGCACTCAAGCAACAAGTGGCAAATATGCATAAAGCATCAATGTAAAGCTTTGAAGATAAACAGCTGTGTAGGTGCAGGGAGTGCATAATGACAGGGAATCCAGTGTTCTATCACCTTGGAAGAATATATAGCGTGTGGGTTGGGAGCATTGGTGAGCAAAGACATGTAGAACTGCTCAGGGACATCACAGCCCGCATATAAAAGATACCTCAGCTCATCCTGTAACTGAGCCTAAGGCAGGCCATACATGGAGCCTTAGGCTCAGTTTCAGCTCTTCAATTGTAAATAACCCCAGTCCTTGAACCTGCAATCTAGAAACATAAACAGAACATGCAAACTCCAGGCAGGTAGTGGTGTGGTTGGGATTTGAACTAACGACTCAAGTGTTGCTAGGTAGGAGTGATAACCACTTAGCCATTGTGCTGCCCCTCTTAAGTATAAGCTTAAAATCTAAGGCTTAAATATAAGCCTACATTTTTAAGGCTTGTCAGACAGGACAATAGGCATGAAAACTTCAAACATAACAGAGTATAAAGGCCCGTACACACGTACCGATTGTCGGCCGTAAATATTTGGCCAACGTCCGATCGGCCGATTGTCGGCTTGTTAGTATGATGCTTCCGACAACCAACTGCAACTTTTCGACCGAACAAAATCTGGTCTGCATGCTATAAAATTTTTGTTGGCCAACACCAGAACGGCCGATTGTTCGTCAGTCAGTACAGATTTCAGCCGACAAAAGTCAGATGAGCAAGACTGGGCATGCTCAGAGAAGAAAAAACACACGGAAAGTTAACCATCACATGACATCACTTCTGAAGTTGGTTGTTGTTGGCCGACAAAATTCGTGTGCAGTCTTGAGCACTTTTCAACCAACACGACAGCACTGGACAAAAGACGGCCGATCGTTCGGCCAACAATCGGTGCGTGTGTACGGGGCATAACTCCTGATACACAAGAATGTAAGATGGAATACTTCATAGGCTATAACTAGATAACACAAGTATGTGTTTTTCAGATTGTGTCACTTAGTACAACCTGAGTTTTTTTAGTTAAAATAAAGTTACCAAGAATTGATTTCACTGACAGTTAAGACATTTTTTTTTTTGTCATCAGTAACAATTTTGTGGAGAACATTCATGATTTGAGTGCTTTCCAGCGGGAGGTTATGTAATGCATTTTGATGTTCTTTTCAGCTCAAGTGCTCTTGAGACTTGTTACTGACTTGATTTTTGCCATGTCACTGCTTCCTGTTTCCCTGTTAAAGGAAACAAGAACTGATATGTGAACAGCTTCCTTTTAAAAATGGTGGCTTTTTTTTTTCTTCTTCTTCTTGCTTACTTGGCCATGTATAAGTCTGTATGTAGAGATGCTACTTCAAACAAAAAAAATATATAAAAATATATATCCATGTCTTTATGGACCTTGCTTTGTGCACTGGTGCGCAGTCATGTTGGAACAGGCCAACCCCAACCTGTTCCACAAAGTTGGGAGCATGAAATTGTCCAAAATATCTTGGTATGCTGATGCCTTAAGAGTTTCCTTTACTGGAACTAAGGGGTCAATCCCAACCCTTAAAAAACAACCCCACACCATAATCCCCCCCTCCACCGAATGATTTGGACCAGTGCACAAAGCAAGGTCCATAAAGACATGGATGAGCGAGTTTGGGGTGGAGGAACTTGACTGTCCTGACCTCAACCCGATAGAAGACCTTTTGAATGAATTAGAGCACAGACTGCGAGTCAGGCCTTCTCGTCCAACATCAGTGTCTGACCTCACAAATGCGCTTCTGGAAGAATGGTCAAACATTCCCATAGACACACTCCTAAACCTTGTGGACAGCCTTCCCAGAAGAGTTGAAGCTGTTATAGCTTATATATATGACTGGGATGCCATTAAAGTTTGTGTGTGTAAAGGCAGGCGTCCAATACTTTTGGTAATATAGTGTGTGTGTATATATATATATATATATATATATATGTATATTTATATATAAACATTTTTAATATAGGAACATTGTGTAGTTTATGGAGACTTTTTTTTGCCTTTTCCTAGATAAATATGTTCTCGGGAAGCAAGTATTTTATTTTTTTTTTTTTTAAATATGTCTTTTGTTTAAACCTAACTTTATAATTATCCTTTAGAATTTGAGACTTTGTTTGATACACACGAAAATATTTTTAAACATAATTAAACAAATTAAATGTATTTGCAACCTAAAGCCTTTCCTCTTCTTTCTGCTTTTAAAAAAGACCTATTTTACCCACAATTCATTCAGTCTATCCACCCCTTTGCTTCTTTGGTAAGACACAGGTTAATTTTTGTTCTTATTCATGTACTACTTTAATTTTTTCTGCTAACTCATAGACACTTCAACCTGTGGAATAGATTGTGGGCAACTGTCTGTGCATTGCAAATGAGCACAGATTGGGAGGGACATAGGAGGAAAGGCTGTGTTACAGTGACAACTTGTTCCTTATTGCCCTATTGTAATACTTAAAAAGTATTTTTAAAACAAAGCAAAAATGTAAAATGTTGCAGCTTACCAATCCTTAAAGGGGTGGCACAACAGCAGTATAAATCTGTGAGAGGGTGGTGTTAGTTGCACTAGCAGATTTAGATGGACTGACAAATTAATAAAAAGCCTAATTTCTGCTAACACTTTTTCAGCAGATATAGCAACATTTTTTTTTTGTTTCTGGGTAAAGGAATAAATTAATAAAAGCTGTCGATTGTATGCACAATGTCAGAGTTAAATGAGTAGTCTTAACCTTCTAACTGCCACTTTTGCTGGACTTGATCTGCTGAAGAAAGTTGAGCAATAACAGACTTACTGTCTGAGTCAATATTTAAAAATAGAGAAAAAAATATATGTAAAAAAGGTGAAAACTAATGCAGCCACTACATCTAAAAATTGGTAAGCTACAAAGTATTTTTTTGTTTTTTGGATTTAAACCTGCTTTGATACAATTGCACACCAGGCAACATTACACTCATTAGAACTCAGACTGCAGCTTGACAACTCATACCACTTTTAAAAATCCTAAATAATAATTATATTATTTAATAGCTACTGTAAATTACTTAACAGAATCAAAGGAATTAAAAAAAAATAAACAATTCACTGTCAGTCATGTGATAACACAAAATTTGCATTGGATAATGAAACAATTGTTGTGCATTGTTATAAAGGATAAAGTTCACTTACATGAAATGTAAACTTCAGTGGGGTACACCTGTAAATACAGATTGTAATTAACATATAGGTCTGAGAGATAAAATAAAGCAAGAACACTGTTCAGTTTGGCTAATACATCAGGTCCAGTTGTTACTTGGAAAAAAGGTTCAGTCCAGTAATGCAATACATGGGTGATAACGCTGGTTAAAAATGGGTGTCCACCCATTCTTTTATCCCCAGCTTTAATTTTTTTATTACTTTAAAAAAAAAAAAAAAGTGTACCTGGGTAGAGCAAAAAACATAATAGAAAATGCCCCAACAGACTCTCGAAATAGTCTGCACAAACATCCTCATTAAGATTCTACTTTTCTATCTCTTCTACATTTTAGGTTGAAAATAGAGGTTTTGTTGCATACATATTCAAATACATGCGAGGGCACACTGCTGCTTCAAGTCTCTTCTGTAAAATGCGGTATCAAATGCTAAACTGGGCTATCTTTTTTTATTCTTGGTAAACACTTACAGAGCTTGAATGTACAAAATGTACCCCTATATGGAAATCAATAAAGAGAGACAAATTCACAGTGTTAAGAAATCTCTATGAAAGGTTGGAGGGAGGAAGTGGTCTATCCATAGGGTCTAGGCATTATTAAATGTATCCATGTAACCATTTAATTGTGCAGTAAGCTTTTCAAAAAAACATAGTGTGAGACATAACAGTAACAAATTGTCAAAGGGAGAGTGCAAGGGTCCTCCAGGATTCTTTTTGCAACTGTGAAAATATGTAGAAACAATTCGGACTGATTTGGGGTATATCCGAGTGGCTTTGTTTTATTAAATAGAGTTTCATAGGGGTCCTTACAGAGTGGGGTCTCTGCATTACATTGATCTTTCTGTATATCTTGGACCAGTGTCACGTCCCTTATCTGAGGCCAAGGTGCTGAGAGGGCTCCCCTTGCGGCTGAAGGTGGTACAGGAGGTGTAGTGCCCGAAGAAGCACAGGTTGCCAGCAGGGTGTTGAAGAACTGGGCCGGTGAACCCCTGGTGGATGCTGGAGATGACGGAATACACAGCAAGAAAGATGTCTCTCGGGAACTCCAGATGTACTTGACAAACTTGTGCACACAGGAAGCAGTAGTAGAAGCCAGGCTGAGGATGAAACGTGGATAGTCATCTGGGGACAAGGCATGTAGCGGGAACAGGAACATGGCCTAGATCACAGCAGGAGAGCAGGCAGGTAGTAATAGCAAAGTCCGTAATATTAGCCGGGGTCATACACAAGAAGGCAGGCAGGCGAGTATTAGAGGAGTCCATGAGGCAAGCCAGGGTCATACAAGGGTGATCAAACAGGAGCAAGGTAGGTAAGAAGGCCAGAGGGTCAACGTCAGGAAAAGGAGCTCAAACAGGTCAGGAACAAGTCGGGTCACAACAGGGAATCCAAGGAAGGTACACAGAGGCTCAGGAACTCAGGAAGGCTGACAACAATCCAGCAATCTGGTGGAACCCACTGCAGTCTGTTATAGGCCAGAGAGTGGCTGCATCTGTCAAGCATTGCATGCGCTATTGCGCACAGACGTTTGCCAATTTGCGCTATCGCGCATTTGCATTCACTTCACTGTTCCTGCCTCATGGCGCACAGGGATGTGCCGGATGCGTCCATTTCTTCTATTGGCAACATTGCCAATTCCCCTACGGTTATTTCCCTGACAACCAGTAGCACTTCACAAATCTAACATTAATACCAGATATGGGTAAAAATGCCCAAATGTTTTACAGCCCCTGAAATAAGTATAAGATATATCAGAGGGGTTCTAGCAATCCTAGTTAGGACTGAATATCATCTTATGAGTAGTTTGTTTCTAGAGCTAAGACAGTACTGGGGCTCTTTTAAGTGGAAGTCCAAATGTAATACATGTCACTTTTGGCCACTGCACCCCCTAAGGGGATAGTCCTTTTGGAGATATGGAAATTATTTAAAACCAGAGGGGTATTACAGTTTGAAGACTGTGATTAGGCTACAACTGGTCTAGCTGCAAAATGATGCGGACCTTTAAATACTGGAGCAAATGTTGGGTTTATTATAATGATCAATAAGGGAGAGTGGGGATAAATGAGACCACTAGATAATTTGATGTCCTTCAACATCTTCAAAGAATGACCAGGAATGTGATTAGAGAAATGGAAATACCACTGATGTAGTAGCTAGAAGTGATTATTCATTGTCACTAGGCTGCTGAGGTAAGCATCTATAGAAACCCACAGAGGAACACCATCGGTTGCATGCCAAAGTGAAATCTGTCCTATCTGAGCTGCATCATATTGCATTTTCGAAGTAAGTGCTTATCACATGAAAACATATTCTTTGCCTGTTTTGACAACACATACAATTGTATAGCAACTTTAACACTAAACATTGACTAAATCCCTTTAATTAAATTTAAATGAGACTACAGCGACTACAATGTAAAAGTTATCTAACTTCTACATGCAAATGCTAAGCAACGATAACAGCTATAATGTAATAGAAAAACAGGCACTATGTCACTTAGCTTTTGTTAATTAGCAGTGCACGTATTAAAATTGAGCTGTATATTTGTTGTATTAGAAACTTGCAATCATACATGCTAGGGCTTAAAAAGCTGTGCCAGAAGATTACAGCTGACTTAAGTGTTTGCTGTTTTCTCTAAAGAACAAAACAGAAAGCATGCCAAATTTAGTAAAATATAAATATGTCATTATATCAAGTACATTATTTATCACAGCAGTGCTCTGTGAAATTGCTAAATTTGCCTGGTTATCAGCATATGTTTCTCTTTTCATAAAGATATTCACCCCACTTGCCTGCTTAATAGTAAAATATGCTGTTATTTCTTGCAAACACATCCATATTTAGTGAAAGTTCCATTCTTCTAAAAATGCATTCTTCCTGACATAAATGGAAAGTGCATTTGAAGTTAGTGCCAGGTTTGCTTGAACTAAATATCCTTTTCCAAGTAGAGGAAATCTTTCTAGATTATAATTTAACTATCTGCAGAAATTAGGAAATTGCTTTTGGTAACTGTGTATCTGGCATTAGAAAACTATGCTGAGGTTATTCATCTGGTGCCATAAAGGCTAAATGTATTCTGAGTTCCACAAAATAGAATACTATTACAAGATCAGGTCTAATATACATGATTTTACCAAAAGTATTAGGCCGCCTGCCTTTACTTGCACAAGACCTTTAATGGCACCCCAGTCTTAAGTCCCGTACACACGCAACAATTATCGGCAGGGAATTATCGTCCAACGACCGATCTGCCGATTTTCGGCTTGTTAGTATGATGCTTCCGACAACCAACTCCGACTTTTTGGCCGAAAAAAATCTGGTGTTCAGTACAGATTTCGACAGGGAAAAATCTAATGAGCAAGTCTGGGCATGCTCAGAGAAGAAAGAACACAAAGAAACCAAACCAACACATGACATCACTTCTGAAGTAGAATTTTGTTGGACGAGAAAATTCGTGTGCAGTCTAGGCACATTCCAACCAACAAAACACCACTCTGGACAAAAGACGGACGATCGGTCGGCCGATAATCGTTGCGTGTGTACGGGGCTTTAGTCTGTAGGGTTCAATATTGAGTTGGCCCACCCTTTGCAGCTATAACAGCTTCAACTCTTCTGGGAAGGCTGTCCACAAGGTTTAGAAGTGTGCCCAACGCCCCACCCTGTTACATAGACTGTGGTCTTGCCCCCTCATTTCGAAATTCTGGGACCAGGTGGAGACCTTATCACTACAAGTCACAGGACTGCAACCTGCCAAGGATCCTTTCCTTCAACTGTTTGGATTTATGGATGGACTCCCTTTGTCGGCCCCTGGGACTCACGACAAGCATAGAAACTCGATACTCAGGAGACATAAACCCTGGATTGCCACATGCTATATGATTGCTAGACGAGTCATTCTCCGCCACTGGGTGTCCCCCACCGCTCCAACAGTCTCAGAAGTCAACACTGATCTGAATGCCCTACTCCATAAGGAAAATCTGGACATGGTTCTTAATAAGACAGATCCTCACAGATTCTGGAGGAAATGGTCGGCCTACTCGGATGTACAAGCCTTCACCCACCTTGCCCGCAGCCCAAACGGATTTCACCTTTCCCCTAGGTCTAGAGGAGACCCTCCCCCATAGTTTCATAGTCTATTCAAACTCTTTTTACTCTACATGACAGGATGTTTGTAGAATTATCGAACTTGCCTGCACTGTTCTTTTTATTACCCCATACCACTCGGACTCCCCCCCTCCCCCCTAGTTGTACTATTAACTTAGTACTCGTGTATGCATCGAAATTTGTCTAATTTTTCTCCCCCCCCTTCCGACCTCCACATGTGAGGGGATGTTTATACCGCTTTAACATGCTGTTGCCATGATACGCCCGCGTATCTGCATTACTCTCTCTCCCCCTCCTCCTCCCCCCTTCCTCCTCCTCCCTCACCTTTCCCCCCCACCCCCCCATTGTTCCTGCCTCCTCTCAATGGTGCAATTACGGTTCTATGTTGTGATATTGCTATGTTTTCACCTTTCCAAAGTATGTGTAATTGCACGGCATTGTTGTTCATTTTTCGAGTTTTGTTATGCTTTTGAAATATCAATAAATACTTAATTAAAAAAAAAAAAAAAGATTGCATATTCACCTGGCCTCGCGTTGTAACAGTTTCCTGTCAAAATTACCTCCCCTAGGGTCCTCCTGTACCTTCTCCAGAACTGTAAACAAAACCACAGATGTATCATGATTGTGTTTGAGGGTCACATGCCTACCAATAGGAGTATATAGAAGAGTTTTCCTGATGTAGTAGATATGATCGTATATCCTTTTCCAAAACGTCCTAATTGTTTTGTCAACATAGAACGCCCAACATTGACAAAACATGATGTAAACAACGCCAGGAGTTTGGCAATCAACATATTGATTTATTTTGTGTGTATGACCATTTGGTAGAACAAAAGATGGCCCTTCAAGGATCCATTTGCAATAATCATATGCACCAAATTTGTCCTTTTTTTTAAAAGATATTGTGCAATACATGTTGATATTTTAATATCTGTGTATAGTCCTCCTTTTGGTACCAGTAAAGTCCAACATTCTGTCCCATTTTGTCCCCCCTTTCCAATTTTTTTGTTTGATCCTAACTTTTGTTGTTCTAAAGAAATAAATGTTTGTTTGCCTGTATCCATGTGCTCTGTGAATCTGTATGGGAGTGGTTTTATAATAATCAATCAAGCTACAGCACCTGCAGGGCTCTAATGAGGAATTTCGGCAAGGCCCCCCTTGCAGTGGGGTTGCCCTCGCACTGCACGGCTTAAATGCTGCCTAGGACTAGGGGATGGGAAAGCAGCTTTCCTTGCTCAATCCTCCACTCCTGCAGCAACCATGTGCTTCCCTGCACTCCAGTGACAGACTATTCCTCGACGTTTTCATATCAGGTATAAGACTATGGGTTCTCCATTGGTTTTTGTGAAGTCCGCGGACCTGCAGGCATAGAGGAGAAGAGGCTATGGGGGACCACACTTGTAGCACAGAGAATAGCCTGCAGGATCAGTTGAGTAAAAGTGCTTCTCTTGTTCCCCTAGACCAGTAATGGAGAAGCCTGGCACCTCAGATTTTTTATAACTACACTTCCAATGATGCTCATGCACTCTGTAGTGTAGTTGAGCATCATGGGAAATGAAGTTTCCAAAACATCTGGGGTGTCAAGGTTCGCCTACACTGCCCTAGACCTAAACAAACATTTAACATTGTAGTGTTGGGGAAGCCCCAGAGCAAGGGAGCATTTTACTTTCTTTGGAGGTTACCTTTTAAATGTTCTCTGCTGCACATAGTGTGTATATATGAATTCTTGAAATGTTGATGTGCCTTTCCTGGCAATGTTCCTTAGCAAATTTAATTTCCATAAACAACCAAGATTATGTATAAACTTATAGCTGGGAATGTGGGGTTTATCTGTTTTTCAAAAGGCAGAAAAAAATTGTCAGCTGAAGTGCTTATCAGTAAACAACAAATGCCAGTGGTAATGCATGCTTCTAAAAACAGTAATGGCAAGATCTATACTTCGTGCATTAAGATTTTTAGAATATGATGGATACATCACTGTTTAATTTTTAAAAAAAGGAAACCTTAGTAGAGATTGAAAAGGAATACTGTGAAAAACAAATACAAGTAATTGCATGTTGGGTTTTTTTTTGTATAAAAAAAATCATCTAATATATAAATAATGAATTCTTCACATACAATATTACACAACACAGTATTTATATGAGTGTAATCAGCATTGTTAGCATTTTTATTACATTTATATGGTAAACATTTTCTCCTCTGATGTTTATTATGCTTATTAGTCTTTTTTTTTTTTATGTTCTCAAAAGCATTTATAACTTTTAAAGTCGGTCACTTCTCACAGGCAGTTGGGCTCATACAGCTTTAAAAACAGGCACTTTTGGGTGCCTAGGGTCAGAGTACAATCTGCTATCAGCAGCCTGTTAAAATCAATGACTGGCTGAAATATAGAGTATGGCGGCTGTACATATCTGTATGATGTTCCAAATGGTACTCACAATTTGGGCTGCATGTGTTCAGCTGTATGCCACAAAAAACAGGAATTCTGTGTTTGTGGTATTCAGTCCTGAGCCCATATGGCCCTAAGCCCACATTCACATTTGTCTGATTTGTCAAATCGCATGTCAAATTGGAGCCAATTGCCGGCAATTGCACCCTCTGAATTGGTGCGATGTCGACTTTGCAGCGCCGCACCGTTTCCCAAAAGTAATTTCTGTACTACTTTTGGTGGCTTCAGGGGTGATTTTCATAGACATTTGTGCAGGAACCAACAAAGATGTCTGTGAAATCGCCCCCTCAAGTTGGACTGAAATGCCAGCTTGAAATCAAGCAAGTTCAGCTGAACTTGCACAATTTCAAAACCTCAGTGTGAACCTGGGCTAATTGTGAGTGCCACTTGGAACAGGGTCCAGCTGCATACATTCACTGTGTATTTCAGCCTATCTTTGATTTTGACATGCAGCATCTTCTGCCTCCCTAATGCCCAAAAATCCCTGATTTTTATGCTGTACGAACCGAGCTGCCATGTGCATGTGCCATTATAGCCTTGTCAAGGTACACATTTTGAACTTTTATATAAGAGGCGTGCTTGATTATTTTTATGTATTTTTTCCCTTTTAAAGGGATGTTCTCTTGGGAGGCATGGCCGGCGTGTGCAGCAGAGCAGACATGCATCACAGGAGCTCCAATACTGACACTATCTTTCAGCCCTTTTCAGCCTTCCTTTTGCTCCTTGGTGATCATCACTCACTTCCCAAACTCCCTGGGGATCTAGCTAGCTGCTCACCTCTGTCAGAATGGGTCTGCCAAAGACTCGCTCTTCTCAGCCAGGACCTACTACTCTCTGCCCCTCTCCCTCGACAGTCATCTTGGCCACGAGGCCCCAGGCTGCAGTCATGTCTGCTGGCACACAAACTTCTGATGAGCAAGCGGCGGCCAATTCTCCCTCTGGTGCAGAGAACCTGACAGCTATCACTGCCTGCAAAGAAGCCCTGACTGCAAAGATAGACTTCCTAGCGACGGATGTAAGCTTCATCCACCAAGATCTGGACAAATTCAGGTCCTGCGTCTCTGAGGTGGAGGATAGGGTCTCCACAGTGGAAGATGCAGTCCGTTCAAATTCCAGAAACCTACAGGCCCTACAATTGCAGGTAAAGGCACTCCAGGACTGGGTAGTAGATACCAAAAATCGATTAAGGAGGAATAACATCCGCATACTGGGCCTCCCTGAGAGGACTGAAGCCCCTAAGTCCGCAGAGTTTACAGAACGCCTTCTGACTACCCTCTTTGGCCTAGAAGATATGCCACCCACCTTTGTGGTGGAGAGAGCCCACAGGGTCTCGTCAATCCCTCCTAGACCGGGGGCCCCTCTGCGCCCCCTTCCCCTCCGTCTGCTGAATTACAGAGATAGGGATCGCATCCTGGCTGCAGCCTGTGCTATGAAGGAGATAAAATATGAAAATATCAAGCTCTTCTTTTTTCCAGACTATTCCTAGGAGGTTCAACAACGTTGCAAATCCTTTATAGAAGTGGGCAGGGGGCTGCGGGAAAAGATAACTTTTTGGCCTCCTCTACTTAGTAGACTAAGAGTCACCGATGGTGACCAAACTTGATTCTTCTATACTCCCGAGGCTGCTTCTGCATGGCTGGCTACCCGCTGAAGCCTTGTTTATCACCCCGCATCACTACTATCAGCTTCCTGCCCTTTGGATGCCAGCTAAGTACTGCATCTTCTAGCCTTACCATGTCCTGGTTTAACTGAGAGATCCTGCGTTTCACCTAGCTACACCTTATCCTTTCCTGGTGGTACCCTATGCTCCTACATACGACCTGAACCATCCAATCCTGTGGTCCTATGCTCTCCTGATTATTTCCATACATCTGGAGCTCCAGTGTTACTTTTATGTCAATTTGTTTTATTCTTGGCAAGGAGCATCCCCTGTTTTCTTTTCACTGTGAGAATACCACTGATGCTCTGATCCTCAGTAGACTAGATGTCCATTCTCGATGGAGGATCCCTGTGTAATGTTCTGGTACCTTTGGTACCCTAATTCCACTTTTCCTAAGTGTATGCGCCCCACCATTCTCTTTTGGTAAGGTGCGCATACACCTTTAAGACCGATGCTGTCATCACTGAGCGCCGCTGGAGCGGCTATTTCAACCTCCGGCGGTCTCACTCACATGTTCGTTCAACGCCGCATAATCTGCCTTGAAGCTCTCATGCTTGCAAGCATACCTCGCTATCGGAACCACGCTGCTGATCCTTGTATCCCGCTACCGGATCATCCGCTCTTGCCGAACCTCTCCTCTACTACATTGCTACTAGTGATAAGTACCCCACAGGGGAAACCTCTATAACCTTCATAGTAAAGCTTACACTATCTAGCTCTGCATACTAAGGACTATTACTACATCTGCATTAACTAAGATTGCTAGCTCTTGAGCCTAATACCATCTGCTCTTGCACTGGGTTGGTCTATCCTGTATGTTCACCTGCTACTCTATCATCTGCTACCATACATGATTGCTTAACCTATCTGCATCCCATCTGCTACTATCTTACTTTCAAGAACATTCCTTTCAAGTATCTGTCATCTACCATCTCTACCCAACCTGTCTCTTCAGCCTATCATCACTATATTACTATACATATAAGTCACTCTAGGAACATCTTATTGAGTGTGTGTATCTACTTGCTGAATTGAGACTATCCACACATGATGAGTCTTGGGAGTTGGGATTGGTGTCTCAGCGTTTCTCTACATGACTACTGAAGTGGAATATTTCTGCAGCTGTAAATCCACATTATACATAAAATGCAGGAGCGTTACAGATTGAACGAACCTCAAATGGATTCAGCAGAAATAACCACTCAGGTGACACAATTAAAACAGCAAGTAACTGCGTTAATACACGCACTTGCTGAATTAAGAGAAGAAAATCAGGCTCTGACGCAGCAGGTAACCAGACTGACACAACTTACCACTGCTCAGTCCCCTGAACCCAAAATAAATCCTCCTTTGGTATTTACAGGTGATCGCAAAAAATTTCGCGAATTTAAAAACGCATGTGAGTTACTTTTCTTGCTAAAACCCCGTACCTACCTTACTGATCACATTAAGGTTTGTACTATTATTTCTTACCTAACAGGCGATCCTCGGGCCTGGGCAGACTCTCTTTTTGAGAAAAACGATCAGCTTCTCAAATCCTATACCTTATTTCTAGCAGAACTTACTAGCCTATATGATGATCCCAATAGGCAGAGTACTGCCGATCTTCAATTAAGGTCCTTGAAACAAGGTAGGAGACCTGTGGAAGACTTTGTCGCAGAATTCAAGAGATGGACCCTTGATTCAGAATGGAATGATGCATCTCTGAAAACTCAATTTATGCTTGGCCTATCAGAGGCCGTTAAAGACGAGCTCGCCAGAGCGGATCTGCCAAAAACCCTGGATGCATTGATACAACTCAGTATCACCATAGATAGAAGACTACGAGAAAGAAAGGCTGAAAAAATGGGAATGCCATTATCCAGTTCTTCTCGGATTTCGGCCGATGACCCCACTCCTATGGAGGTAGGAACCATACGCCCACCTCTATCAACTATGGAAAGAGCCAGAAGACGATCTGGTAATCTCTGCTTGTACTGTGCATCCCCGGATCACAAGATAAACGTCTGTCCCCTAGTCTACAAAAAGAAGGGTGAGTGTTCACATGTCCTCCTAGGGGGATTGACAACTTCAATTACCAACCCTTACCTTTTTGTTTGCTTAACATTACAGTGGGACCAGAATAGGATTACTACTAAGGCCATGATTGACACGGGATCTTGTGGAAATTATATTGACATACGTTTTGCTGCTTTAAATAAAGTCCCTATTATTTCTAAACCTAAACCTGTCTCAGTGAGTCTTATTAACGGTGTTCCTTTATCCTCTGGTCCGATCACTGATCAGACACAGGCACTCCTAGTTAGGGATGATCGAACGGTTCGGGTCGACCATCGGTTCGACCCGAACATTGGATGTTCGATATTCGGCCGAATACCGAACTTTTTGCGGCAAAAGTTCGGTATTCGGCCACCAGAACCGCCCAAAATGCACTGGGACAGGAACTGGGCTTTAAAAGCCCGTGATTGGCCCAGAAACGTCTGCAAAAGCCAATGAGGGGGCAGGAGTCTCCTAGGAACGTGATTGGAGTGACTACGGGGACCAGAGGCCAATCAGGAGTGAATACGCCCCACACTATATAAGATGGCCCCGCCTAACCCCTAGCACAGTTATCCAGAGCCTGTTGAAGAGAGTTGAAGCAGTTCTGTCTGACTCCTGCTTGCTACACTACATTTCCTACATATCGAGTGGTTCTAAAGCTCCATATAGCAGAATTGTATTTAGCTTACAGCCAGTGTAGTTAGATACAGCGATTGTGCTGGTTCTTAGAGTTAAAAAAAAAAAAAAAAAAAAAAAAAAAAAAACTTAAGGGACAGTGTCAGTCTTCTGCTGTATGGAGCTTTCTATTTAGTGGAAAGGGATATCTAGTGTAGTTAGGGAACTTTGTACTACATTAGTTAGATTTGAAAATTTAGTTTCTGTAGGGAAAGTGTGAGGGTTCTGTTTAGTGAGCACGTGGCACAGTGCTGCTGTATCACAGCAGGTATACGTGCTTGCTAGGCAGCAAAATACAGTGACAACTTAACGCCTGTTGTTCAAAGCGTTAGGTGCACTGTACAAAAGCCTTTGCAACTGTGCGTGACACGCAACTGCTGTGCTGTATCCAGCGACAACTGTGGGTCGCATAGCAGTGTGCGTTTTTCACCGCACACAGTTGCCAACGCATCAGTGACAACCTAACGCCTGTTGTTCAAAGCGTTAGGTCCACTGTGCAAAAGGCTTTGCTACTGTGCGTGAACCGCAACTGCTGTGCTGTATCCAGCGACAACTGTGGGTCGCATAGCAGTGTGCGTTTTTCACCGCACACAGTTGCCAACGCATCAGTGACAACTTAACGCCTGTTGTTCAAAGCGTTAGGTCCACTGTGCAAAAGGCTTTGCTACTGTGCGTGAACCGCAACTGCTGTGCTGTATCCAGCGACAACTGTGGGTCGCATAGCAGTGTGCGTTTTTCACCGCACACAGTTGCCAACGCATCAGTGACAACCTAACGCCTGTTGTTCAAAGCGTTAGGTCCACTGTGCAAAAGGCTTTGCTACTGTGCGTGAACCGCAACTGCTGTGCTGTATCCAGCGACAACTGTGGGTCGCATAGCAGTGTGCGTTTTTCACCGCACACAGTTGCCAACGCATCAGTGACAACTTAACGCCTGTTGTTCAAAGCGTTAGGTGCACTGTACAAAAGCCTTTGCAACTGTGCGTGACACGCAACTGCTGTGCTGTATCCAGCGACAACTGTGGGTCGCATAGCAGTGTGCGTTTTTCACCGCACACAGTTGCCAATGCATCAGTGACAACCTAACGCCTGTTGTTCAAAGCGTTAGGTCCACTGTGCAAAAGGCTTTGCTACTGTGCGTGAACCGCAACTGCTGTGCTGTATCCAGCGACAACTGTGGGTCGCATAGCAGTGTGCGTTTTTCACCGCACACAGTTGCCAACGCATCAGTGACAAATATGCCTGGTAGACCAAGAAAAGGCATACGTGGCCCTGCTGCGGAAAGGGGCACAGCTTCTAGGGTGTCTAGAGGCAGGGGTGGACGTGGTGGTCAGTCCTCAGCCAGGCCACCATTTGGATTGTTCTCCGGCAGTGGCCAAGCTATACGTCCACAGTATGTACAGGAGGTGGTGGACTATATGAACAAACCCTCATCATCGGCATCATCTGCAACTACAGTGACCCAGGCAGAGAAAAGTGGTCAGTCTTCTGCAGTTGTCAGAACAAATACAGATGAGTCCATGTCCACCTCATGTCCTCCCTTAGACCCAATTTCAGACATGGCAGAGGAGTCAGCTGAGCTGTTTGACCACAGTGTCGGCCATCTACTCCAGCCTGATGCTCAGTCCTTTATGGAGTCTGATGTTGGGTCTGAGTTTGAGGAGGAGGCAGAGCAAACAAGAGGGGAGAGCAGACGGCCCGCTCCATCTAAGGCCGCACCTGTTGTCTCCCAGGCCAGGCCTGATGCTCAGTCTTTGATAGAATCAGATGTTGGGTCTGAGGTTGAGGAGGAGGCAGAGCAAACAAGAGGGGAGAGCAGACGGCCCGCTCCATCTAAGGCCGCACCTGTTGTCTCCCAGGCCAGGCCTGATGCTCAGTCTTTGATGGAGTCAGATGTTGGGTCTGAGGTTGAGGAGGAGGCAGAGCAAGCAAGAGGGGAGAGCAGACGGCCTACTCCATCTAAGGCCGCACCTGTTGTCTCCCGGGCCACTATACACACCTCATCTTGCTGGGCCTTTTTTGAGACATCCCATGCAGATAAAACAGTTGCGATCTGCAAGATTTGTAAGAAGGGTATAAAACGTGGCAAAAATGTCAACCACCTGGGTACAAGCTGCCTAAACAGGCATTTGACAACCCACCACTCGGCCCGTTGGCAGGAGCATTTAAAGAACCCACAAAAGGGCCAAAGATTGGTCAGTCGGCCTCCTAGTTCTCCTCGCGCTCCTCCTCATGCTCCATCTGCTCCACCTGCTCCACCTGCACATCAGTCTGTTCCTGGCCCTGCTATAGTCACTCGTCACCTGTTGGCAGCCTCCACTGGCAGGGATGATGATATAGCAGGCAGTGTCGCATCTACCTCCAGCACACCACCAGCTGTATCATCTAGACGCCAAATTTCGATTCCACACATGCTGGAACGAAAAAAAATGTATACTCCCCGCCACCCACATGCCCAGCGTCTAAACAGTAGTTTGGCTAAACTACTGGCTCTGCAACTATTACCATTTAACCTGGTAGAGTCTGCTCCCTTCCGTGACTTCGCAAAATGTGCAGTTCCACAGTGGCAGGTGCCAAGTCGGCATTACTTTTCCCGTAAGGCCCTGCCATCCCTATACCAACATGTGGAAGGCAATGTAGTGTCATCCCTGGCCAAGTCAGTCAGCCGTAAGATACACTTGACGGCTGACACTTGGTCAAGCAAACATGGGCAGGGACGGTACATTTCTGTCACTGCTCACTGGGTGACACTGCTTGCCAGTGGAAGGGATTGTAGCCAGGGCTCGGTGCTGCAGCCAGTGTTGCCCCCACGTCTGCAAACAGCTGGTGGTGTCGCTGATCCGGGTAGATCGATCACTTCTACCCCCTCCTGCTCCTCCTCCTCTACCTCCTCCATGCCCTCCTCTGCAGAATGGTCCTTTGAATATGATGAGATACCACGTAAACGTTCAAAGGGCTATTCTATGTCTCAGGCCAAAAGGTGTCACGCAGTGCTGCAGCTTGTGTGTCTAGGGGACAGGCAGCACACTGCCCCTCAGATTCTTGGGGCTCTGCAGGCACAGGCCCAGAGGTGGTTGACACCACGCCAGCTGCAGCCAGGGATGGTGGTTACTGATAATGGGTCAAACCTCCTGGCCGCCCTTCGTCAGGGAAAGTTAACCCATGTGCCATGCCTGGCGCATGTCCTGAATCTCGTGGTACAGCGGTTTTTGAACTCGTACCCGGGAATGCAGGATGTGCTAAGGATGGCAAGAAGGGTGTGCAGTCACTTCAGGCGGTCGTACAGTGCCACTGCACGTTTGGCCGAAGTGCAGCGCGAGTTTCACCTGCCGGTACACCGCCTCATCTGTGACATGCCCACCCGCTGGAACTCCACCTTGGCTATGCTGCAGCGCCTGTACACGCAGCAGAGGGCCCTCAATGAATACCTATGCGAGTACGGCACCAGCACTGGCTCTGCGCGTCTGGGCTTCTTTTCACCACGGCAGTGGCTTTTGATTAAGGATGCATGCGCTGTCCTCTCGCCATTTGAGGAGGCCACAAGGATGGTCAGCCGGGACAGCGCATGCATCAGTGACACCCTACCGGTACTGTTTTTGTTGGAGCACACTCTGCGTGGCATTATGGACAGGGCACTGGAGGCAGAGCAGCAGGAGGAAGAGGAGGACTTCCTTGCCTCTCAAGGCCCCCTTTATCCTGAGAATCCTGACCCCATTATGCCTAGCTCCCAGAGGCCCGAGCAGGATCCAGGGGTGGAAGAGGAGGAGGAGGACGATTCTGCGGGAACTTTTGCAGGGTTTGAGGAGGAGGAGGAGGAAGACATGCGGCAATCTGCAAGGCCTAGTTTGACTCCCTCGGGACACTTTGGAGTAGTACGTGGCTGGGAGGAGGAGGAGCCCGTTGAAGATAATGTCGTTATGAGTGACCCCGAGGAGTCAGCTTCTCAGGCCTTCGCTAATTTGCGACGCATGGGAAACATCATGCTCCAGAGCCTGCGAAAGGACCCCAGAATCAAGGCCATTAAAGAGACTAACCACTATTGGTTGGCCACCCTACTTGACCCCCGGTACAAGTGTAAAGTCTCGGAGCTTTTCCCATCCACCCATAGAGTCCACAGGATCAAATCCCTTGAGGACAGTTTTTAAGAGGAATCTGGTGAACATGTTCCCCGACTCCCGTAGGGTGCAGGGGCGGGGACAACCTACCATGGATTCTACTGGTGGTCACGAGAGGAGCGTTGGAGAAGGCGTGCGGTTGACGGATGCCTTTCGGTCTTTTTTTAGTCCTCACCGCCCAGGCCTCTCAGCTGCCACATCGCATCGACAGCGTCTGCATCACATGGTGGACGATTACGTGAGGGCACAAAGTGACACAGAGGGCTTTTCATGTGACGAATCCGATCCACTGGCATACTGGGTCTTAAGATTAGACCACTGGCCAGAACTGGCCCAGTATGCCATGGAGTTGTTGGCCTGCCCTGCTTCCAGTGTCCTATCGGAACGGGCATTCAGCGCAGCAGGAGGATTCGTCACAGACCATCGAACTAGACTCTCCACCAACTCAGTCGACCGTTTGACATTCATTAAGATGAATCAGTCGTGGATATCAAGCTTTGATGCACCTGATGCAGACCTTGTAGACTAGGCTATCGTTGTGATGTGGCAGTTGAGCCTCAGTTTAAGCCTGGACCATGGTGCCACCCTCAAACCCTCCTCTCATTCTCTTTACGTTCACAGAACCTCATTTTGGTTATGACAAAAACGACAATGTTTGCGCACCTGTTCCACAGGTGCACACCTTTACAATTTTTGGGCCTCCTTCAACACCAGCTCTTTGGGGTTAAGGTGGGGAGGCTATGCTAAAACAAAAACGACAATGTTTGCGCACCTGTTCCACAGGTGCACACCTTTACAATTTTTGGGCCTCCTTCAACACCAGCTCTTTGGGGTTAAGGTGGGGAGGCTATGCTAAAACAAAAACGACAATGTTTGCGCACCTGTTCCACAGGTGCACACCTTTACAATTTTTGGGCCTCCTTCAACACCAGCTCTTTGGGGTTAAGGTGGGGAGGCTATGCTAAAACAAAAACGACAATGTTTGCGCACCTGTTCCACAGGTGCACACCTTTACAATTTTTGGGCCTCCTTCAACGCCAGCTCTTTGGGGTTAAGGTGGGGAGGCTATGCTAAAACAAAAACGACAATGTTTGCGCACCTGTTCCACAGGTGCACACCTTTACAATTTTTGGGCCTCCTTCAACACCAGCTCTTTGGGGTTAAGGTGGGGAGGCTATGCTAAACAAAAACGACAATGTTTGCGCACCTGTTCCACAGGTGCACACCTTTACAATTTTTGGGCCTCCTTCAACACCAGCTCTTTGGGGTTAAGGTGGGGAGGCTATGCTAAACAAAAACTACCATGTTTGCGAACCTGTTCCACAGGTGCACACCTTTACAATTTTTGGGCCTCCTTCAACACCAGCTCTTTGGGGTTAAGGTGGGGAGGCTATGCTAAAACAAAAACTACCATGTTTGCGAACCTGTTCCACAGGTGCACACCTTTACAATTTTTGGGCCTCCTTCAACACCAGCTCTTTGGGGTTAAGGTGGGGAGGCTATGCTAAAACAAAAACGACAATGTTTGCGCACCTGTTCCACAGGTGCACACCTTTACAATTTTTGGGCCTCCTTCAACACCAGCTCTTTGGGGTTAAGGTGGGGAGGCTATGCTAAACAAAAACTACCATGTTTGCGAACCTGTTCCACAGGTGCACACCTTTACAATTTTTGGGCCTCCTTCAACACCAGCTCTTTGGGGTTAAGGTGGGGAGGCTATGCTAAACAAAAACTACCATGTTTGCGAACCTGTTCCACAGGTGCACACCTTTACAATTTTTGGGCCTCCTTCAACACCAGCTCTTTGGGGTTAAGGTGGGGAGGCTATGCTAAACAAAAACTACCATGTTTGCGAACCTGTTCCACAGGTGCACACCTTTACAATTTTTGGGCCTCCTTCAACACCAGCTCTTTGGGGTTAAGGTGGGGAGGCTATGCTAAACAAAAACTACCATGTTTGCGAACCTGTTCCACAGGTGCACACCTTTACAATTTTTGGGCCTCCTTCAACACCAGCTCTTTGGGGTTAAGGTGGGGAGGCTATGCTAAACAAAAACTACCATGTTTGCGAACCTGTTCCACAGGTGCACACCTTTACAATTTTTGGGCCTCCTTCAAAGCCAGCTCTTTGGGGTTATGGTGGGGAGGCTCCGCCAACACCAAAACTACCATGTTTGCGCACCTGTTCCACAGGTGCACACCTTCATAATTTTTACGCCTTCTTCAACACCAGCTCTTTGGGCTTACAGTGGTATGGCTCCGCCAACACCCAAACAACAATTTTTGCGCACCTGTCACACAGATGCATATCATTGTAATTTTTTTCCTTACAAAGGCAATTATTGCTTTCATTACCAGCACTTTCATAGGGATATGGTGTCAAGGCATCGTCCGCACCACCAAATGCCCAATTTTTAAGCATCCTTTACTTCTATTCAAAGTCAAGAGACAA
The DNA here is from genome assembly GCF_965119305.1 of Pelophylax lessonae. Lineage (NCBI taxonomy): Eukaryota > Metazoa > Chordata > Amphibia > Anura > Ranidae > Pelophylax > Pelophylax lessonae. The sequence goes on along the minus strand of NC_138773.1, from coordinate 184,204,814 downwards.
CAGTATTCATCCAAAACATCTCTAATCTTGTTCACTCTGCACTACATTGTGGCCCCTACCCCTAACCCTCAATGTATCCGTGCATATATGTCTGTTTCTTGTGAGATTTCAAGTTAAAGTGCACCAAACACCATTTTACATGAAATAAAGTGCAATTACATACATCTTTGGACTTCTTGAAACATTTGGTAATAAAAGCCCCATTGTGGAAATACACCCGTTAATTATATGCACATTTAAAGAGACAGCACCTTTTTCCAAAAAAACCTCTAATCTTGTTCCCAGTGCACTGCATTATGTCCCCATCATACACATTGGCTGAGCCGTTGATTAGGAGCAAAAGAAAGGTGCGGTTAAGCAAAAAAGTCATTTTTGAAGGTTTGGTATGCTGTAATTCTGGTTCTGGACATGCTACAGAGCTGAAACTTCACAGGTACAACTTTTAGACCCCCCAGACACTAAATCCAAAGAAATCTCTTTTTTTTTTTTTTTTTTATTTTTTCAATAATTGGCTATCTATCAAAAACGACAATTTTTAAGAACTTTTTTTTGTGTGATTAATAGTCCCTGGGGCATGACCCAGAACCCTAGGCACTTTTTAGGGGCATTTATTGGGTTTTAGGGCTTAAAAATGGTGTTTTTTGATTACAGAAGTTCGGGTCCCATTGATTTCAATGGGGTTCTGAAATCCGAACCGAACTTTCGTGAAGTTCGGGTGTTCTGGTCGAACCGAACTTTTCAAAAGTTCGATCATCCCTACTCCTAGTCACTACTAACGGGTCTCATATGGAGACCACTACCTTCGATCTAATACCTTCACCCCACTTTCCCATTGTTTTGGGACTTCCCTGGTTACACACACATCAACCAACCATAGATTGGAAGGAACGGACCCTGGCCTTCCTCTCTTGCTATTGCGAGGGTACGTGTAACCTCCCGTCTTCCGGGAAGATCCTGTCTGTGGTGACAGATGAGATTGCACCACTATGTTATCAGGATCTCTCTGAGGTTTTTCTTGAGAAAAATGCTCAAGCACTACCTCCCCATCGAGACTATGATTGTAGTATTGATCTACTCCCAAATAGCAAATTGCTGTTCGGTCATGTTTATCCTCTTTCACAGGATGAACTTTCTCATCTCAAAGAATATTTGGATGAGAATTTGAAAAAAGGTTTTATTAGACCTTCCACTTCTTCCACAGCAGCAGGACTCTTTTTTGTCCGCAATAAGGACTCAAGTCTCAGGCCTATCATCGACTATAGGCAATTGAATGCTATTACAATAAAAGATCGCTATCCTCTACCGCTTATCCCTGAACTCATTGAGCAGGTGCGTGGAGCTACCTATTTTTCAAAATTGGACCTGAAAGGGGCATACAATCTCATTCGAATCCGTGATGGACATGAGTGGAAGACTGCATTCAGAACCAGATACGGATTGTTCGAATATCTTGTAATGCCATTCAGGCTATGCAACGCCCCTGCAGCCTTTCAACGATTTATAAACGATATTTTCAGAGACTTACTAGATGTCTGTGTTGTGGTATATCTGGACGATATACTTATATATTCACGATCCTTGTCTGAACACATAAGACATGTAAGACTAGTATTATCGAGATTGCTTGCACACAACCTATACGTGAAACTGAAAAAAATGCTTGTTTCATAAAGAAGAGGTACTGTTTCTAGGCTACATCATATCCAAAACAGGAATCAAGATGGACATGAGTAAGATATCCTGCATTCAGGATTGGCCTACACCAACCACCCGCAAGGCGCTACAGCGATTCCTTGGATTTTCTAATTTCTACAGGAAATTCATCAGGAACTTCTCTGCCATTGTGAGACCCCTCACACAGCTCACTAGCATTAAGAGACCATTCAAATGGTCAGATGAAGCAAATAAAGCTTTTCACCTGTTAAAGACAAGGTTTACTTCTGCTCCCATACTACGCCATCCAGACCCATCCCTCCAATACATTCTGGAAGTAGATGCGTCAAACATGGCAGTAGGAGCAATACTCTCCCAACGACCAACTAACACTTCACCACTCCATCCAGTCGCCTTCTTTTCTAAATCCTTAAGCAGTCCAGAGGTAAATTACCCCGTGGGTGAAAAGGAACTGCTTGCTATAAAATTGGCTCTGGAGAATTGGCGACATCTACTCGAAGGCACCCGATTACCAATACTTATATACACGGACCATAAAAATCTTCAATATCTTCAGACTAACAAAACTCTCTCTCACCGACAGGTACGATGGTCACTATTCTTTCTAAGGTTTAACTTCCTAGTGACCTACACACCTGCAGATAAGAACAAAAAGGCGGATGCACTATCACGACTAACTGAAGAAAACTACTTCGAAATCCCTTCCGTTCCTATAATACCTCACAAGCGTATTATTGGAGTTGTCCATTCTTTGAAGGAATTGGTTTTGCATGGTATAAGTTTGGATTCACCCCCACCACAACTAAATACCGATGCAGAAGGCTTCCTCTACTACAACGACAAACTTTACATACCACCTACCATGCGCACCAAGATCTTGGAATTATCGCATGATGTGCCTATGGCAGGACATATGGGTATGACAAAGACTCTTAATCTGATTACCAGACAATTCTGGTGGCCTGACATGAAAACATCTATACAAAAATTCGTCTCTTCATGCAATGTCTGTGCCAGGTCCAAAATTGACACTACGAGACCATCCGGTCTACTATGCAGTCTACCAATACCCCAAACTCCATGGGAAGTTGTGTCCTTGGACTTTATAGTAGAACTACCTCCTTCCAAAGGATTTAATACCATCTTGGTGTCAGTGGACCATCTGACAAACATGGCACATTTCATTGCTATTCGCAGACTACCTTCATCCAAACAAACGGCAGAACTCCTGATGAAACATGTCTTTAAGTTACATGGTATCCCAAAAACTCTTCTGTCTGACCGTGGATCACAATTTATTTCCAAGTTCTGGCAAGAACTATGTCACATACTACGAATTGAGCGGAAGCTCACTTCTCCTTACCATCCGCAGACCAACGGACAGACTGAAAGAGTCAACCAATGCATCGAGCAATATTTACGTTGTTACACTTCTTACCAACAGGATGATTGGGTGGATCTTCTCCCTCTGGCAGAATTTGCCTACAACAATGCAACCCACAGTACGACCAAGCAGAGTCCGTTCTACTTGAACTATGGGTTTCATCCCTCTATTCTTCCACCACGCATCCTTCCTTCAAATAACCCAGTAGCCTCAGACTATCTTACCCAAATAAAGGACTCTCTGGGTTTGCTTAATACTACCATTGCACACGCTCATAGTCAACAAAAGAAGTACTATGATCTTCGCAGAAGACCTTCTCCTCAGTATGCTATTGGGGACCTCGTTTGGCTCTCAACAAAAAATTTAAGACTGAAAATCCCTAGCAAAAAGCTTGGACCTCTCTTCTTGGGACCTTTCCCAATCAAGAAACTTATTGGAAAAGCTGCAGTACAGCTTACATTGCCAATAGACCTCAAAATACATCCCATTTTCCATGTGTCGCTACTGAAGCCCCATGTTCCTGACCAAGGAATAAGGCCTACTATCCCACTTCCTCCTCCTGTACAAGTTGAAGGTGGAGAAGAATATGAGATAAAAGAGATTCTGGATTCTCGTATCCACAGAAGAAAACTTCAATACTTAGTTCGATGGAAGAACTATGGGCCCCAAGACGACACCTGGCTAAACACCTCTGACATACATGCCCCTAGATTAATCCACAACTTTCATGCGAAGTACCCAGACAAACCAGCTCCAGAGGCCTTCAGGAGCCGGCCTTAAGGGGGGGGGGGTACTGTAATGTTCTGGTACCTTTGGTACCCTAATTCCACTTTTCCTAAGTGTATGCGCCCCACCATTCTCTTTTGGTAAGGTGCGCATACACCTTTAAGACCGATGCTGTCATCACTGAGCGCCGCTGGAGCGGCTATTTCAACCTCCGGCGGTCTCACTCACATGTTCGTTCAACGCCGCATAATCTGCCTTGAAGCTCTCATGCTTGCAAGCATACCTCGCTATCGGAACCACGCTGCTGATCCTTGTATCCCGCTACCGGATCATCCGCTCTTGCCGAACCTCTCCTCTACTACATTGCTACTAGTGATAAGTACCCCACAGGGGAAACCTCTATAACCTTCATAGTAAAGCTTACTCTATCTAGCTCTGCATACTAAGGACTATTACTACATCTGCATTAACTAAGATTGCTAGCTCTTGAGCCTAATACCATCTGCTCTTGCACTGGGTTGGTCTATACTGTATGTTCACCTGCTACTCTATCATCTGCTACCATACATGATTGCTTAACCTATCTGCATCCCATCTGCTACTATCTTACTTTCAAGAACATTCCTTTCAAGTGTCTGTCATCTACCATCTCTACCCAACCTGTCTCTTCAGCCTATCATCACTATATTACTATACATATAAGTCACTCTAGGAACATCTTATTGAGTGTGTGTATCTACTTGCTGAATTGAGACTATCCACACATGATGAGTCTTGGGAGTTGGGATTGGTGTCTCAGCGTTTCTCTACATGACTACTGAAGTGGAATATTTCTGCAGCTGTAAATCCACATTATACATAAAACGCAGGAGCGTTACACCCTGCAGGTTTTTTGGACATAGTATTGCACTATTGCCTGTTACTGTTTTAGTTACTGGGCATAGGCCCCGTCTGCGCCCTCCAAAGTTCCGGTGGTCGGTGTCAGGCAAGGGCAGGGAAGGTACCTCGATATCTATTGGGATGATGTTTTTGATGTATGTTTTAGTTTTTGTTATAATTCTCATTTTTCTCATGTTTGCCTATGACTTATTCTGGTACTGGCTCCCTCGATCTTTGCTGCTCTTGAGATGTCCTTTAGGGCCCTTCAATCCCATCCGTAAATATATGATACCCCCACCAATGTAATGACAAAACGTGATATAATCGCGTTCCACATTCTATCTTTGAATGTTCGCGGGTTGAATTCCAAATTTAAACAAGCAGTGTTCTTTCCCTACCTTTAATCACACTCGCCTCATGTAATACTGCTTCAAGAGACACAAATTTCACAGGCAGCAAATTACTTGCACTTAGGAAGCTGCAGATCCAGAGAGCCTTTCTCGCCTCCTACTCCACCTTTGCCCGGGGTGTGTTCGTGTGAATCAGCAAGTTGTTTCCCTGTGTGGTTGAACATGTCTACACGGACCCCCAGGGCAAATATGTTGTGGTGGTGTTTTCTTTATGGAGCCAACGGTATATTATTGCCAGTGTGTATATTCCTTCTCCCATTCTCCCCGGCGGTACTGTATGCTATTCTGGAGAGGATCACCCCGTATTGCCCTGCCAAATTGTTGCTCATGGGTGATTTTAATCGACCTGGATAGACCTAATCCCCCCAAACATTTCTCCACTGATTTAATTGCTTGGGCTCAGGCGATGGGAGTTGCAGAAGTTTGGAGATGGAAGCCCCTACCACCAGATCCTATTTTTTCTTCTCATCTACATACAAAATGGCCTTCCGTATCGATCTGGCATTTGCAAATCCGACCATGATGTTGGACATGTTGGATGCTTCATATCTCCCCAGTAGACTTTCGGACCATTGTCCGGTAGCCCTGTCCATTCATTCTCCCTGCACCCGAAATTCTGCCTTCTGGCACCTGGGACCCAACTGGGTGACACACCCTGACCTAGTAGACCATATTCCTCAACTCTGTACAGAATATTGGGACCTCAACTCGGGGTCGTCCTCTCCAGAGGTTTCCTGGGATGCCTTCAAGGCATTTACCCGGGGGCATTACACTTCTTCCATAGCTGCGGTAAGTAGGGACCAGGCTGCCGCCACCATTGCCCTTCAGGACACAGTAAAAACTTGTACAGAAGCCTTCTTTGCTTCCCGCAAAGAAATGCGAACTTCATCTAAACCTAGCCGAAATCACTAGATTGCACAATAACAAACAGTGTTTTTTTTTTAAGGGAGGACACCGCAATGAGCGCCTAATGGCGATGTTAGCACAACACGAACAGTCCCTGACCCTGATACCAGAAATTAAGACCATCTCCGGTGAATCAGCCTCTTCCCTACCTGCTATTTTGTCAATTTTATAGCTCTCTTTAATCTTCTGTTTTGCCTTCTGACTTTCGTCCCACAGACCTAGCTCCTCGGCTATGTCCGTTGGCTCTCGGTTGGCTATCGGATGAGAATCGCAAAGGCTTCGGTGAGGCCAATTACACCAGATGAGATCCTTTTACTGAATAATTTATTTTCCTGCAGGGAAATCCCCGGGTCCAGATGGTCTCCCCATTGAATTCTCTAAAGCCCATGGGGACCCCCTTGCTCTCATTCTGGCCTCACTCTACTCCCAGTGTTGACAGACGGAGCCCTCCTGGCCTCCAAGAGCCATGCTCATGTTGTCCTGATTTACAAACCACCCAAAGACCCTACCTCGTGTGCCTCCTATAGGCTGATCACCCTCCTTAACACCAACTTTAAAATATTTACCAAATTACATACATTACATTTACAACCCATCTTACCTACTGTCATTGAGACAGATCAGACCAGTTTCATGGCCCACAGAGCGACAGACATCAGCTTACGGAGATTGCACACCCATGTCCACACAACATCTTAACGTGGGCTTCAGAGTAGTGGCCTTCCTAGACATAGAAAAGGCCTTCGACACAGTCCAGTGGCCCTTCCTGTTAAAGGTGCTCCACAGAGTGGGCTTCCCTCTGGTCTTAATCAAATGGCTACGGGTCTGTCGAGCCCTTCTCCTTGTCCAGAGCTGCCCTCTCTCTCCAGTCCTTTTTGCCATTGCCATTAAGCCAGTGGTGGAGGCGCTTCGTACTTACCTGCATAGTAACGGGAATGCTTGTTGGTAGACTAGGGGAGAGGGTGGCACTGTATGCGGATGATCTGCTGCTATTTCTAAATTATGCTGGCCCATCCCTAGAGGGGGCCTTACAAGTCCTAGATTCATTCTCCTCTGTCACGAGCCTTAGAATTTACTGGACCAAATCCTGTTATTACCCATAGACCCTGTGGCTCGAGCTGAGGCCCCTCCTGATCTTCCCCTACAGTGGGTTGAAAGCTTTAGATATCTAGGGGCTGAAATATCCAGAAAAGCTTCAGATTACCTGTCCCTAACCCCAGTGGTACTGGACGTCAGGCTAAAACTGAAGGCATGGGAGTCCCTCCCCTTATCCCTATTAGGACACATTAACCTGCTTAAAATAAAGATTCTACCTAAATTCACATACCTGTTCCGCCACTCCCCACAATGGATACCGAAGTCCTTCTTCACGAAACTGAATCAATTATTCTCAAACCCCAAGCTATACAGTAAATGGTCCACACTAATGCGCCCTGGCTCCCAAGGCGACATGGCTCTTCCTTACTTACATAAATATTTTTTTGGCCGCCCAGCTTATCATGGCGGCCTGGTGGTTGAATACTGATGTCACCAATCCATCGATGATAGTTGAGGTGGCTGTGGTGGAATCCCTAGAGGCATTGAAATGTATTTTATTTTGTGGTCCCCACACCCCTTAACCTTAAATGTCTTCCATGATCACCACCATCCCGGCCTGGAAGGTTGGTCTCAAATATGAGCACTACCCCAAACATGCAGTTTCCCCTAATGCCCCCCTATGGCGTAATCCCAACCTACATGAATTCCACAAACTACTAGACCTGTATGCCTGGACTAAATTCACCATTAAAATGATTTCCCATGTAGCACAATTCCCAGCCGTTTTGCTGGATATGGGTCCGCCTGGGTTACCGCTAGCAACAACAGCACATTTAAGCATGTTCTTGTTCTGGACAAGGGAATGAGTGGGATACTCCTGTGGCTCAACTATGCACAAATTGCTAGGGACAATTGAAAAATGCCGTTTGACCCTGACTTGATGCTGGCTGGATGCCGGTCAACGCCGATTAATGCTGGTTAATGCTGGCCTGCTGCCTGTTAACGCTGAACTGACTTTTGACTGCTTTTCTTAATGAAGAAGTCCTCTTTAAGCTCCCTTAAGCACTCTTTGCTGAGGTAGCTACATGTATAATCTGCTGCACTGCTGAACACTTCAGGGCCCACATCGGCGCCCCCTTTCCTCTCTTTTATCTTCAGGGCTTAGACACTGGCACCCCCTTTCCTAAGCCTCCTCTACTGGTTAGCTGGCTCCCGGATCCCTTTGACCTTCTGAAGTGGTCCCCTCTCCTAGGCAGAGCCTTGGGCTTTTTCAAGTACTCACGACACTGTTCTCACCGAAACCTCTGCCCAGCAGCTCCACTCGGTCCACAGCACTCTGGATCCCTCTCTGCAGCCCAGCTCAACCTTCGTCCTGTAGGCTGACTGCCCAGGACACCTTCACTAGTGCTGACAGGAGGAGAGATAGCCATCATCCTCCTCTTGGGACTCTGCTTCCTACCAAAGATGCCCTGTCACATGCTCCCCTCAGACTTATAACTCATCCCAGGATGCATTGCAGCAAACTTCACCCACTGAGATAGCCATAAGCCCTGGTGTGCTATTGGCTAGGTTTCCTCCACTGTCCAATAAGAGCCCTGATTGGAAACAGTGGAGCGACTCCCCAGGCTCAACAGGTCACACCTGGAAACATGTAACAGCCTAACTAAATGATCAGGCCCCCCTGATATGCAGACAGGGCCACCTTTATGCTTTTTCCTAGCACCTACCTAGGAGGGTGCTACACCCAGATTACGGTTGACCAGTCCCTGGCTCCCTTGCCTTTACTATCCTCTAAATGTAATACCCCAGAGAATTATTCATTCCATTATTTCCAACTCTCCTATGCCTTTAGTATCCAATTCTCCCACTCCGGCCCTCAGGTGATACAATCTACACTAGAAGATGTGCTAAGATCTGAATGTGTGACTAAAGCTACTTCTCAGTTATACTCTTATTTGATGCTACTATCTCTGCCTGCTCTAGAGAGACTCAGGGGCAGATGGCAATGGGACATCCCAAAGCTCAGTCGCACACGTGGCGCTGGGGGGCCAGCGCGCGCCGCTGGCAGCGCTTCCGCCCACACTAGGCATCGGGATGCCGATCCATAGGACTGGCAGGCCACAATTGCCACCGGGCACCTGCGATCGCTCTCTGCTGAGGGAGAAGGACAGTCAGCTGACCTTTCTTCTCTCTGAAATGATTACAGAGCGCCTGTGATCCTTCTATATAGGATCACAGGTCTCTGTAGTTATTTCACAAGCCCATCCCCCTCACAGTTAGGGAACACTCCCCTAGGCTCACATTTAACCCTTTGATCACTACTGTGTTAACCCTTTCCCTGCTAATGTCATTATTACAGTAACAGTGCATATTTTTGGCATTGATTGCTGTAGGAATGTCACTGCCCCCCCCCAAAAGTGTTGGAAATGTCAGTTAGGGGTCCGATTTGTCCGCGGCAATGTCGCAGTCCCGCTAAAAATTGCAGATCACTGCCATCACTAGTAAAAAAATTAAAAAATAAATAAAAATGACATAAATCTTTCCCCTAGATTGTAGACGTGATAACTTTTGCGCAAACCAATCAAAATGCACTTATTGCTGTTTTTTTTTTTTACCAAAAATACGTAGCAGAATACATATTGGCCTAAAAGGATGAACATTTTTGATTTTAAATTTTTTTTTTTGGGGGGGGGGGGGGGGAATGTTATGTAGCAGAATATGAAAAATATTGTTTTTTTTTTTTTTTTCAGAATTGTCTCTTTTTTTGTTTATAGCGCAAAAAATAAAAATCGCAGAAGTGATCAAATACCACCAAAAGAAATCTGTATCTGTGGGTAAAAAAGGACATGAATTTTATATCAGTACAGTGTCGCACGACCGCATGATTTTTAGTTAAAGTGCAAATTGCAAAAAATGGCCTGGTCATTAAGGTTGCAAATCCTTCCGGCCCAGAACTGGTTAATGTCCATGTTTAATTGTGTGTATTTGTTGTATGTTGGTGTAGTTTAAACCAATACCTGTGGTCTGATGAGACCAAGATAAACTTATTTGGTTCAAATGGTGTCAAGTGTGTGTGGCAGCAACCAGGTGAGGAGTACAAAGACAAGTGTGTCTTGCCTACAGTCAAGCATGGTGGTGGGAGTGTCATGGTCTGGGGCTGCATGAGTGCTGCCTGGCACTGGGGAGCTACAGTTCATTGAGGGAAACATGAATGCCAACATGTACTGTGACATACTGAAGCAGAGCTTGATCCACTACTTCAGGGACTTGGCCACAGGACAGTATTCCAACATAATAACGACCCCAAACACACCTCCAAGACGACCACTACCTTGCTAAAAAAGCTCAGGGTAAAGGTGATGGACTGGCCAAGCATTTCTCTAGACCTAAACCCTATTTAGCATCTGTTGGGCATCTTCAAATGGAAGAGGGAGAAGCGCATGGTCTCTCACATCCACCAGCTCTGTGATGTCGTCATGGAAGAGTGGAAGAGGACTCCAGTGGCAACCTGTGAAGCGCTGGTGAACTCCATGTCAAAGAGGGTTAAGGCAGTGCTGTAAAATAATGGTGGCCACACAAAATATTGACACTTTGGGCCCAATTTGAACATTTTCACTTACGGGTGTACTCACTTTTGTTGCCAGCGGTTTAAACATTAATGGCTGTGTGTTGAGTTATTTTGAGGGGACAGCAAATTTACACTGTTATAAAAGCTGTGACCTCACATGAAAAGATATAATAAAATATTTACAAAAATGTGAGGGGTTTACTCTCTTTTGTGAGATACTGTATATTTATATAAACATTTATTCATCATGCACCAAATTCAGGTAGTTCTAAAATGTGCCACTTTTACATTGTGTTGCATTTTATGCACCACTTTTAAAATTGTGCCGTATTGAATGCACCAAATGTAAAAGTCGAGGACCAACTTTCTTTTGGTGTATAAAGAGAAAAACTGGCTCAGAAAGATTTTGAGAAAGTGTGTCTCGTGCATTCTAAAAGTGGCTCAGCATGAGTTAAATCCAAGTACAAGTTCTAGACAAGTACAGTATCTCACAAAAGTGAGTGCACCCCTCACAATTTTGTAAATATTTTATTATATCTTTTCATATGATAACACTGAAGAAATTACACTAATTGCTACAATGTAAAGTAGTGAGTGTACAGCTTGTATTACAGTGCAAATTTTCTGTACCCTCAAAATAACTCAATGCACAGCCATTAATGTCTAAACTGCTGGCAAAAGTGAGTACACCCCTAAGTGAAAATACCCAAATTGGGCTCAATTACCCATTTTTCCTCCCCAATGTCATGTGACTCATTAGTGTTACAAGTAGTGTTGAGCGAACACGGACTGTATTATTCGTGTTCGTACCGAATAATTGGATTTTTTGTACCCGAACACGGACACGGACACTTTACTGTATGTTCGGGTAAAAATCCGTGTTCGGTCGTTTTATTTCCGGGTTTTGCATGCTTTGGCGCTCTTTTCATGGCGGGCTTTCAACAGCCAATCAACAATCGTTTAACTGGTGTGCCTTAAGCCATCCCAGCCATGCCTGCAAATGTCTCAGTAGCTGTGATTGGCCGTCTGAAGCATGTGACCAAGTCTTTATAAGTTCGAGGCAGCCGCAGCGGCGTCATTATGCTGCTTAGATTCAGGGACAGAGCACACATCAACGTGCTGGCTGCTGATTAGGGAAAGATAGGCAGGAAAAAACCATTTGTGTCCGGATAGAATTGAGGGACAGGTCGGAGTGTTTAGGCAGGGCGAGTTGTAGGCATTTTAGGGATAGAGTCTGCTGAATTATAGGGTCAGTGTCTTCTACAAACTACAATCAATATTGCTGTGTGGGGGGTGGGGTCTGCACTCAATCCTGATCTACGATCTCTTCTCAATCCTGTTAGGGACAGAGTCTGCTGAATTTTAGGGAAACTGTGTTCTACAAACTACAATCGATATTGCTGTGTGGTGTGGGATTGGAGATAGGCAGGTGTCAGTGATCCACATCCATTTTTCTGTGTGTGAGCTGCAGTGAACACAATCTTTTTGGGCTGCAGTGAACACAATCTTTTTGGGCTGCAGTGAACACAATCTTTTTGGGCTGCAGTGAACACAATCTTTTTGGGCTGCAGTGAACACAATCTTTTTGGGGTGCAGTGAACAAAATCTTTTTGGGGTGCAGTGAACACAATCCTTTTTGGTGTGCAGTGAACACAATCTTTGTGGGGTGCAGTGAACAAAATCCTTTGTGGGGTGCAGTGAACACAATCTTTTTGGGGTGCAGTGAACAAAATCCTTTTTGGGGTGCAGTGAACAACATCCTTTTTGGGGTGCAGTGAACACAATCTTTTTGGGGTGCAGTGAACAAAATCCTTTGTGGGGTGCAGTGAACACAATCTTTTTGGGGTGCAGTGAACACAATCTTTTTGGGGTGGAGTGAACAACATCCTTTTTGGGGTGCAGTGAACAAAATCCTTTTTGGGGTGCAGTGAACAAAATCATTTTTGGGGTGCAGTGAACACAATCTTTTTGGGGTGCAGTGAACACAATCTTTTTGGGGTGGAGTGAACAACATCCTTTTTGGGGTGGAGTGAACAACATCCTTTTTGGGGTGCAGTGAACAACATCCTTTTTGGGGTGCAGTGAACACAATCTTTTTGGGGTGCAGTGAACACAATCTTTGTGGGGTACAGTGAACAGAATCTTTGTGGGGTGCAGTGAACACAATCTTTGGGGGGTACAGTGAACACAATCTTTGTGAGGTGCAGTGAACACAATCTTTGTGGGGTGCAGTGAACACAATCATTGTGGGGTGCAGTGAACTCAATCTTTGTGGGGTACAGTGAACACAATCTCATACTTCTGAAGGTTTGAGGGTGCTGCCTGTTCCATACTCCCCCTACTCCTCATCTAGCCTTTTAGGGGTACAAACAATAGTAATTGGGGCCTAGTGTGGTTGTGTACGTGTGATATACATACACTTTTTTGGGATCATATTTTCTATTCCGCTATTTAATCAAAAACCTTTGGGGATCAGTTAAATTGGGGGATAGTCTGTGTTGGTACGTGTGAGAGAGATCCACCTTTCCAAGTTGTTGGGGTTCATCTCATACTTCTGAAGGTTTGAGGGTGCTGCCTGTTCCATACTCCCCCTACTCCTAGCCTTTTAGGGGTACAAACAATAGTAATTGGGGCCTAGTGTGGTTGTGTACGTGTGATATACATACACTTTTTTGGGATCATATTTTCTATTCCGCTATTTAATCAAAAACCTTTGGGGATCAGTTAAATTGGGGGATAGTCTGTGTTGGTACGTGTGAGAGAGATCCACCTTTCCAAGTTGTTGGGGTTCATCTCATACTTCTGAAGGTTTGAGGGTGCTGCCTGTTCCATACTCCCCCTACTCCTAGCCTTTTAGGGGTACAAACAATAGTAATTGGGGCCTAGTGTGGTTGTGTACGTGTGATATACATACACCACTTTTTTGGGATCATATTTTCTATTCCGCTATTTAATCAAAAAACCTTTGGGGATCAGTTAAATTGGGGGATAGTCTGTGTTGGTACGTGTGGAGAGAGATCCACCTTTCCAAGTTGTTGGGGTTCATCTCATACTTCTGAAGGTTTGAGGTGCTGCCTGTTCCATACTCCCCCTACTCCTAGCCTTTAGGGGTACAAACAATAGTAATTGGGCCTAGTGTGGACGTGTGATTACATACACTTTTTTGGGATCATATTTTCTATTCCGCTATTTAATCAAAAACCTTTGGGGATCAGTTAAATTGGGGATAGTCCTGTGTTGGTACGTGTGAGAGAGATCCACCTTTTCCAAGTTGTTGGGGTTCATCTCATACTTCTGAAGGTTTGAGGGTGCTGCCTGTTCCATACTCCCCCTACTCCTAGCCTTTTAGGGGGTACAAACAATAGTAATTGGGGCCTAGTGTGGTTGTGTACGTGTGATATACATACACTTTTTTGGGATCATATTTTCTATTCCGCTATTTAATCAAAAACCTTTGGGGATCAGTTAAATTGGGGGATAGTCTGTGTTGGTACGTGTGAGAGAGATCCACCTTTCCAAGTTGTTGGGGTTCATCTCATACTTCTGAAGGTTTGAGGGTGCTGCCTGTTCCATACTCCCCCTACTCCTAGCCTTTTAGGGGTACAAACAATAGTAATTGGGGCCTAGTGTGGTTGTGTACGTGTGATATACATACACTTTTTTGGGATCATATTTTCTATTCCGCTATTTAATCAAAAACCTTTGGGGATCAGTTAAATTGGGGGATAGTCTGTGTTGGTACGTGTGAGAGAGATCCACCTTTCCAAGTTGTTGGGGTTCATCTCATACTTCTGAAGGTTTGAGGGTGCTGCCTGTTCCATACTCCCCCTACTCCTAGCCTTTTAGGGGTACAAACAATAGTAATTGGGGCCTAGTGTGGTTGTGTACGTGTGATATACATACACTTTTTTGGGATCATATTTTCTATTCCGCTATTTAATCAAAAACCTTTGGGGATCAGTTAAATTGGGGGATAGTCCTGTGTTGGTACGTGTGAGAGAGATCCACCTTTCCAAGTTGTTGGGGTTCATCTCATACTTCTGAAGGTTTGAGGGTGCTGCCTGTTCCATACTCCCCCTACTCCTAGCCTTTTAGGGGTACAAACAATAGTAATTGGGGCCTAGTGTGGTTGTGTACGTGTGATATACATACACTTTTTTGGGATCATATTTTCTATTCCGCTATTTAATCAAAAACCTTTGGGGATCAGTTAAATTGGGGGATAGTCTGTGTTGGTACGTGTGAGAGAGATCCACCTTTCCAAGTTGTTGGGGTTCATCTCATACTTCTGAAGGTTTGAGGGTGCTGCCTGTTCCATACTCCCCCTACTCCTAGCCTTTTAGGGGTACAAACAATAGTAATTGGGGCCTAGTGTGGTTGTGTACGTGTGATATACATACACTTTTTTGGGATCATATTTTCTATTCCGCTATTTAATCAAAAACCTTTGGGGATCAGTTAAATTGGGGGATAGTCTGTGTTGGTACGTGTGAGAGAGATCCACCTTTCCAAGTTGTTGGGGTTCATCTCATACTTCTGAAGGTTTGAGGGTGCTGCCTGTTCCATACTCCCCCTACTCCTAGCCTTTTAGGGGTACAAACAATAGTAATTGGGGCCTAGTGTGGTTGTGTACGTGTGATATACATACACTTTTTTGGGATCATATTTTCTATTCCGCTATTTAATCAAAAACCTTTGGGGATCAGTTAAATTGGGGGATAGTCTGTGTTGGTACGTGTGAGAGAGATCCACCTTTCCAAGTTGTTGGGGTTCATCTCATACTTCTGAAGGTTTGAGGGTGCTGCCTGTTCCATACTCCCCCTACTCCTAGCCTTTTAGGGGTACAAACAATAGTAATTGGGGCCTAGTGTGGTTGTGTACGTGTGATATACATACACTTTTTTGGGATCATATTTTCTATTCCGCTATTTAATCAAAAACCTTTGGGGATCAGTTAAATTGGGGGATAGTCTGTGTTGGTACGTGTGAGAGAGATCCACCTTTCCAAGTTGTTGGGGTTCATCTCATACTTCTGAAGGTTTGAGGGTGCTGCCTGTTCCATACTCCCCCTACTCCTAGCCTTTTAGGGGTACAAACAATAGTAATTGGGGCCTAGTGTGGTTGTGTACGTGTGATATACATACACTTTTTTGGGATCATATTTTCTATTCCGCTATTTAATCAAAAACCTTTGGGGATCAGTTAAATTGGGGGATAGTCTGTGTTGGTACGTGTGAGAGAGATCCACCTTTCCAAGTTGTTGGGGTTCATCTCATACTTCTGAAGGTTTGAGGGTGCTGCCTGTTCCATACTCCCCCTACTCCTAGCCTTTTAGGGGTACAAACAATAGTAATTGGGGCCTAGTGTGGTTGTGTACGTGTGATATACATACACTTTTTTGGGATCATATTTTCTATTCCGCTATTTAATCAAAAACCTTTGGGGATCAGTTAAATTGGGGGATAGTCTGTGTTGGTACGTGTGAGAGAGATCCACCTTTCCAAGTTGTTGGGGTTCATCTCATACTTCTGAAGGTTTGAGGGTGCTGCCTGTTCCATACTCCCCCTACTCCTAGCCTTTTAGGGGTACAAACAATAGTAATTGGGGCCTAGTGTGGTTGTGTACGTGTGATATACATACACTTTTTTGGGATCATATTTTCTATTCCGCTATTTAATCAAAAACCTTTGGGGATCAGTTAAATTGGGGGATAGTCTGTGTTGGTACGTGTGAGAGAGATCCACCTTTCCAAGTTGTTGGGGTTCATCTCATACTTCTGAAGGTTTGAGGGTGCTGCCTGTTCCATACTCCCCCTACTCCTAGCCTTTTAGGGGTACAAACAATAGTAATTGGGGCCTAGTGTGGTTGTGTACGTGTGATATACATACACTTTTTTGGGATCATATTTTCTATTCCGCTATTTAATCAAAAACCTCTGGGGATCAGTTAAATTGGGGGATAGTCTGTGTTGGTACGTGTGAGAGAGATCCACCTTTCCAAGTTGTTGGGGTTCATCTCATACTTCTGAAGGTTTGAGGGTGCTGCCTGTTCCATACTCCCCCTACTCCTAGCCTTTTAGGGGTACAAACAATAGTAATTGGGGCCTAGTGTGGTTGTGTACGTGTGATATACATACACTTTTTTGGGATCATATTTTCTATTCCGCTATTTAATCAAAAACCTTTGGGGATCAGTTAAATTGGGGGATAGTCTGTGTTGGTACGTGTGAGAGAGATCCACCTTTCCAAGTTGTTGGGGTTCATCTCATACTTCTGAAGGTTTTGAGGGTGCTGCCTGTTCCATACTCCCCCTACTCCTAGCCTTTTAGGGGTACAAACAATAGTAATTGGGGCCTAGTGTGGTTGTGTACGTGTGATATACATACACTTTTTTGGGATCATATTTTCTATTCCGCTATTTAATCAAAAACCTCTGGGGATCAGTTAAATTGGGGGATAGTCTGTGTTGGTACGTGTGAGAGAGATCCACCTTTCCAAGTTGTTGGGGTTCATCTCATACTTCTGAAGGTTTGAGGGTGCTGCCTGTTCCATACTCCCCCTACTCCTAGCCTTTTAGGGGTACAAACAATAGTAATTGGGGCCTAGTGTGGTTGTGTACGTGTGATATACATACACTTTTTTGGGATCATATTTTCTATTCCGCTATTTAATCAAAAACCTCTGGGGATCAGTTAAATTGGGGGATAGTCTGTGTTGGTACGTGTGAGAGAGATCCACCTTTCCAAGTTGTTGGGGTTCATCTCATACTTCTGAAGGTTTGAGGGTGCTGCCTGTTCCATACTCCCCCTACTCCTAGCCTTTTAGGGGTACAAACAATAGTAATTGGGGCCTAGTGTGGTTGTGTACGTGTGATATACATACACTTTTTTGGGATCATATTTTCTATTCCGCTATTTAATCAAAAACCTCTGGGGATCAGTTAAATTGGGGGATAGTCTGTGTTGGTACGTGTGAGAGAGATCCACCTTTCCAAGTTGTTGGGGTTCATCTCATACTTCTGAAGGTTTGAGGGTGCTGCCTGTTCCATACTCCCCCTACTCCTAGCCTTTTAGGGGTACAAACAATAGTAATTGGGGCCTAGTGTGGTTGTGTACGTGTGATATACATACACTTTTTTGGGATCATATTTTCTATTCCGCTATTTAATCAAAAACCTCTGGGAATCAGTTAAATTGGGGGATAGTCTGTGTTGGTACGTGTGAGAGAGATCCACCTTTCCAAGTTGTTGGGGTTCATCTCATACTTCTGAAGGTTTGAGGGTGCTGCCTGTTCCATACTCCCCCTACTCCTAGCCTTTTAGGGGTACAAACAATAGTAATTGGGGCCTAGTGTGGTTGTGTACGTGTGATATACATACACTTTTTTGGGATCATATTTTCTATTCCGCTATTTAATCAAAAACCTCTGGGGATCAGTTAAATTGGGGGATAGTCTGTGTTGGTACGTGTGAGAGAGATCCACCTTTCCAAGTTGTTGGGGTTCATCTCATACTTCTGAAGGTTTGAGGGTGCTGCCTGTTCCATACTCCCCCTACTCCTAGCCTTTTAGGGGTACAAACAATAGTAATTGGGGCCTAGTGTGGTTGTGTACGTGTGATATACATACACTTTTTTGGGATCATATTTTCTATTCCGCTATTTAATCAAAAACCTTTGGGGATCAGTTAAATTGGGGGATAGTCTGTGTTGGTACGTGTGAGAGAGATCCACCTTTCCAAGTTGTTGGGGTTCATCTCATACTTCTGAAGGTTTGAGGGTGCTGCCTGTTCCATACTCCCCCTACTCCTAGCCTTTTAGGGGTACAAACAATAGTAATTGGGGCCTAGTGTGGTTGTGTACGTGTGATATACATACACTTTTTTGGGATCATATTTTCTATTCCGCTATTTAATCAAAAACCTTTGGGGATCAGTTAAATTGGGGGATAGTCTGTGTTGGTACGTGTGAGAGAGATCCACCTTTCCAAGTTGTTGGGGTTCATCTCATACTTCTGAAGGTTTGAGGGTGCTGCCTGTTCCATACTCCCCCTACTCCTAGCCTTTTAGGGGTACAAACAATAGTAATTGGGGCCTAGTGTGGTTGTGTACGTGTGATATACATACACTTTTTTGGGATCATATTTTCTATTCCGCTATTTAATCAAAAACCTTTGGGGATCAGTTAAATTGGGGGATAGTCTGTGTTGGTACGTGTGAGAGAGATCCACCTTTCCAAGTTGTTGGGGTTCATCTCATACTTCTGAAGGTTTGAGGGTGCTGCCTGTTCCATACTCCCCCTACTCCTAGCCTTTTAGGGGTACAAACAATAGTAATTGGGGCCTAGTGTGGTTGTGTACGTGTGATATACATACACTTTTTTGGGATCATATTTTCTATTCCGCTATTTAATCAAAAACCTTTGGGGATCAGTTAAATTGGGGGATAGTCTGTGTTGGTACGTGTGAGAGAGATCCACCTTTCCAAGTTGTTGGGGTTCATCTCATACTTCTGAAGGTTTGAGGGTGCTGCCTGTTCCATACTCCCCCTACTCCTAGCCTTTTAGGGGTACAAACAATAGTAATTGGGGCCTAGTGTGGTTGTGTACGTGTGATATACATACACTTTTTTGGGATCATATTTTCTATTCCGCTATTTAATCAAAAACCTTTGGGGATCAGTTAAATTGGGGGATAGTCTGTGTTGGTACGTGTGAGAGAGATCCACCTTTCCAAGTTGTTGGGGTTCATCTCATACTTCTGAAGGTTTGAGGGTGCTGCCTGTTCCATACTCCCCCTACTCCTAGCCTTTTAGGGGTACAAACAATAGTAATTGGGGCCTAGTGTGGTTGTGTACGTGTGATATACATACACTTTTTTGGGATCATATTTTCTATTCCGCTATTTAATCAAAAACCTTTGGGGATCAGTTAAATTGGGGGATAGTCTGTGTTGGTACGTGTGAGAGAGATCCACCTTTCCAAGTTGTTGGGGTTCATCTCATACTTCTGAAGGTTTGAGGGTGCTGCCTGTTCCATACTCCCCCTACTCCTAGCCTTTTAGGGGTACAAACAATAGTAATTGGGGCCTAGTGTGGTTGTGTACGTGTGATATACATACACTTTTTTGGGATCATATTTTCTATTCCGCTATTTAATCAAAAACCTTTGGGGATCAGTTAAATTGGGGGATAGTCTGTGTTGGTACGTGTGAGAGAGATCCACCTTTCCAAGTTGTTGGGGTTCATCTCATACTTCTGAAGGTTTGAGGGTGCTGCCTGTTCCATACTCCCCCTACTCCTAGCCTTTTAGGGGTACAAACAATAGTAATTGGGGCCTAGTGTGGTTGTGTACGTGTGATATACATACACTTTTTTGGGATCATATTTTCTATTCCGCTATTTAATCAAAAACCTTTGGGGATCAGTTAAATTGGGGGATAGTCTGTGTTGGTACGTGTGAGAGAGATCCACCTTTCCAAGTTGTTGGGGTTCATCTCATACTTCTGAAGGTTTGAGGGTGCTGCCTGTTCCATACTCCCCCTACTCCTAGCCTTTTAGGGGTACAAACAATAGTAATTGGGGCCTAGTGTGGTTGTGTACGTGTGATATACATACACTTTTTTGGGATCATATTTTCTATTCCGCTATTTAATCAAAAACCTTTGGGGATCAGTTAAATTGGGGGATAGTCTGTGTTGGTACGTGTGAGAGAGATCCACCTTTCCAAGTTGTTGGGGTTCATCTCATACTTCTGAAGGTTTGAGGGTGCTGCCTGTTCCATACTCCCCCTACTCCTAGCCTTTTAGGGGTACAAACAATAGTAATTGGGGCCTAGTGTGGTTGTGTACGTGTGATATACATACACTTTTTTGGGATCATATTTTCTATTTCCGCTATTTAATCAAAAACCTTTGGGGATCAGTTAAATTGGGGGATAGTCTGTGTTGGTACGTGTGAGAGAGATCCACCTTTCCAAGTTGTTGGGGTTCATCTCATACTTCTGAAGGTTTGAGGGTGCTGCCTGTTCCATACTCCCCCTACTCCTAGCCTTTTAGGGGTACAAACAATAGTAATTGGGGCCTAGTGTGGTTGTGTACGTGTGATATACATACACTTTTTTGGGATCATATTTTCTATTCCGCTATTTAATCAAAAACCTCTGGGGATCAGTTAAATTGGGGGATAGTCTGTGTTGGTACGTGTGAGAGAGATCCACCTTTCCAAGTTGTTGGGGTTCATCTCATACTTCTGAAGGTTTGAGGGTGCTGCCTGTTCCATACTCCCCCTACTCCTAGGCCTTTTAGGGGTACAAACAATAGTAATTGGGGCCTAGTGTGGTTGTGTACGTGTGATATACATACACTTTTTTGGGATCATATTTTCTATTCCGCTATTTAATCAAAAACCTTTGGGGATCAGTTAAATTGGGGGATAGTCTGTGTTGGTACGTGTGAGAGAGATCCACCTTTCCAAGTTGTTGGGGTTCATCTCATACTTCTGAAGGTTTGAGGGTGCTGCCTGTTCCATACTCCCCCTACTCCTAGCCTTTTAGGGGTACAAACAATAGTAATTGGGGCCTAGTGTGGTTGTGTACGTGTGATATACATACACTTTTTTGGGATCATATTTTCTATTCCGCTATTTAATCAAAAACCTCTGGGGATCAGTTAAATTGGGGGATAGTCTGTGTTGGTACGTGTGAGAGAGATCCACCTTTCCAAGTTGTTGGGGTTCATCTCATACTTCTGAAGGTTTGAGGGTGCTGCCTGTTCCATACTCCCCCTACTCCTAGCCTTTTAGGGGTACAAACAATAGTAATTGGGGCCTAGTGTGGTTGTGTACGTGTGATATACATACACTTTTTTGGGATCATATTTTCTATTCCGCTATTTAATCAAAAACCTTTGGGGATCAGTTAAATTGGGGGATAGTCTGTGTTGGTACGTGTGAGAGAGATCCACCTTTCCAAGTTGTTGGGGTTCATCTCATACTTCTGAAGGTTTGAGGGTGCTGCCTGTTCCATACTCCCCCTACTCCTAGCCTTTTAGGGGTACAAACAATAGTAATTGGGGCCTAGTGTGGTTGTGTACGTGTGATATACATACACTTTTTTGGGATCATATTTTCTATTCCGCTATTTAATCAAAAACCTCTGGGGATCAGTTAAATTGGGGGATAGTCTGTGTTGGTACGTGTGAGAGAGATCCACCTTTCCAAGTTGTTGGGGTTCATCTCATACTTCTGAAGGTTTGAGGGTGCTGCCTGTTCCATACTCCCCCTACTCCTAGCCTTTTAGGGGTACAAACAATAGTAATTGGGGCCTAGTGTGGTTGTGTACGTGTGATATACATACACTTTTTTGGGATCATATTTTCTATTCCGCTATTTAATCAAAAACCTCTGGGGATCAGTTAAATTGGGGGATAGTCTGTGTTGGTACGTGTGAGAGAGATCCACCTTTCCAAGTTGTTGGGGTTCATCTCATACTTCTGAAGGTTTGAGGGTGCTGCCTGTTCCATACTCCCCCTACTCCTAGCCTTTTAGGGGTACAAACAATAGTAATTGGGGCCTAGTGTGGTTGTGTACGTGTGATATACATACACTTTTTTGGGATCATATTTTCTATTCCGCTATTTAATCAAAAACCTCTGGGGATCAGTTAAATTGGGGGATAGTCTGTGTTGGTACGTGTGAGAGAGATCCACCTTTCCAAGTTGTTGGGGTTCATCTCATACTTCTGAAGGTTTGAGGGTGCTGCCTGTTCCATACTCCCCCTACTCCTAGCCTTTTAGGGGTACAAACAATAGTAATTGGGGCCTAGTGTGGTTGTGTACGTGTGATATACATACACTTTTTTGGGATCATATTTTCTATTCCGCTATTAAATCAAAAACCTCTGGGGATCAGTTAAATTGGGGGATAGTCTGTGTTGGTACGTGTGAGAGAGATCCACCTTTCCAAGTTGTTGGGGTTCATCTCATACTTCTGAAGGTTTGAGGGTGCTGCCTGTTCCATACTCCCCCTACTCCTAGCCTTTTAGGGGTACAAACAATAGTAATTGGGGCCTAGTGTGGTTGTGTACGTGTGATATACATACACTTTTTTGGGATCATATTTTCTATTCCGCTATTTAATCAAAAACCTCTGGGGATCAGTTAAATTGGGGGATAGTCTGTGTTGGTACGTGTGAGAGAGATCCACCTTTCCAAGTTGTTGGGGTTCATCTCATACTTCTGAAGGTTTGAGGGTGCTGCCTGTTCCATACTCCCCCTACTCCTAGCCTTTTAGGGGTACAAACAATAGTAATTGGGGCCTAGTGTGGTTGTGTACGTGTGATATACATACACTTTTTTGGGATCATATTTTCTATTCCGCTATTTAATCAAAAACCTCTGGGGATCAGTTAAATTGGGGGATAGTCTGTGTTGGTACGTGTGAGAGAGATCCACCTTTCCAAGTTGTTGGGGTTCATCTCATACTTCTGAAGGTTTGAGGGTGCTGCCTGTTCCATACTCCCCCTACTCCTAGCCTTTTAGGGGTACAAACAATAGTAATTGGGGCCTAGTGTGGTTGTGTACGTGTGATATACATACACTTTTTTGGGATCATATTTTCTATTCCGCTATTTAATCAAAAACCTTTGGGGATCAGTTAAATTGGGGGATAGTCTGTGTTGGTACGTCTGAGAGAGATCCACCTTTCCAAGTTGTTGGGGTTCATCTCATACTTCTGAAGGTTTGAGGGTGCTGCCTGTTCCATACTCCCCCTACTCCTAGCCTTTTAGGGGTACAAACAATAGTAATTGGGGCCTAGTGTGGTTGTGTACGTGTGATATACATACACTTTTTTGGGATCATATTTTCTATTCCGCTATTTAATCAAAAACCTTTGGGGATCAGTTAAATTGGGGGATAGTCTGTGTTGGTACGTGTGAGAGAGATCCACCTTTCCAAGTTGTTGGGGTTCATCTCATACTTCTGAAGGTTTGAGGGTGCTGCCTGTTCCATACTCCCCCTACTCCTAGCCTTTTAGGGGTACAAACAATAGTAATTGGGGCCTAGTGTGGTTGTGTACGTGTGATATACATACACTTTTTTGGGATCATATTTTCTATTCCGCTATTTAATCAAAAACCTTTGGGGATCAGTTAAATTGGGGGATAGTCTGTGTTGGTACGTGTGAGAGAGATCCACCTTTCCAAGTTGTTGGGGTTCATCTCATACTTCTGAAGGTTTGAGGGTGCTGCCTGTTCCATACTCCCCCTACTCCTAGCCTTTTAGGGGTACAAACAATAGTAATTGGGGCCTAGTGTGGTTGTGTACGTGTGATATACATACACTTTTTTGGGATCATATTTTCTATTCCGCTATTTAATCAAAAACCTTTGGGGATCAGTTAAATTGGGGGATAGTCTGTGTTGGTACGTGTGAGAGAGATCCACCTTTCCAAGTTGTTGGGGTTCATCTCATACTTCTGAAGGTTTGAGGGTGCTGCCTGTTCCATACTCCCCCTACTCCTAGCCTTTTAGAGGTACAAACAATAGTAATTGGGGCCTAGTGTGGTTGTGTACGTGCGAGATACATACACTTTTTTTGATCATATTTCCTATTCCGCTATTCAATAAAAACCTTTGAGGATCAATTGAATTGCGGGATAGTCTGTGTCGGTACGTGTGAGAGAGATCCACCTTTCCAAGTTGTTGGGGTTCATCTCATACTTCTGAAGGTTTGAGGGTGCTGCCTGTTCCATACTCCCCCTACTCCTCATCTAGCCTTTTAGGGGTACAAACAATAGTAATTGGGGCCTAGTGTGGTTGTGTACGTGTGATATACATACACTTTTTTTGGATCATATTTTCTATTCCGCTATTTAATCAAAAACCTTTGGGGATCAGTTAAATTGGGGGATAGTCTGTGTTGGTACGTGTGAGAGAGATCCACCTTTCCAAGTTGTTGGGGTTCATCTCATACTTCTGAAGGTTTGAGGGTGCTGCCTGTTCCATACCCCCCCTACTCCTCATCTAGCCTTTTAGGGGTACAAACAATAGTAATTGGGGCCTAGTGTGGTTGTGTACGTGCGAGATACATACACTTTTTTTGATCATATTTCCTATTCCGCTATTCAATAAAAACCTTTGAGGATCAATTGAATTGCGGGATAGTCTGTGTCGGTACGTGTGAGAGAGATCCACCTTTCCAAGTTGTTGGGGTTCATCTCATACTTCTGAAGGTTTGAGGGTGCTGCCTGTTCCATACCCCCCCTACTCCTCATCTAGCCTTTTAGGGGTACAAACAATAGTAATTGGGGCCTAGTGTGGTTGTGTACGTGCGAGATACATACACTTTTTTTGATCATATTTCCTATTCCGCTATTCAATAAAAACCTTTGAGGATCAATTGAATTGCGGGATAGTCTGTGTCGGTACGTGTGAGAGAGATCCACCTTTCCAAGTTGTTGGGGTTCATCTCATACTTCTGAAGGTTTGAGGGTGCTGCCTGTTCCATACCCCCCCTACTCCTCATCTAGCCTTTTAGGGGTACAAACAATAGTAATTGGGGCCTAGTGTGGTTGTGTACGTGCGAGATACATACACTTTTTTTGATCATATTTCCTATTCCGCTATTCAATAAAAACCTTTGAGGATCAATTGAATTGCGGGATAGTCTGTGTCGGTACGTGTGAGAGAGATCCACCTTTCCAAGTTGTTGGGGTTCATCTCATACTTCTGAAGGTTTGAGGGTGCTGCCTGTTCCATACTCCCCCTACTCCTCATCTAGCCTTTTAGGGGTACAAACAATAGTAATTGGGGCCTAGTGTGGTTGTGTACGTGTGATATACATACACTTTTTTTGGATCATATTTTCTATTCCGCTATTCAATAAAAACCTTTCTAGGGCAAGATCTTAAATTACAGAAATATGAGGAGACCGTCAAATAAGGGCCGTGGCCTGGGTCGTGGTGCTGCTGGTAGAGCTCCTGTTGCAAGGAGAGGACATGGTCGATCTGTGCCAGCTACACGCACAAGTGAAACACCTTCCTCAAGTGTGAGTAGGCGACAGAACCTGCATCAGTATTTGGTAGGGCATCAAACGCCCCTAGAAGTGATGAGGCCAGAACAAGTTGAGGCGATAGTAGATTGGTTTGCTGCTGACAGTGCCTCCAGTTCCTTCACATTGTCTCCCACCCAGTCTACTGCAGAAAGGTCAGAGTTGGCACCTGCAGCCAATGTCCAACCGTCTTTCACCTCACCCCCTTGCAAATCAGGCCAGCAGTCTGAGCCCCAAGCCATACAGCAGTCTCTTATTCTTTTTGAGGACTCTGTCAGCAGGGTTTCCCAGGGCCATCCACCTAGCCCTGCCCCAGAAGTGGAAGAGATTGAGTGCAGCGATGCCCAACCACTTATTTCTCAAGATGAGTACATGCAAGGATCATCGCAGCACGTCTCCGATGATGACGAAACGCAGGTGCCAACTGCTGCGGCGTTCAGCATTGTGGAGACCGACAAGGAGGGCAGGGGTGAAGACTGGGTGGAAGATGATGTGGAGGACGATGAGGTCCTCGACCCCACATGGAATGAACGTCATGCAGGTGACCTGAGTGGTTTGGAGGAAGAGGCGGTGGTCGCACAGAGCCACCAGCACAGCAGAAGAGGGAGCAGGGTGCAGAAGCGGAGCGGCCGTGCCCTAGACACTACGCCCGCAACTGCCCAACGCAGCAAGGGAACGAGCGCACCAAAGTCAGCTCAAAGGAGTTCTCTAGCGTGGAAGTTCTTTAGAAAATGTGCTGATGACAGGACACGAGTGGTTTGCACCCTGTGCAATCAGAGCTTGAAGCGAGGCATGAACCTTCTCAACCTGAGCACAACCTGCATGATCAGGCATCTAAGTGCAAAGCACGAGCTGCAGTGGAGTACACACCTTCAAAACCAAGAAACGTCTCTGGCTCATCCTGCTTCCTCTTCTGCTGCAGTCTCGGCCGCTCCAGCCACATCTGTAGTGATACCGGCACCTGCCACCCCGCAAACAGACGATCTGTCAGCAACACCACCACCTGGGTCACCAACAACCATCTCCACAATGTCCCGTGGAAGCGTTCAGCTTTCCATCTCCCAAACACTTGAGAGGAAGAGGAAGTACCCCCCTACCCACCCGCGATCCCTGGCCCTGAATGCCAGCATTTCAAAATTATTGGCCTTTGAAATGCTGTCATTCCGTCTGGTGGAGACGCACAGTTTTAAAAACCTTATGTCGGTGGCTGTCCCACAGTACGTCGTGCCCAGCCGCCACTACTTTTCCAGGCAAGCCATCCCTTCCCTGCACAACCAAGTGGGGGAAAATATCAGGTGTGCACTGCGCAACGCCATCTGTGCCAAGGTCCACCTAACTACGGATACGTGGACCAGTAAGCACGGTCAGGGGCGTTATATCTCCCTAACGGCACACTGGGTAAATGCAGTGGCGGATGGGCCTGAGGCGGATAGCAATTTGGCGCATGTCCTTCCACCACCGAGGATTGCAGGGCGCTTCAGTTTGCCTCCTGTTCGTAACTCCTCCTACTCCGCTTCCTCATCCTCTACCGCCTCCTCATCCGGACAGCGTAACACCTTCACCACCAACTTCAGCACGGCCAGGGGTAAACGACAGCAGGCAGTTTTACAACTTGCCTGTTTGGGGGACAAACCACACACCGCGCAGGAGTTGTGGAGGAGCATGGAACAGCAGACAAATGAGTGGTTGCTGCCAGCGAGCCTCAAGCCCGGCCTGGTGGTGTGTGATAACGGGCGAAATCTCATAGCAGCTCTGGGCCTAGCCGGTTTGACGCACATCCCTTGCCTGGCGCATGTGCTGAATTTGGTGGTGCAGAGGTTCCTTAAAAACTACCCCGATATGTCAGAGCTGCTGCAGAAAGTGCGGGCCGTTTGTGCGCACTTTCGGCGTTCTCACCCTGCTGCTGCTCGCCTGGCAGCGCTGCAGCGTAACTTCGGCCTTCCCGCTCACCGCCTCATATGTGACGTGCCCACAAGGTGGAACTCCACCTTGCACATGCTGGAAAGACTGTGCGAGCAGCAGCAGGCCATAGTGGAGTTTCAGCTGCAGCACGCACGCGTGAGTCGCTCTGCGGAACAGCACCACTTCACCACCAATAACTGGGCCTCCATGCGAGACCTGTGTGCCTTGTTGCGCTGTTTTGAGTACTCCACCAACATGGCCAGTGGCAATGACGCCGTTCTCAGCTTAACTATCCCACTTCTATGCCTCCTTGAAAAAACAATTCGGGCGATGATGGAAGAGGATGTGGCACAGGATGAGGAGGAGGAGGAGGATGAAGAGGTAACATTTCCAAGGCTTTCAGGGCAGTCATTCGCAAGGGGCTCCGAGGGTGGGTTCCTGCACACGCAAACGCCAGGGACGCAATTGTCCAGCAGGGGCACAGTTCTGGAGGATGAGGAGGATGAGGAGGAGGAGGAGCTGGAGGAGGAGATGGAACCATGTTCACAGCAGGGTGGCACCCAGGCCAGCTCATGGCCATCACTGGTGCGTGGCTGGGGGGATACAGAGGACACGGACGATACACCTCCCACAGAGGACAGCCTTTCGTCGCCTCTGGGCAGCCTGGCACACATGAGCGATTACATGCTGCAGTGTCTCCACAATGACCGCCGAGTTGCCCACATTCTAACTTGTGCTGATTACTGGGTGGCCACGCTGCTGGATCCCCGTTACAAGGACAACGTACTGTCCTTAATTCACTCACTGGAGCGCGATCGCAAGATGCGCGAGTACAAGCGCACGCTGGTAGACGCCATGCTGCTGGCATTCCCATCTGACAGCGGGGCCACAGTGGAAGCACAAGGCAGAGGAGGAGGAGGAGGAGGTCGCCAACGCAACCAGGGCACCGCCAGCACCTCAGAAGGCAGGGTTAGCATGGCCGAAATGTGGAAAAGCTTTGTCAGCACGCCACAACAAACAGCAGCACCAGCAGCTCAGATGGAACGTCTTAGCAGGAGGCAGCATTTTACCAACATGGTGGAGCAGTATGTGTGCACACGCCTACATGTAGTGAATGACGGGTCTGCCCCCTTCAACTTCTGGGTCTCCAAATTGGGCACATGGCCTGAGCTTGCCCTTTACGCCTTGGAGGTGCTGGCGTGCCCTGCAGCCAGTGTATTATCTGAACGGGTATTTAGCACGGCTGGGGGCGTTATAACAGACAAGCGCAGCCGCCTGTCCAGAGACAATGTGGACAAGCTCACGTTCATTAAAATGAACCAGGCATGGATCCCACGGGACTTTTCCGTACCTTATGCAGAATAGCAATGGATACCGACCTTACCCACCCATTGTTCCATTTTTGCTCTTTCTCACTCTTTTGGGGTGTACCCTCATTTAAAATTTTTGAAAAGAAGCAGTGTTGGCTACCTCGTCCTCCTCCTCAGGGCCAGATTAATGTAGGGGCTATTGGAGCTGCAGCTCCAGGCCCCTACCTTTTATATAGGCCCCGGGTTGGCCATATTCACTGTTACCGCTCTTCTGTCACTTGTAAACACAGAAGTCTGGCTTCTATGCTCGCTTCCCCAGGCAGCACCCTCAGAACCTCCCCACACAGCGTGAAGGCCGGACAAGGAGGGACAGTTGGCGATGCATGGATGTGTTTATGGGCTTCAGAGACAGCATCCCATGTTGAATTAGGCATGCATGGCTGCACCCTTCCTCCTCTGGGTGCATGGCAAGGCACGGCCCTTAAGGCCCTTCAAAATCCTCAGCACCAAGCCCATGATGCTGTTAATCCGGCCCTGGTCCTCCTCCACCGCCGCTTCCACCTACACCGCCCATAGGTGTGCGCAGCCTATTGCATTAAGGTGTGCACCCCAAAGTTGAAATACACATGCATGTGTTTGCCAGCAGGGAGAGTAATGTATCGGGGCCATGTACCTGTAGGCAAGGAGAAATAGAGCAGAGCAGGTCCCAGGGAGATCTTTCCCATCTCCTCACTGGCAATGCTATGTGCCCTAGGTGATTAGGGTGTGCCCAGGCACACCCAGCACACCCTGTGCGCACGCCTATGTCACCGCCACATCCACCACCACCTCAACCTCCCTCCTACTCCATATGGGCCTCGTCCTTCAGAGATGAAGAAGAACATTGTTTTATTTTTCTGTTTTTTTTTTGTTGTTTTAAGTTATTTCCCTATCCACATTTGTTTGCAGAGCACTTGCCATGCTCTTAATTACGTTTTGCTGCCATTTGCAGCACTCTAGCCCTTTCCTTTGGTGTTTTAGAGCCATTTTAGTGCCTTAAAGTTCGGGTCCCCATTGACTTCAATGGGGTTCGGTGTCCGGGAAAAGTTCGGTAAAAGTCCGGGACACGGACCCGGACTTTTTTTTAAAGTTCGGCCGAACCCGTCGAACACGGACATCTAGGTGTTCGCTCAACCCTAGTTACAAGGTCTCAGGTGTGAATTGGGAGCAGGTGTGTTAAATTTGGTGTTATCACTCTCACTCTCTCATACTGGTCACTGGAAGTTCAACATGGCACCTCATGGCAAATAGGCACCTCATGGCATGTGTGGTGGCAACCAGGTGAGGAGTACAAAGACAAGTGTGTTATGCCTACAGCCAAGCATGGTGGTGGGAGTGTCATGGTCTGGGACTGCATGAGTGCTGCCGACACTGGGGAGCTACAGTTCATTGAGGGAACCCTAAATGCCAACATGTACTGTCACATACTGAAGCAGAGCATGATCCCCTCCCTTCATAGACCTTGCTGCAGGGCAGTATTCCAACATGATAATGACCCCAAACACACCAAAGACGACCACTGCCTTGCTAAAGAAGCAAGAGGGTAAAGATGATGGACTGGCCAAGCATGTCTCCAGACCTAAACCCTATTGAGCATTTGTGGGGCATCCTCAAATGGAAGGTGGAGGAGCACAAGGTCTTTAACATCCACCAACTCCGTGATGTCATGGAGGAGTGGAAGAGGACTCCAGTGGCAACCTGTGAAGCTCTGGTGAACTCCATGCCCAAGAGGGTTAAGGCAGTGCTGGAAAATAATAATGGCCACACAAAATATTGACTCTTTGGGCAAAATTTGGATATTTTCACTTAGGGGTGTACTCACTTTTGTTGCCAGTGGTTTAGACATTAATGGCTGTGTGTTGAGTTATTTTGAGGGGGCAGCAAATTCATACTGTTATACAAGCTGTACACTCACTACTTTACATAGTAGCAAAGTGTAATTTCTTCAGTGTTGTCACATAAAAAGATATAATAAAATATTATAAAAATGTGAAGGGTGTACTCAATTTTGTGAAATGCTGTATATGAATTTGTCTCATTCTGCAGCACTTCTAGAATGCATTAGAGACACTTTCCCAAAACCTGTTCTTGCCAATCTTTATGGATTCCAGGGATTAAGTCATATGGGGTAATTAAGCTCAGTGGTGGAGAGCATTTTAGTGAGTTCATGTCAGTTCAAAAAGCAGTTTAAAGGTTTTTGACCCACTTTTATTGAAAGGAAATGCAATGAAAGTAAAACTTTAAACAAAGTTGCCCACACAGGGGATTTTCTCCAACAAACAGATAACTGTCAAATTCTGAGCAACCTGGCTGTTTTGTCAGCAGCTCTGCTGCTATTGGCATTGGTCCCTAATACCCGGCTCTTCTGGCTCTCTCAGCCTCTTTGTTGCAGCACCTCTCTGTGTGGCCCACTCTCAGTCTCTAGATAAGGGTTTTCCTACCACTCTGGGCTCACTTACTCTTCTGAAACTACCGGAATCCCCCAATTCTCCTAAATTTGATAGTTGCCTTAGCTTTCTCAATCCTGCAGACTTCAGCTGTCCCAACTCTCCCAGTCCTACAGATGGGGAAGCTCTCCATCATGGAATCTTGTCTCCCTGGTGGATCGTCTGTCCTGGCTTGAGCACTCCTCTCTCTCCACACAAGGGCACATACCTATCTCCAAACAAGGAGTCTGAGATTTGGCCAGCTTCTGTCTTATAATGAACATGCACATCTGGACACAGAATTGAAGGCTTCATCCCACCAAAACACTTTGAAGCCTTCAAGCTCCAGGCCTTGATCCAGGATTACAAAACCCATAGAAAGCTGTAAAGAGTTTTCTCTTCTCACAATAAACACTCCAGAACCCTGTAGTCTTAATTCGTGTGAACCCTGTGTCATAAATTAATTTTGATTTATTTTTTTGCTGCCTGTCTCCCAATGAGTAGATTTCCCTTCACTTCCTTTCGAGAGACACAATGGGAAATGAGAGGATTTTTTTTACAATGTGAGTCAAATTCCCCCTTAGAAGGTTTTCACAGGAACAGGTGTAAAGGTGTAAAGACTCAGGCTTCATGTACATGGGTGCAATCGCCCATACAGCATATACACACTGCACATTTTGATGCCCAGGAATGGCCTGGTGCTGTGTACAGCCAACCATGGACGTGAAAGGGTGAAGGCAGCTTTACACAGTTATGCTATAGCACTGCTATTTGCTTAAGTGATGCATACACACAGATGTAAAGTCCCAAATGTAGTTAACATTAATTTATGATGTTACATTTGTCTTTAGGTGCCAATCTCTGCAAGTGGAGGCACATAGCTGCACAAAGCTGTTCTCAGCCATTCATGTCTATGGGTATATGTACATAGTACCAGGTCATCCCCAGGCACAAAAATAAAAGTATTTTTACTTTGTGTGAGTAAATGCGCCCATGTGCACAAAGTCTTAGCTGCACCTTCTTGTTCTTTTAACAACTGTAACATTTTGAATTCCCATAACTTTCTGTCTTAGTGATAATGGTCACCAAGACAAATTGAGAGGGTAAACCCACTGGGCAAAAACACTTCTAAAAAAAAAATCTACAGAATTTAATCTAAAAATGATTATACATATTTTTAGGCATTCAGGCAATCTTCTTTACTTATCTAAATGTGGCCCCTTGTTTTTAATAAGCCTATGCACACAGGCGTATAAACTTGTACTGCATATAGATAAAATATCTGCGTTGCTGATCAGTATTGCACGCACATTTACATGCAAATACGTTCATATGTGCAGAAATATACATATACACTACCTTCTCGTAATCCAAAAAAAAGCTAGAAGAATTTATATGTTCGTATACACATATGCGCAAATGCAGGCAGGTGCTACATAGCCAATTCTCACTTTTTTCTGCCAGGAATATCAGATATCCATACCTCAGTACCATGTGTAAGTAGTCCTAAAGCATTGGTTAGAGTATCTTTGGTAACTAAAGTTCAGGAGCAGTCAGCAGTTCTACCTGAATAGTTCCTGGACATTAGTTTGCAAGATCTTCTCCATCAAGAAAGGCCCTGGGCACTAGAGAGTTTCATAATTTGTCTTACTGAGATAAAAGATAATCTTTTAAGGTATGACTTTATTAATAATTTACAGCAGAGAGAATGAATATTTAAATAAAGCTTCCCCTTTGAGTCTAGATCATCTTTTAAGGCACTCTTTTGCTAAACTGAAATTGTAAATAAAAGATATCACTGTAATGAAGATAGTAGATAGTTACCTCCCTGGCTTCCTAAATCGCTACAGGACACAGTAGTAGGGTCGGCAGATAGAATCACTGTGCACAGCAAGGAAGCAGGAGATTACCAGTGTCCACTATCATCTTTACAGGGTTAGCATTAAACCACTTAAAGACCGGGCCTATTTCTGACACTTGTTTCCAAGTTCAAATCAGTATTTTTTGATAGAAAATGACTTGGAACCCCCAAACATTAAATCTATATTTTCAGCAAAGACTCTGGGGAATAAAATAGCGATATTATTGCAATATTTTTTGTCACGCGGTATTTGGGCAGGGGTTTTTCGCTATTTTTTTTGGAAATAATACATTTCACTGCATTTAAAAAAAATGAAACTGTAAAGTTAGCCCAATTTTTTTCTATAATGTGAAAGATAATGTTACGCCGAGTAAATAGATATCCAACATGTCATGCTTTAAAATTGCGCACGCTCGTGGAACAGCGACAAACATGGCTACTTAAAAATTTCTATAGGCAACACGTTAAAAAATTCAACAGGTTACCAGTTTAGAGGAGGTCTAGGGCTAGAATTATTGCTCCCACTCTAATGATCGCGGCAATACCTCACATGTGTGGTTTGAACACCGTTTACATATGTGGCGCGACTTACGTATGCGTTCGCTTCTGCGTGCGACCTTCGGAGGGACGGGGTGCTTGACATTTTTTTTTCCTTATTTATTTTACCTTTTATTTTTTATTTTTACACTGTCCCTGTAATTTTTTTTTGCTCACTTTTATTCCTATTACAAGGAATGTAAACATCCCTTGTAATAGAAATAAGCAGAACAGGTCCTCTATAATGTGAGATCTGGGGTCCAAAAGACCTCACATCTCACATTTACACTAAAAAGCAAAAAAAAAAAAAGTCATTTTTTTCATCATGAAAAAAATGGTCCCTTTAAGGCTGTTGGGAGGAAGCGACGTATGACGTCGCTCCGGTCCTCCAAGGCCAGAGAGTCGAGTGGGGGCCAGCTTGCTCTTTTCAAAAAATAGCAAGTGAAACTTGCAAAGGGAATCACACTAGCCTACGACGCTTCGTTATTACGCATGCTTGCTGACTGGCGGGAGAGTCCGGTACAGCCTGCTGCTTTTTGGGAGAGTAATTGTATCTGTTTTTATTGCTATATTCAAGTTTTTTAAACCTATTGCCCAAGGATTTGCTTAGAGTGATTCTCTTTGCAAGGTTTACTTGTTATTTTTTGAATAAATGTTTTTTATGGGTTACACTATTGGCGTATATGCTGGATCACTTTTGGCGCTTCTAAGTTTCCCTTCATAAGGAGATGTAACACATGTATTTGACCATACTATATGATGGTCCACAGGATTCTGTAAGAGGCTTTTATACTTGGTGTCACCTGGTGGTGGAAGTACTACGTATTGTGATTGTGGGGACACCTGTGGAGCGGTATCAGGACAATATCCCCCCGGAAAACATCCCCCTGGACATAATCCCCACGGGACAACATCCCCCCGGATAATATCCCCCCAGGACAACATCCCCGGGCAATATCCCCCGGGACATAGGGTTAGGGTTAGAGGGGGGATATTGTCTAGGGGGATATTGTTTAGGGGGATATTGTCTAGGGGGATATTGTCCAGGGAGGATATTGTCCAGGGGGATGTTGTTCCGGGGGGATGTTGTCCAGGGGGGATATTGTCTGGGGGGATATTGTCCTAGAATCTTGTGGAGCATGTAAATCGTGGACAATTTGTTTCTTTTCAACTTTTTTGTTTCACATATATGTTTTCTTTTCAGCCCTTGTGTATGGGCCCTTATGGACACTATTTATATATTTGGTGTGATATATTTTTACACATTTTTCACCTTATAAGTTTGATATCATTATATTGATTCATTTCTGTGTTGTTTAATATTTTAGCTTTCATATATTTATTGCATATACAGTATATTTGCTTATGTTTTGTGCTTTGCTATGTAATATGATTGTATTGGTACTTTGAAAACAGTAAAGTAATTAGAAAATCCCATAATTACATTGTGTATAAAGCTTTGCTTTTATCTATAGAAATTCCGCAAGCAAACACAATTTTCCAGACATAAATATATGGCCTAATCCAGCTGATAAATTTTGTGTATTTGGATCCAATTATAGTAAAACCTAATTGCTCTAGGATGGGAAGGCTGGGTACATTTACATTTACTGAAGATAATTTAGTTAGTAGATTTAAGCGGAATAAACTGGCCTGTTGTGTGAAAATGGTTATTGGCTGAGTTTTTAGACTTGTTTTCCTTTTTTATTTGTTTCTGTCCACATTTTAAATATATTCAGGTCTACAAATTAGAAAAGTAACGACCAATTAGTGGTTGAGTGATGAAGAGGCTTTCTCAGATATACAATTACTAGAAGCTAGAGAAAAATCTTTAATTGCTAACTAAATAGGTCAAGTAAAAAAGCAGCAGTATACAATAACAGTTTAAATTGTCAGTTTAGATCTCTACCAATTTTTCTAAAACCAGCCTTTATCCCAACATATCATACAGGTGGGACATTTTAGTATGTATTAACTTGTTGTCTTCAGTTCTATATAAGGCATACATACATAATGTTCAACCATTTATAGCTGTTGTGACATGGCACACTGGAGTGCTTGGTTTATCAGGTTCTGTAAAAACAAAAAAATAAAAAAAATTGTTATCAATTTTGAATCAAGGGTGATGCAGTCGGTTTCAAGCATGCAGGCATCTATGCAGCACAGCATCCTAACCACTAGGAGCAACTGCCAAAGACCTCATTTTCTTTTCACACCTCTTGGATGACTCTTAGAGAAATACACAGTTTGTTCTCTCCCTGCTTTTGGGTATCTATTTATCTGCTGCTAATACTGTGATCTGCTCATCACAATGACATGTCTGAGCCCAGGAGAGGATAGGGAGAGCCCGAGCAGGACAACAGCAGTGACAAAGTAGGTGGAACACTTCTATGTGTGTGACTGGCCTGGGGATGATGGAGACCAGGGTTTTCTAACCGGGGTTCTGCGAGAAGCCCTCAGAGGTTCCACCGTGATCTACCTATCAATCGCAGGAAGGTGATGGATAGATCACGTCCACACTTGTCCCACACTCATATCATGATATGTTCCCCCCCCCACATGCAGTGTGGCACAGGCAGGCAACTAATTGAAGTGCTGTTCCCAGCTGGCCCCTCCTTCTCTCCTGTCTATCCTAGTTGCTTGTATGGGACATCACATGGGTTGGAAGAGAGGAGGACTGGCATAGAATAGTGTGCCAGAACAGAACATACAGCAGTTTCCCTGTTCTGCTTTGCAGGAAACAGCGCTGCTATTGTAATGTAGACATGTATTGTGCCTTGCCACCCCAATGTAATGTGTCCACTGCCCCCATGTATTGTGCCTTTCTGCTCCAATGTAATGTGCCCTGCCATTTCCAAGTATTTTGCCTTGCCTCCCCCCATATTTGTGCCCTGCCGACCCTATATTTTGTGCCTGCCACCCCCATGTATTGTGTTTTGCCGCCACCATGTAATGTGCCCTGCCACCCCTATGTATTGTGCCCTGCCACCCCTATGTATTGTGCCTTGCCATCACCATATATTGTGCCTTGCCACCCCTATGTATTGTGCCCTGCCACCCCTATGTATTGTGCCCTGCCACCACTAAGTATTGTGCCCTGTCACACCTATATATTGTGCCTTGTAGCCCCTTTGCATTGTGGCCTGCCATTCCTATGGGCACTGCCAGCCCCATGCAATGTGGCCTGCCACTTCCATGCAATGTGCCTTGCCATTGTCATGTATTGTGCCCAGCCACCCCCATTTAATATACCCTTCTGCCCCCATGTATTGTGCCCTGTTGTCCTCCATGATTTTGTTCCCCCTGCCTCTTATGTAATGTCCCCTGCAGCCCCCATGTGTTGTGCCCTGCTGCCCTTCATTTATGGTGCTCTGCTTCCATGTATTGTGCCTTGCTGTCCCCTATGTAATGTGCCTTGCCGTCCCCCATGTGTTCTGCTCTGCTGCCTCCATGTGTTTTTCCCTGCCGGACCCATGCAATTTTCTCTTCTGCCCCCCCCCCCCATGATATGTGCCCCTGTTGCCACCCCATGAATTAAGCCCTATTGCTCCCAATGTAATGTGCCCTGCTACCCCTGAATAATGTGCCTCCCTGTGCTCTTCCTTGCTGACCTTCTATGCTCTGCCCGGCTGACCCCCTGTGCACTGCCCTGCTGATCCCCTTTGCACAGCCCTGCTTGTTGACCTGTGCACAGCTTTACTCATCTCCTATGTCCTGCCCTGCTGCCCTCCACTCGGTACGCTGCTTATCGCAGCCCAGAATTGAGCATCTGTGCAGAAAAAAGCTCAAGTTTCACATTTAAGTTTTAATATGTATTCTATTGTAAATGCTCTTTCTAAAAATAATTATCAACAGTACACTGTTTACACCAATGTTCTATGAACTGAGGTTCTGAGCATATTTTCAGGGGTTCCCCAAAATCTCAGACTTTTTTCCAAAGCTTCCTCTAAGGTAAAAAGGTTGAGAAACCCTGAGGGAGACACTGGCTCTGATTAAGATCATGTTCTGTCACCTGTCTGTGCCTGTCACCACTTATCCATGGTGTCCCTGACCTGACAGATCATAGGTGCTGTGATACTTCAGTGGAAGCACGTTATGTGGGTTTCATCTTCATGGCAATGATCAATGTTTTATATCGGTTAATTGATGCCTTGTGTGATTTGGGATAAAGTTCAGTTTAAAAAAAAAAATGTCCATTTACTGTACAGTCAGTGCTCCTTGCTGATACCTTAATAAGGCCCCAGATTAGGCAGAACTGTGTTTTCGAGTGTTGGTATTGATGTTTGCATTGCTTAGCAGGCTATGATATTCTAAGTGTCAGAATTTCTCAAAGAAAATCTCAATATGGGGTGCCTCCAATTTTTGCATACCCTTTAATGGATGTCATGACTGAAAAACAAGTTGAGAAATGCTGTAGATTGTATGCTGGGCTTTACTTTCCATAACAAAGCACATAGAGTTCAATGAAGCACCAAAGACAACATTATAGCACCTGTGTTGGACATAGGAAACAACCAGCAATATTACAGCTAACAATACATAAAGAAGCAATGAAAACTGTTGTGCAAACCAGACAATCAGTGGTAAGTTTACAATAGGTTAGATTTGCACACTGGGATTATAAAGTGTTTGGCATGGGGCATTTAGTCCACCAAATAAGTACAAATCACAATTGTTCCCTACATCTCACTAAAGCTGCAAAGCGTCTCTCACATTAAAGTGCCTCCTGATGCTTATAGAATTCCTGTCCGTAGAAAATAAGTTAACTGTCATTACTAAACTCTCCTTCTAAACATGTTAATTGTCTGAGCGTGAATGCAAATGGCTTTTATACTTTCTTAGGTACTGACTTGGAACAAATTTGCAGATCAATTGTGACCTTTCTTAAACTTCACTAGCTGCATAATTGTTCCTGGTGGAATTAAATCTCTGATTTGAGGTCTGCTTTTATTATGAACTCTATGGGGCATATTTGTGAAGCAGTGACTCTGACATCGGCCATGCATTCACTACAAACAATACAGG
This sequence comes from Pelophylax lessonae, assembly GCF_965119305.1. Lineage (NCBI taxonomy): Eukaryota > Metazoa > Chordata > Amphibia > Anura > Ranidae > Pelophylax > Pelophylax lessonae. The sequence goes on along the minus strand of NC_138773.1, from coordinate 184,166,088 downwards.
TGCATGTGTCTTAAATGGCAGGGATTAATTGATCATTAATGGTCACATTTACTGTTTTGAAAATACGGCCCTATGTGTAGTAAAGGTGTGGATTCTTTGAAAAAATATATATTTTTTACTCTGTAACATTGTTTTCAATTGTATTGTCTAAAATGGTCAATGAAAACAATTGAACAAGAAAAAAACTATTTATTTTCAATTTTAAATAGACACTGCCATTTTGCCCAGTCAGAACAATGTAACAGGTTCTCTTGAAAGGACAATCCATCCACCCACGTATACTCACCTTCTCCATACAACTATTTTATTTCCTGAATGGGCAAAGCAGTGAGGTCTCTTTGGCCTACCCTTAACATGAGCCCATAACTTTTACCTTTCTCCCCCTACACTAAGCCTCTAAAGGTAAGCCCTTTTTTACATTAGTCACCTACAATTAAACACTTAATTAAACACCTAAAACCTAAATCCAACTGTAACCCTAAAAGTTAAAATAAACCCTGCAGTGGTGAGACAAGGTCCTGTGGTACCCAAGGTGAGGATGACAAAATGTACCCTCACCCCCACCATGGATGCTGAAACATATGAAGCTTGTATGTCCTTATATTGGATGGAACAGTGCAAAAAGACAGCCCTAAGGGCCCATTAATACCACATACTGTATGACATACAGTCAGGTCCATAAATATTGGGACATCGATACAATTCTAATATTTTTGCCTCTATACACCACCACAATGGATTTGAAATGAAACAAACAAAATGTGCTTTAACTGCAGACTTTCAGCTTTAATCTGAGGGTATTTACATCCAAATCAGGTGAATGGTGTAGGAATTACAACAGTTTGTATATGTGCCTTCCACTTTTTAAGGGACCAAAAGTAATGGGACAGATTAACAATCATAAATCAAACTTTCACTTTTTAATACTTGGTTGCAAATCCTTTGCAGTCAATTACAGCCTGAAGTCTGGAATGCAGAGACATCACCAGATGCTGGGTTTCATCCCTGGTGATGCTCTGCCAGTCCTCTACTGCAACTGTTTTCAGTTCCTTCTTGCTCTTGGGGCATTGTCCCTTCAGTTTTGTCTTCAGCAAGTGAAATGCATGCTCAATCGGATTCAGGTCAGGTGATTGACTTGGCCATTGCATAACATTCCACTTCTTTCCCTTAAAAAACTCTTTGGTTGCTTTCGCAGTATGCTTCGGGTCATTGTCCATCTGCACTGTGAAGCGCCGTCCAATGAGTTCTGAAGCATTAGGCTAAATATGAGCAGATAATATTGCCCGAAACACTTCAGAACTCATCCTGCTGCTTTTGTCAGCAGTCACATCATCAATAAATACAAGAGAACCAGTTCCATTGGCAGCCATACATGCCTACGCCATGACACTACCACCACCATGCTTCACTGATGAAGCAGCAAGCAGGATAAGAGTTGGCGCATCACACATACCTATATAGCATCAAGGGGTATGCAGTTCATGTATAGTCATTAATCTGGTGTAGTTGATGGCTGAAATAGATTACACTCAGGGCCAGCTCAGCTGCAGAGAGAAGTCAGCTCTGAAAGTGAAAATAAAAACAAAAAGCAGAGCGCCTCTAAGTGTTATCAGTTTAATTAAAAGGGTAATGCAGGTACAGGAAAACTGCTCACATTTAAAACAGTATAAAATAGCTCATCTGTTAGGTGGTCTGCAGGAACACAGGGGTCCACGGCTGGATGTTAGTAGCTCCAAGAGATGGTGCAGGGGATGCTGAAGGAGGGAGATGTCTGGAGAGCCAAGAGACCAGATAGTAGGATGGCCAGCAGCTTCAGGAAGGTGTTCTGTTCCTCAGGGAGACACCTGGTGAGCCGAGAGACCGTTAGGTAGAATGGCTGTCGGCTTCAGAAGGGCGCCCTGCTCCTCAGTACATCCGGCGCCAACAGATAGGGGAGCCCAGCGTGACAGATCCAGCAGCCAAACGCACAACGCGTTTCCGAGCGTGCGCAGTAGCCTCACAGGGCGTGCGCGCTCCTTTCTCAAGTGCAGTGGCATGACACAGAAGAGCTGAACAAGTTTATAGGAAGCCAGCACTCAAGCTGGGTGGATACAGATGGACTTAAAGTGGCCATTGTAAATGGGCTGGACAGTGGGACCACAATACTTAAAGCGGCAATAAGAAAATAAACACACAAAAAAAAATGGTTATTTAACAAGGTAAAAAGACATACATCGGCTCTAATCATAATATGGTGTTAACATCTAGCTCTTCGTTTAAACCCTTGGGTGAAAGTGAATCCAGGGTATAGATCCAAAATGTCTCTCGTTGGCATAATTTGGCAAATCGTTCGGCCTCAGATGGAAGTTTGGGGATAGACTCTATTACCCAAACCTCCAATCCTGATGTGGACTTGTTGTGGAACTCGAGGAAATGGCGTGGTACGCTATGTTGGTCACAACCCTCCTCCACAAACCTGCGATGGCGACCAAATCGTTGCCGTAGTGGGCGGATGGTGCGACCAACATAGAGTAGTCCACAGGGACAGGTCAGGCAGTAGATCACGTAATCAGTAGAACAGTTGTAGAATTCTTCCAAACGGTAAGTCTTATTCTCATGGGTGAACTGTTTTTTACCATGTCGCACAAAGGCACATGTTTTGCATAAAGGCTTGTTACATCGATACATGCCCTTTAAGGGAATGAGGCATAGTGGATTATGGACTTTTTTAGTTTTGAGACGACTGGGTGCAATTTTGTTTTTTAGGGTGGGAGCCCTACGGTAAGTAACTCTAGGTTTGTGACCTAAACTGGGTAAAAGATGGGGGTCCTGTAATAAAATGTTCCAGTGTTTCTGTAGTATGGATTCCATTTTCCTGTAGCGGCAGTGGAATCTGGTGATGAACCTCGGAGTGGATTCATCATATTTAGCTGTATTTTTGGGGGGTTTACCAGGCAGGAAGGTGGTGTAAGCTTGATTGACCAATTGGTCAGGGTAACCCTTATCCCTAAACTTGGCTCTCAAAGCATCACTCTGTGTGATGTAATCTATATCCCTGGTACAGTTCTGTCTAAGGCGACAGAACTGCCCTTTAGGTATATTGTTTACCCACTGGGGATGATGACAACTACTATAGTGTAGGTACGAGTTGCCAGCGGTGGGCTTGGTGTAGTTCCGGGCAAAAATGGAAGTTCCTTCACTACCCAGCTCGAGGTCCAGGAAGGCTAGATGAACCGCATCACAAACAGAAGTAAAGGTGAGACCGAAATCATTGGTGTTGCAGTGGATGACAAAATCATCAATCGAGGATGGAGGACCGTCCCAGATGATGATGATATCGTCTATGTAACGGCCGTAAAAAACTAGATATTGAGCAAAGGGGTTGTTGTGCCAAATGAAGGATTCTTCCCAGAAACCCATGGTCAGGTTAGCGTAGGAGGGTGCGAAGTTAGCGCCCATTGCGGTACCATGGGTCTGAAGGTAGAAGTCGCCATTAAAACAGAAGTAGTTATGCCTAAGACAAAAATCGGTGGCATCAAGGATAAAGGTGGCTTGTTGGTTATTGAGCATAGGATCTTTTAATAAAAAGTGTTGTGTCGCCCGCAGACCTATGTCATGGGGGATGGACGTATAAAGGGAATTAACGTCCAGGGACAACCAAAGATAGCTATCCGCCCAAGAGTATGGGGCTAAGAGCTCCAATAGGTGGATAGAGTCTCTGATATAAGACTGCAGGGACTGGGCGAGTGGCTGCAAAAATACATCAATGTACTGTGACAATCCGCTGGTGATGCTATCCATGGCAGCAATGATAGGTCTACCAGGTGGGCAGAGGGGGTCTTTATGTACCTTGGGAAGGTGATAGAAATAAGGTGTATGGTAGTATTCCTTTTTAAGAAAAGCGGCTTCTTTGGTATCAAGGACTTTATCTCTAACTGCGTTACAGATCAAAGACTCCGCCTCTAATCTAAAGGTGGGGAGTGGATCCTTGGTTAGCTTGACGTAGGTGTTTGTGTCAGACAAGAGTCTGAGGGCTTCCCTGATGTAATCGGCCCTGTCCTGGATGACTATAGCTCCACCCTTGTCGGCCGGTTTAATGACCAAATCTGTATTGTTGGTACATTTTTTAAGGGAAAGGGTTTCTTTGCCGGTAAGGTTGTGGTGAATTAATTTCTTAGTATTAGAGGGCTGATGACATAGCTGCTGGAGATCAGAAAACACCATTCTGTAAAAAGACTCAATATACGGGCCTTTGGACCTAGTAGGATAGAAAACTGACGGGGGATATAGATTGGTGTGCTTGACAGGGGGAGATGTCTGTAAGTGTTGTGTGTACAAGTATAGGTTGAGGTCAGGGTCATCGGGGTCAGGATCAACCTCATATAAGCTAAAAACATCATCCTCAATGGTAAGCAGTTCAGTATCAGGGGTGCTAGTGGGTATGTCCTTGTCCAGGAGGGGTGTATTGCTCAAGTCCTTCTTGGACTTAATGTTGAAGTGTCTATTGAGGGTCAATTTTCTGACAAATTGATTAAGATCTTTAAATAGGAGGAAAGAGTTGGGATATGTGGTGGGTGAAAAAGAAAGACTTCTGCTGAGTAGGGCTTCATCAGCAGGCGTAAGAGCCTGTGATGATAGATTAAATAATTTTATAGTTTGCGCACCTTGGCTCCTATTTTTGTGTTTGTGCCTTCCTCCTCTACATCCTCTTCTATGAATTTTCTTTTTAGCCTTTGCTTTAGGTGGGGGCTGATCCCTAAAAAAGACACAGAGGTGGAGTGAGGTGGTATATCACCAAGCTGGAAATCACCCACTAATATGGTTGGACCTTCAGTGGGATCCGAGCCAGTGTTCTCATTAAGTGAGTGGGGGTCTTGGCTTATATTGTCTGCAGACGGGAGAGGGACTAACTGGGTGGTGCATGGAGGGTGGCCAGTCGGAGGATTAGGTGGGATGCATTGCTGACTGGTGGGCATTGAGGATGTTTTGTTGAGGGGTGTATTCCCTCTATGGGTAGTGGCAGTAGGGGGAGAGGTGCTCACCTTGTGTGTGGCCAACCCACCTGACATGCTTGCAATATTAGTGCCTACTTTTTTCTGTTTTGGAACAAATAGACTCTTTGGAAGTCCTGGTGTTAGTTGTTTTCGTAGGGGGGTCTTTCTGGTGTTATTGTTGGGGTATGGTGGCGGGTTTCTATGAGCAGTGGATAGAGGGGGAGGGCAAATGGGAGGGTGGAGAGGACCAGGGACTGGGTGGTGGGGAGGGGGGAAAGAAGGAAGATCCATGAGGGGGGTTATGAAAGGATGTTGCTTCCAGGAAAAAACCTTATTATGTTGGTAATCACCCAGATCGCGTTTGAATTTGCCTAGCTTTGTGCGGATCATGTTGTCCTCTTTTTTCCGTGTATTCTTTTGGAGGGTGTCGGACCATGAGGAGGGAACAGATTGGTTGAAGGACAGAATATCCTCAACCAACATCTGAATGTGATGCACAGCGTCTTCATATTTGATGCAGCGTTGACTAATGATGACATTCATGAATTTGGAGGTACAGAAATCAGCAATGCCCTCCCAATCTTTGGTATGTGCTGGATCTAAGAATGAACAGGATTTTAAAATACGGAGACCTCTAGGTGTAATTTTGTCTTCTACGTATTTTTTGAGAAAAAAGCTATCCCACCAGTGAGTGTTAGCCGTGTGAAAGAGTCTCTCAAGTTTCTTAAATTTACCACACAGCGTGTAACGAGTGGGTTTGGGCAATTGTACAGAATTATGAAAAAGGTCAGATGGTAACGTGGAGAACAGAGTATCTAGGATCTCATATTTATGGAGTTCCAAATTATTTAGAAAATCCATGGCAAAAATAAAAAAAAAATAAAAAATGTTTTATATATATATATATGAATTAAAATGAAAGAAACAAAAAAACAAATATTAGGTACAGATAGATTAAAACATTAAAACATTAAGTTAAAAGATCAACCGCAATAAGCATGGGTACATGAACAAATAAATACAGACTGACATGCTAGGATGTCTAAAAAGGCAAAGTGTCAGCAGCACAACAAAAACAAACTTCAATAAGCACATGAACAAGCAGGATAAGAGTTGGCGCATCACACATACCTATATAGCATCAAGGGGTATGCAGTTCATGTATAGTCATTAATCTGGTGTAGTTGATGGCTGAAATAGATTACACTCAGGGCCATGTTTTTAGCTTATATGAGGTTGATCCTGACCCCGATGACCCTGACCTCAACCTATACTTGTACACACAACACTTACAGACATCTCCCCCTGTCAAGCACACCAATCTATATCCCCCGTGAGTTTTCTATCCTACTAGGTCCAAAGGCCCGTATATTGAGTCTTTTTACAGAATGGTGTTTTCTGATCTCCAGCAGCTATGTCATCAGCCCTCTAATACTAAGAAATTAATTCACCACAACCTTACCGGCAAAGAAACCCTTTCCCTTAAAAAATGTACCAACAATACAGATTTGGTCATTAAACCGGCCGACAAGGGTGGAGCTATAGTCATCCAGGACAGGGCCGATTACATCAGGGAAGCCCTCAGACTCTTGTCTGACACAAACACCTACGTCAAGCTAACCAAGGATCCACTCCCCACCTTTAGATTAGAGGCGGAGTCTTTGATCTGTAACGCAGTTAGAGATAAAGTCCTTGATACCAAAGAAGCCGCTTTTCTTAAAAAGGAATACTACCATACACCTTATTTCTATCACCTTCCCAAGGTACATAAAGACCCCCTCTGCCCACCTGGTAGACCTATCATTGCTGCCATGGATAGCATCACCAGCGGATTGTCACAGTACATTGATGTATTTTTGCAGCCACTCGCCCAGTCCCTGCAGTCTTATATCAGAGACTCTATCCACCTATTGGAGCTCTTAGCCCCATACTCTTGGGCGGATAGCTATCTTTGGTTGTCCCTGGACGTTAATTCCCTTTATACGTCCATCCCCCATGACATAGGTCTGCGGGCGACACAACACTTTTTATTAAAAGATCCTATGCTCAATAACCAACAAGCCACCTTTATCCTTGATGCCACCGATTTTTGTCTTAGGCATAACTACTTCTGTTTTAATGGCGACTTCTACCTTCAGACCCATGGTACCGCAATGGGCGCTAACTTCGCACCCTCCTACGCTAACCTGACCATGGGTTTCTGGGAAGAATCCTTCATTTGGCACAACAACCCCTTTGCTCAATATCTAGTTTTTTACGGCCGTTACATAGACGATATCATCATCATCTGGGACGGTCCTCCATCCTCGATTGATGATTTTGTCATCCACTGCAACACCAATGATTTCGGTCTCACCTTTACTTCTGTTTGTGATGCGGTTCATCTAGCCTTCCTGGACCTCGAGCTGGGTAGTGAAGGAACTTCCATTTTTGCCCGGAACTACACCAAGCCCACCGCTGGCAACTCGTACCAACACTATAGTAGTTGTCATCATCCCCAGTGGGTAAACAATATACCTAAAGGGCAGTTCTGTCGCCTTAGACAGAACTGTACCAGGGATATAGATTACATCACACAGAGTGATGCTTTGAGAGCCAAGTTTAGGGATAAGGGTTACCCTGACCAATTGGTCAATCAAGCTTACACCACCTTCCTGCCTGGTAAACCCCCCAAAAATACAGCTAAATATGATGAATCCACTCCGAGGTTCATCACCAGATTCCACTGCCGCTACAGGAAAATGGAATCCATACTACAGAAACACTGGAACATTTTATTACAGGACCCCCATCTTTTACCCAGTTTAGGTCACAAACCTAGAGTTACTTACCGTAGGGCTCCCACCCTAAAAAACAAAATTGCACCCAGTCGTCTCAAAACTAAAAAAGTCCATAATCCACTATGCCTCATTCCCTTAAAGGGCATGTATCGATGTAACAAGCCTTTATGCAAAACATGTGCCTTTGTGCGACATGGTAAAAAACAGTTCACCCATGAGAATAAGACTTACCGTTTGGAAGAATTCTACAACTGTTCTACTGATTACGTGATCTACTGCCTGACCTGTCCCTGTGGACTACTCTATGTTGGTCGCACCATCCGCCCACTACGGCAACGATTTGGTCGCCATCGCAGGTTTGTGGAGGAGGGTTGTGACCAACATAGCGTACCACGCCATTTCCTCGAGTTCCACAACAAGTCCACATCAGGATTGGAGGTTTGGGTAATAGAGTCTATCCCCAAACTTCCATCTGAGGCCGAACGATTTGCCAAATTATGCCAACGAGAGACATTTTGGATCTATACCCTGGATTCACTTTCACCCAAGGGTTTAAACGAAGAGCTAGATGTTAACACCATATTATGATTAGAGCCGATGTATGTCTTTTTACCTTGTTAAATAACCATTTTTTTTTTTTTTTTTTTTTTGTGTTTATTTTCTTATTGCCGCTTTAAGTATTGTGGTCCCACTGTCCAGCCCATTTACAATGGCCACTTTAAGTCCATCTGTATCCACCCAGCTTGAGTGCTGGCTTCCTATAAACTTGTTCTGCTCTTCTGTGTCATGCCACTGCACTTGAGAAAGGAGCGCGCACGCCCTGTGAGGCTACTGCGCACGCTCGGAAACGCGTTGTGCGTTTGGCTGCTGGATCTGTCACGCTGGGCTCCCCTATCTGTTGGCGCCGGATGTACTGAGGAGCAGGGCGCCCTTCTGAAGCCGACAGCCATTCTACCTAACGGTCTCTCGGCTCACCAGGTGTCTCCCTGAGGAACAGAACACCTTCCTGAAGCTGCTGGCCATCCTACTATCTGGTCTCTTGGCTCTCCAGACATCTCCCTCCTTCAGCATCCCCTGCACCATCTCTTGGAGCTACTAACATCCAGCCGTGGACCCCTGTGTTCCTGCAGACCACCTAACAGATGAGCTATTTTATACTGTTTTAAATGTGAGCAGTTTTCCTGTACCTGCATTACCCTTTTAATTAAACTGATAACACTTAGAGGCGCTCTGCTTTATGCTTCACTGATGAGATGGTATGCTTTGGATCATGAGCAGTTACTTTACTTACATACCCTTCTCTTCCCACCACTCTGGTACAAGTTGATATTGGTCTCATCTGTCCATAGGATTTTGTTCCAGAACTGTGAATGCTTTTTTAGATGTTGTTTGGCAAACTCTAATCTGGCCTTCCTGTTTTTGAGGCTCACCAATGGTTTACGTCTTGTGGTGAACCCTCTGTATTCACTCTGGTGAAGTCTTCTCTTGATTGTTGACTTTGACACACATACACCTACCTCCTGGAGAGTGTTCTTGATCTGGCCAACTGTTGTGAAGGGTGTTTTCTTCAGCAGGGAAAGAATTCTTCGGTCATCCACCACAGTTGTTTTCTGTGGTCTTCCGGGTCTTTTGGTGTTGCTGAGCTCACCGGTGCGTTCTTTCTTTTTAAGGATGTTCCAAACAGTTGATTTGGCCATACCTAATGTTTTTTACAATCTCTCTGATGGGTTTGTTTTGTTTTTTCAGCCTAATGATGGCTTGCTTCACTGATAGTGACAGCTCTTTGGATCTGATATTGAGAGTTGATAGCAACAGATTCCAAATGCAAATAGCACGCTTGAAATTAACTCTGGACCCTTTATCTGCTCCTTGTAAATGTGATAATGAGGGCATAACACACACCTGGCCGTGGAACAGCTGAACAGACAATTGTCCCATTACATTTGGTCCCTTAAAAAGTGGGAGGCACATATACAAACTGTTGTAATTCCTACACCTTTCACCTGATTTGGATGTAAATAACTTCAAATTAAAGCTGAAAGTCTGCAGTTAAAGAACATCCTGTTTGTTTCATTTCAAATCCATTGTGGTGGTGTATAGAGCCAAAAAGATTAGAATTGTCAATGTCCCAATATTTATGGACCTGACTGCATGAGTTCTGTTGCACTGCTATGTACTGCACTTTCTTGGTAAAATGCAATGCAATGTTTTTTTTTTTTTTTCAACTTGTATGTGATTCTTATGCTCTGTATTACTGTGAATTGGAACATGTTGAAAGAAAATGACCATATCCTACTTTCTCAGTGCACAGCAACACAGCAAGTTAGTGTTCACTAAAGTCATGGGACATAAAGCAAATTGCCTCGTGGCTACTTTGGGCAATGTTGCCCAAAGCTGCTAGGATGAACAAGCCCTGTAACTACCATGTTTTGGTCCATTCAAAACCACATTTGTTGGTGGGAAGTGCAGTGACCTTTTTGGATCAGTGTTTCTCAATCTCTTTTTAGTCAAGGCACCCTTTCAAATTCTGCACAATAACAAGGTACTCAATTTCAAAATGTAAAAAACTAAACAAATAGTTTTACATATCACAGCAACATCCACACATGTACACCTAACTTTGAGGTAATTCATTCTTCCAAAGAAAAATACACCTTTGCACACTGGTACTGACTAGTATTCCAGTGTTTCTTTTCTCCCTCAATTTCTCTCCTTCATTTAGCTAATGTGACCCCCAGTGACACAGAGGGGCAGGGGAAGGACAGACAAGGATGCAGGTGCCCAACATCCTCCTTATCAACCATTGACATCATTGGTGGTTAGAAAGCTGTCAGGTTGTAATGGTGCATTATGAAAACCTGTGACATTGTGCAGCTAAAAGCAGTGTTAACCACTTGAAGACCAGGCCTATTTCTGACATTTGTTGCTTACAAGTTAAAATCTGTATTTTTTGCTAGAAAATTACCCACAACCTCCAAACATTATATTGAAGGTTGCAGTTTCTGTGTCAAAGATAAAATTGGCCTACTGGTTTATTTAAATACTTTCTCTTTTGGAGCAGAATTTAGCAAGTTGAACCATTGTGTTAGATCAGGAATACAGGTAATAGTTCAACCGTTGTGAAGTGATGAAAATGCAGGTAGTTTACTAGTTAACACATACCATGAGCAGATCCCTAGGCAGAGCAGGCTTGCTGGTACTGGTGGTGTAGTGCTGCAGATGTCAATAGCGTAGCACTGAGACTGATTTGTAGCAAAAGCAGATCAGAACAGGCCTAGTTGTACAGTGAGTTTGATATACAGAGGGGTCAAGCAGAAGTATAGTCTAGACAAGCTGAGTCACACATGTGCAGATCAGAGTCCGAATGGTACACGCTCAGCAGTGAGGAGATAGCAGGGTCAGAACAAGCTGAGTGATATACTGTATATACTTGTATAATAAGCTGGGTGAAACAGAAAATACCACTATCGTAAGCAATGATAATGTGTTAAGAGTGTTAAGGTGTTTTTTTTAAGTGAGCAGTAATGCGCTTGTCAATCACTGTCATTTTCCATGTAAGGATTGTCCCGTGTAAGTTTTGCTCAGGTCTGAATCCTGGTACTGACACTTTTTTAATGTATTTGTGGACATTCTCTAAGGAATGATTAGAGAGTGCTGTGATGTGGGCAGATTTCTCTTTCTTAAAGTTTGGCTCTTGGGCAATTATTACTCCATGCAGGGTACATTTTAGGACTTCCCACTGATTGGGAAGTGCAGTCTGATCCTGCATGGTTCAGTTCTAAAATCTGTGATAGTTTTGTTAATAACCTCTAACATAGTTACCTCTCCCAGTAGTGAGGTATTTAGTCTCCAAAAGGAATGGGGCTCATGTGCATAAGTTAAAATCTGTAATTTATATGGATCTGAAAGCACCAATACTGTATCTTCTGAGCCCATACACACTGGTCCATTTTGGTCCACAGTGTTTAACTGCATGAACCAAATTTAATTTGCATCCAGTGTAGTTTCTTTGTTTGCTAAACAACCAATAGGGAGAATTATATGTAAAGTTTCAGAAAAAAAAAGCATCAGGATAAGCAAGGTCACTCTATAGTGAGAACCCCCCTACTCCCTCCCTCACAGGCAGATATCAATAGTAGGGCATATAAATAAACTGCTTACAAGCACACGGAGACCAAACTAATTGTAAGCAACCAAGCGCTTAATGAGGAGATATCTCTCACAATAGTATGGTTATTGCTGCTACTTAATAAAAATCATAAATACAAAAAAGAAGAATAATCAAACACACATATGGTAAAATATTCCTGTAGCGCAAGGGGAGACCATAATCCAGCCCCTACCACAGGAATGGCCAGGCGGCGTAACCTCATTCCTGTTACAAGGAGTCTGCAAACCCGGAAGGCGCGCAACCCACGGCGTGGAGCCTGGGTCCCGGTCCTGAAGGGTGAACACCTCCAGTTGCTTGATATGCTGTGTATCCAGTTGAGACATGTGAGTGCAATATTTTTTATGTGTTAATAAAGCGAAGTGCTAAACGTTATTACACTAGTGGAGCAATTTCTCTTCCTCTACATGTCTCATACTTGATTGGTCCCGAGTCACTGATCCGGTTTGGAAGTCTGAGGGAAGCTGTTATTATCTGCCTGTTCGCTCTGTCACGAGAGTGACTGAGCCTATGGAGCTGGTGAGTGGGCATTGCTTATCCCCCTTCAGAGCACAGTGGTGACGGTTTGGTGATCCCATACATCTGCACCTACAATCTGCTTCTTTTAACCGATGCTTGTGGACTAGTGCTGCATATCAATCCATGAACTGTACCTCATTGGTGATTTTTTATTTATTGTCAGTGCCAGCTGACGAATTGGTAGGGGCTGGATTATGGTCTCCCCTTGCGCTACAGGAATATTTTACCAATAGTAGGGCATAGTCTGTGTACCCCTAAAGACATGTGTTTACATGAAATGCGTTGGGTAGAGGTACGCTGGATGCTGGGCGGCGGTGCAATGTTTTCAATGTTCTATATTTTGAGTATTATTTTTAAATAAAACCTATGCAAAGTTTGATACTGGGTCATGGATTATTTTTATTTTCTCTGAGCATTACCTGGTTGATGATCAAGGAGGTGGTCCGATGGAGTTTTGTGAGAGTTGGAGCCATGTAGTGTGATTGATCCTGGGCTGCTGTCTATTGCCTTGTAATGCATCCATGCTGGATCGACCTCCTATAACCTAGATGTCCAAGCAGTTTGGTAAGGAATGTATATATTGGTGGTGGGACTCTCTGCAAGAAGTTTTTTATTTGAAACTGTCACCATTTTTACTTTGGGAGATTCCATATTTGGGACATTGGCTTGTTTCACTTTTGGCAATTGAACCTTGATGTCTTCATTTTGCACATTGCACTTTATTTATTGCACATTATTCATTATTGCACTTAATTTATATGAATTTTGAATCTAATTGTATATTATTTATTCATCGGATGAATTCTACAATAGTTTTTTATGTTTGCATTTTTGATGGCACTAAAAGTACATAATATTTAAAGTGACAGTGCGCTCATGGTAGAAGTTCATCCACCAACCATGCTCCTTCGGTTTTTTGGAATAGTGTGTATAGTAATGACATGAACTGTGTAAGAAGGGTGTAAGAGCTCCTGCTCCTTGATAGCTGCTGGTCTCATTTCAGCATCCTGGTTTTGGCTGTGATGCATTCTCCCTGTCTGTCTATCTGCAAGGTGAATGATGTAGCCAGTCTCTTAGTGGAGACCAAACCTGATTTAAGCCAGCCAAGCCTTTGGTCTTATGCTTGTGGTATTGTGTTTAACGCGTGCTCCAAGCTCCCTGTTTTTCTGACCTGTCTGCAGTTTGAATTCCCCTGTTTTATGACCTCGGATTGGAACTCAGTCTATTCTCTGAAATCTGTCTGCCTTTTTGACTATGGATTGGATTGACTCTCACTATTCTGAACCTTTCCCGCCTTGTACCTGGACTGTCATTGAACCAGCCTGCCTGTCTGCCAACTGCAAGTACCTGTTTGCTTTGCTCAGTTTGCACCTGCCCCAGCATGGTAGCTAGACTTTAAAGCATTGTGTATAAATCCTGGGGGCAACCAAGTACTAGAAGGCCTGTTCTCATTATGATAAAGAGGACTGCTATAGGTGAAGAAAACAGACGCTAGCTATAGCGCCTGACCACATGTGTTAGGATAAGCATGACAATTACATTAGCTAATAAATGCTATCACTTTTAAACTAGTAAAAAATGCAGTTTTAGGTAACTGTAAGCCTTGATAGTACAATTAATTATAGATTGGTTAGCATGTTGGAATGGAAAATAGAGCCATTAGAAAAGGACACAATTTACAGTTCAGAGTTAATGAAGCCCTTGATTTAGTAATCTCTGTTCAATAATTAAATTAGAGCGGCATAAAGAAGACTGCCCTATATATCAGTAAGTATGTAGATCTTACATTTAAAGTTCCCCTAACCAAATTTTAACACAACAAAGACCTGAGAAAACGTAACTTTGTGATACCAGTCTTTTGTCCTTACATGCCATTTTGACAACAAATTCAGGGGTCCTTTTGATGTCATCCTAGTAATCTGGGCTAATTTTAAATTGGCCCTTCTGCTCTTTTTTAAAGATGTACAATTATTTAGAGCTCATTACCTAAACAAACCAGTCAAAACATATTTAAACCAAAAAACAAAAAAGTGTACTGTATTACAAATCAACAACCCTTAAATTTGGTGGCTGCATGCTTTTAAGCTTTGTTTCTGTATTCAATTGATGATCCAGCCAGAAACACATTCCTGTCTTAGGATGGACCACTCTGTGGAGGAGATGGACCCACCCTTGGACAGCAGCATTGTCAACCTGTGGAGAGGGTAGTGTTGGATGCACTAGAAATTTTAGATGGCCTGGGCTAACAAATTAAAGCCAAATATCGGGGGCGTGGCCGGCTGGAGACAGAGATGGACGCTCTGTTCTAAGGCTCTGAGGTAGAGAGCGGGCAAAAGCGACGATACAGCCGACTTCACTACTTGCGGGTAATCTGTGTGACAGCGCCGGTCTCTCCGATCCCCCGGGGCATGTTAGTGAAGCGAAAGGAAGACAGGACAGCTCACAAACTAACTGCCTATATGTTTCAGCCTGCGGATCGGCGGAGCCAAGATGGCGCCGGCGCCGCAGCCTCCCCTCACGGCTCTGATCCCCCTCAGCCTTTCCTCACAGAGAATGCCAACTCGCAGCCCGGGATTTCCATAGAGATGGCAAATATCAATGAAGTCTCACCACCTCATACTCCTACTACAGGGAGCCCGGCTCAGACACGGATGAGGATGGATCCCTCCCTGCCTGGACACTGTGAGGTGAGCCAGATGACACAGTACAATGGGCTGCAATCTCTTTACCCTGATTCTATTGCCATGTATCCGACTGTTAATCAACCGGTCATGGATACCACACTCAAGGATATGATGTTATCACTGAGGAACACTCTGCAGTCAGATATGCTATCTTTTATGCAGCAAATCAAGCATGAGGTCACTAACATGGGAGAGAGGATAACACTAGTCGAATCTAAAATGGATGCCTGTGCTGTAGCCGTCCATGAAGTAAAGCAAACGCATGCAGAACATGACAAGGAACATACATGGCTTAAGGATAAGATTGCCGACTTAGAGGATAGATCTCGTCGGAACAATGTGAAAATCAGGGGGATCCCTGAAGATGTACTCCCCCCAGATCTTTCCACTTATGTCAGGAACATGATTAAATCACTTTTGCCTGAGCTTAAGAGTATTGAGCTTGTCATTGACAGGATTCATAGGCTGCCTAAGCCCTCACACCTGTCTGACACTGTTCCTAGAGATGTTATCCTCCGAATTCATTTTTTTCATGTTAAAAATCAATTAATGCAAAAGGCGAGAGCTTTAGGATCCCTGCCTGACCCATACGCCCACCTACAAATTTACGCTGACCTGTCACAGCACACTTTACAAAAACGCAGACAGCTGAATAATGTCACCAAAGCCCTCAGGAATCACAAGATTGTATATCAATGGATCAATCCGGCCAAACTTTTAATCACCTACCAAAACACCAAATTCATGATATCCTCTGCTGACGAGGGGTTGCAACGTCTACGCAGTTGGGGAATTATCCCGGAATTCACTTCTCCTTTTGAGATTCCTGCGGGACCCAGACAGCCCACTACAACTCTCCAATTGCCACAACATCCCAACCGTAAACCCAATGTCAAATAATTGATACCTGTGGAGTCCTCCAACTACTTCGCCCGTTCTCTCACCTGATGGCCCTCGGCCGTACAAACTCTTTACCCCGCATTTTTCCTGCGCACAGTTGTGCTCCGGCAGGATACGTATTTTGTTTTTGTTCCTTATTTTGTGTTTTTACCTTGGTGGCTCTCACGTCGCTGTTTTTCAGCTACTTCATCAACTCAGCACCGCCGATACTGCCACAGCGGCGCATCGTCCACAGTATTCCAGTTGTTTTGGATCAGTTCCCCTCTGCAATCTAAGGGCTACCAAGAGATCCTAACGGAACGCTAGTATCTCTGACCCTTCTAGCACTTGTTATCACAACCCTGGCCATGACTATCAACTTTCTTTCCCTGAATGCTAACGGTTTGAACCATCCTGCAAAACGTTCTTCCTTATGGAAGCTAGCGATTGAATCGCAATGTGATATCTTGTGTGTACAAGAGACTCACTTCCCGGCATCTAACCCGCCCACATGCTCTCACAAAAATTTTTCCCAGATCTACTCTGCAAATGGACCTAGGAAGAAAAACGGCATGCTTATTGCCATTAAAAACTCACTCAACTTTCAACTTGACTCCTGCACTGCGGACCCTGATGGTCGCTTCATCATACTACTATGCTCCATCAACAACAAACCTTACACCATAGTCACGGTGTATGCTCCCAACAATCATCAATTGAAATTCCTGCGGAAGCTGCACCAACGACTGGACCGTACTCGCCGAGGATCTATAATATGGTGTGGCGACTTCAATGTCACCCCAGACCCACGTCTAGACTCTACGACCCAGAGCACTAGGAGGAAGCTTGCACTTAACCCTTTCTTGCAATCTACCCAACTCTATGACGTTTGGAGATGTCACCATGTGGAAGAAAGAGACTTTACATTCTTCTCCCCTTGCCACAACTCCTATTCACGGATTGACCTCTTCTTGACAGACCAGTGGACCCTACAGTCAGTTTCGTCATCATCTATTCTTCCTTGCACATGGTCAGACCACGCTCCAATTTGCCTCACTATTGAGACTGACCCTTTATCCTCTCCGGTTTCTCTATGGAGATTGAATACGACCATCCTACGCCAGGAGTCTGACCTGAAACTCCTGAGCTCTAAACTAGAGGAATTCTTTCAACTGAACAAGAACTCAGTCCCTGACCCATTCCATGTATGGGCATCTCACAAAGCCTATATGCGGGGACTCCTGATACAGCTGGGGGCCAGAATTAATAGGCAGCGAAGGCAGCAGCTTACGAGCATTCTAGAAGCTATCCAGTTGACGGATTCCTTAAACAAAAGTAATCCCAGTGCAGACCTCAAATCCAAACTTTTGAAATTGAGATTAGATCTCAGGTTGGCCCTTCTAGACAAATTTGAACAAACCCAGAAAAAACTTAAAATGCACTTCTATGTACACGGTAATAAAGCAGGTAGATTGTTAGCGAACTATATCAAAGGAAATAGGACCAAAACGACTATCCCACATCTTTACCACCCCACGTCCAAGCAAAAATTGATAGACCCCCAGGCCATTGCCAATGCGTTTAGCACCTACTATAGCTCCCTCTATAATCTGAAGGATGATCCTGCTCAAGTCCAACCTACTGACCAATCCATACAAGATTTCTTAGATACGGTACAATTACCCTCTCTATCTCCTGCACAACTGACTGTGCTCAATTCCCCTTTTAATGTTGACGAAATTCTCACCGTCATAAATGCACTACCTAATAACAAAGCCCCTGGCCCAGATGGGTTTGTTGGAGAATATTACAAACATTTCCAAACAGTTTTAGCACCTAATATGGTCACGATCTTTAACGCCGCTGCCTCCGCTGCCTCACTTCCATCCGAGATGCTATCTGCGTTAGTTATTGCATTGCCAAAGCCAGGGAAGGAACCATGTTATCCACAAAATTTTAGACCTATCTCCCTACTCAACCATGACACACAAATTTATGCAAAGATCATCGCGAACAGACTGGTACATATGCTCCCCTCCTTGATTCATCCCGACCAAACGGGTTTTGTTAAGGGCCGTCAAACTTCGGACGCCACCCGCCGGATGATTAATGTCATTCACTGCATAGGACGTCGGAGAGTGCCTTCTCTGCTTCTATCTTTAGATGCAGAGAAGGCATTCGATAGAGTCCATTGGCTCTACCTTCAAAAGACTCTCCATAAGTTTGGGTTTCATGGCCACATATTGTCGGCGATACTAGCACTTTATTCGAATCCCTCGGCTCGCGTGTATTGTTCCTCTATGCTGTCGGAACCCTTCTGCATCTCTAATGGCACACGGCAGGGATGCCCCCTGTCACCGCTTATATTTAACTTAATGATTGAACCCCTAGCGGAATGTATGAGAGCCGACACGAGCATTACAGGTGTCACATTGGGTCAAATGGAGCATAAAATAAGCCTATTTGCGGATGACATTATCCTCATTCTATCTAATCCCAACTCTTCCCTGGCTTCGGTAACTAACTTACTGCATAACTTTAATGGTGTATCCTACTATAAGGTTAACACAGCAAAATCTTCTATATTGGCTTTGAATATATCTCCCTCTCTACAACATAGGTTGAATGCGCTGCACCCATTTTCCTGGGCCAAGGATTCTATCCCCTATTTAGGGATTCAGCTTACTGCATCTACACCCTCCTTATATCAAGCTAACTATTCCCCGATCCTGCAGTCCCTACCTATGGAACTATCCAACATTTCAAAATTGTATCTTACCTGGTCAGGGAGACTCGCGGCATTTAAAATGCTTAAGCTCCCGCAACTCCTTTATCTTTTCAGGACTATCCCCATTCCCCTGCCGAACTCCTTTTTTGCCTCACTGCACAAGATCATACGCGACTTTGTATGGAAGAACACTAGGCCTAGATGTGCACACTCTGTTCTGATAAGACATCGGTCGGTCGGTGGATCAGGATATGTAGATTGCAGGGATTATTATCTTGCCTCCCTTCTATCACAACTCAAGAGCTGGTTCTATATGGACCCGACATGCCTATGGCATCCTCTTGAATCCCTTCAGGTACATGGGCATGATCTTCTGGCTTGGCTATATAGTGCGCCGTGCGATGCACTCAAAGACCAAGAATTGTCCCCCACTATAGTAGCCACGGCGCTCGCGTTCCGCCATCTCCGGTCTCTACCACAGTCAGACCATACAATTCGCACTATCCCTACGCCACTTTCCATTCTCTCTGTGCTGATCCCGGATTTATCTGTGCAATCCTGGCAATCCCTTGGTATTGAGCGGATTTCTGACCTCTATGTTGGAAACCTGCTGAAACCCTTCTCTTCCTTGCAGACGGAATTTTCGCTCCCTAAATCGGAGTACTTCAAGTACTTTCGCATATCTCACTGCTTACTGAGCATCCCGAGGGTTTCTGTCACCATCCCTGAAAAAGCGTGGCAATTCTATATGAATGTACATAACACACACAAGGGTATTACCTTATTTTATCAACTTCTGCAGAACAAAAACTCCTTTCATAAAAGTCCGCAAATGTTGAAATGGGAGAGAGATCTAAACACATCCTTCACAGATTATCAATGGCAAACAGCCCTTTCTATGAGCTATCAAGCTACTCGCTCAGCTAATATATGGGAATTGATATGGAAAATCAATCTCAGATGGCACATCACACCATATTTGGCCAACAAATTCAACCCAGTGAATTCCCCCCTGTGTTGGAGAAACTGTGGGGGTTCGGGCACCTTACTTCACATCCTTTGGGGTTGTCCATGCTTGACCTCACTTTGGATGGAGGTTGCATCGCTAATTGAAACAGTCACTAACACCCCTTGTACACTCACACCGGAGTTAGCCCTTCTACATATAGGGATACATAGAGTCCCCAAACGTCATCGTATCTTAATCATCCACATCTTGCTAGCCACTAAACTACTGATCGCCCGCAACTGGAAATCTGATGCACACATTTCCATTACCGGTGTGATCACGTTGGTTCATACACATGGATCCTATGAACGCATGTTTGCATATACTCAAGGCAAGGGCCCTCAATGTCATGCTCTCTGGTCCTCTTGGTTTGAATGGTATAACAGTCGTTCTCTTTCAAGTGATGATGTTTCGCATTAACATGTTGAGTTACCTACCTCTGTTGATTTTCATTTGCTGTATATGGGGGTTACCCCCTGGACCCTATGGCACAGACTGGTCCCATTTGGGGTGCCGGGACCTGGGGGGTCACCTCCACGACATTCTATCCATAAATCAATTCATTGCTGCGGGGGGAACCATAATTGCTTCTTTTTCACTGTTCTTCCTTTACGCTACCCCACGATGCTGTTCATTCATGTACGATGTTATTTATACTGCACACTGTGGTTCGATGCGGTAATTTCTTCTCAATTTATAATTTGTTACGATTTGTAATCTGTTTACACGATTTTGTCCTGTTATCTTAAGAAAATTTAATAAAAACCAATGAACATAAAGCCAAATATCAGTTAACACTTAATTTAGGCAGCAACAGTTTTTTTTCTTTTGAGATAAAGGTTTTACATAAATAAATAAAAGATAACCATTGTAAGCATCCTGTCAATGTTTAATGGTTTTTGTACTAAACCTTTGTCATTTTTTGCTGGACAGCTTGGTCTGATAAAGGAAGATAAAAAATAATAGCCTTACTGGCTAGGTCACCGGTGAAAATAAAGAAAAATAAAGGAAAAGCGTAAAAAAAAAAAAAAAGAAAACAAATGACTGTGGGAAGCTGGCTGTGACTCCCTGAGGCTTCACATCTGGCTCCCTGACGCTCATACATGAGCTGAGTTGCGCTCTGTGAATAGTCCTGCAACCTCCTGGGACCAATGGCATGTCCTAGGAGGTTGTGGGGGAAAGGGGGGGGGACTTTTGCTGGGATCGCCTAGGCCAAAAATAGGTACCTACCCCCTCCCCCCAAAAAAAAAAAAAAATGCAAAAAGTGTTGGCCCCTTTCACACAGGCTGGGTCCACTTTTCTCAGCAGGGGATCCGTCCGCTGATACCCTGCTGAGCTAAACAGAGCGGCTGGATGACTCCATGTCTGCTTGGCCTATGCTGAGCAGACACGGACACAGTACTGCTCTGCTTTATGGCAGCCGGATAAAAATGGACATGGCTGTCCATATACACCTAACTGCTCTCTGATCCAGCCAGATGGAGGGGAATGGAATTTCCTTCATCAGACCCAGGGGTAGCCGGTTATAAACAGACAAGTCCATTTACATCCCACTGCCCATAGAGGAGAATGGAAGATCCAAATGGGTCCACTTGAAAAAGGGACAGCCGGACCTGATCAGACCTCTCATATGAAAGGGACCTTAAAGGAGAGGAGGTGTAACGCTCCTGCGTTTTACGTATGATGTGGATTTTCAGCTGCAGAAATATTCCACTTGAGTAGTCATGTAGAGAAACGCTGAGACACCAATCCCAACTCTCAATGACTCATCATGTGTGGATGATCTCAATTCAGCAAGTAAATACACACACTCAATAAGATGTTTCCTAGAGTGACTTATGTATATAGTAACACAGTGATGATAGGCTGAAGAGACAGGTTGGGTAGAGATGGTAGATGACAGACACTTGAAAGGAAATGTTCTTGAAAGTAAGATAGTAGCAGATGGGATGCAGATAGGTTTAGCAATCATGTATGGTAGCAGATGACAGAGTAGCAGGTGGACATACAAGAGAGATCAACCCAGTGCAAGAACAGGTGGTAGTAGGCTCAAGAGCTAGCAATCTTAGATAATGCATATGTAGTAATAGTCCTTAGTATGCAGAGCTAGATAGTGTAAGCTTTAGTATAAAGGTTATAGAGGTTTCCCCTGTGGGGTACTTATCACTAATAGCAATGTAGCAGAGGAGAGGTTCGGCAAGAGCGGATGATCCGGTAGCGGGATACAGGGATCAGCGCAGCGTGGTTCCGACAGCGAGGTATGCTTGCAAGCATGAGAGCTTCAAGACAGGTTAGCATCAAGGCACAAAGCAGTTTGAACGAACACATGTGAGTGAGAGCCGGCGATCTAAATAGCCATCCAGTCCGGCGCTCAGTGATGACAGCATCAGTCTTAAAGGTGTATGCGCACCTTACCAAAAGAGAATGGTGGGGCGCATACACTTATGAAAGAGTAATTAGGGTACCCAAAGGTACCAGAACATTACAGTACCCCCCCCCCTTAAGGCCGGCTCCTGAAGGCCTCTGGAGCTGGTTTGTCTGGGTACTTCGCATGAAAATTGCGGATTAATCTAGAGGCATGTATGTCAGAGGTGTTTAGCCAGGTGTCGTCTTGGGGCCCATAGTTCTTCCATCGAACCAAGTACTGAAGTCTTCCTCTGTGGATACGAGAATCCAGAATCTCTTTTATCTCATATTCTTCTCCACCTTCAACTTGTACAGGAGGAGGAGGTGGGATAGTAGGCCTTATTCCTTGGTCAGGAACATGGGGCTTCAGTAGCGACACATGGAAAATGGGATGTATTTTGAGGTCTATTGGCAATGTAAGCTGTACTGCAGCTTTTCCAATAAGTTTCTTGATTGGGAAAGGTCCCAAGAACAGAGGTCCAAGCTTTTTGCTAGGGATTTTCAGTCTTAAATTTTTTGTTGAGAGCCAAACGAGGTCCCCGATAGCGTACTGAGGAGAAGGTCTTCTGCGAAGATCATAGTACTTCTTTTGTTGACTATGAGCATGTGCAATGGTAGTATTAAGCAAACTCAGAGAGTCCTTTATTTGGGTAAGATAGTCTGAAGCTACTGGGTTATTTGAAGAAAGGATGCGTGGTGGAAGAATAGAGGGATGAAACCCATAGTTCAAGTAGAACGGACTCTGCTTGGTCGTACTGTGGGTTGCGTTGTTGTAGGCAAATTCTGCCAGAGGGAGAAGATCCACCCAATCATCCTGTTGGTAAGAAGTGTAACAACGTAAATATTGCTCGATGCATTGGTTGACTCTTTCAGTCTGTCCGTTGGTCTGCGGATGGTAAGGAGAAGTGAGCTTTCGCTCGATCCGTAGTATGTGACATAGTTCTTGCCAGAACTTGGAAATAAATTGTGATCCACGGTCAGACAAAAGAGTTTTTGGGATACCATGTAACTTAAAGACATGTTTCATCAGGAGTTCTGCCGTTTGTTTGGACGAAGGTAGTCTGCGAATAGCAATGAAATGTGCCATTTTTGTCAGATGGTCCACTGACACTAAGATGGTATTAAATCCTTTGGAAGGAGGCAATTCCACTATAAAGTCCAAGGACACAACTTCCCATGGAGTTTGGGGTATTGGTAGACTGCATAGTAGACCGGATGGTCTCGTAGTGTCAATTTTGGACCTGGCACAGACATTGCATGAAGAGACGAATTTTTGTATAGATGTTTTCATGTCAGGCCACCAGAATTGTCTGGTAATCAGATTAAGAGTCTTTGTCATACCCATATGTCCTGCCATAGGCACATCATGCGATAATTCCAAGATCTTGGTGCGTATGGTAGGTGGTATGTAAAGTTTGTCGTTGTAGTAGAGGAAGCCTTCTGCATCAGTATTTAGTTGTGGTGTGGGTGTATCCAAACTTATACCATGCAAAACCTCTTCCTTCAAGGAACGGACAACTCCAATAATGCGTTTGTGAGGTATTATAGGAACGGAAGGGATTTCGAAGTAGTTTTCTTCAGTTAGTCGTGATAGTGCATCCGCCTTTTTGTTCTTATCTGCAGGTGTGTAGGTCACTAGGAAGTTAAACCTTAGAAAGAATAGTGACCATCGTACCTGTCGGTGCGAGAGAGTTTTGTTAGTCTGAAGATATTGGAGATTTTTATGGTCCGTGTATATAAGTATTGGTAATTGGGTGCCTTCGAGTAGATGTCGCCAATTCTCCAGAGCCAATTTTATAGCAAGCAGTTCCTTTTCACCCACGGGGTAATTTATCTCTGGACTGCTTAGGGATTTAGAAAAAAAGACGACTGGATGAAGTGGTGAAGTGTGAGTTGGTCGTTGGGAGAGTATTGCTCCTACTGCCATGTTTGACGCATCTACTTCCAGAATGTATTGGAGGGATGGGTCTGGATGGCGTAGTATGGGAGCAGAAGTAAACCTTGTCTTTAACAGGTAAAAAGCTTTATTTGCTTCATCTGACCATTTGAATGGTTTTTTAATGCTAGTGAGCTGTGTGAGGGGTCTCACAATGGCAGAGAAGTTTCTAATGAACTTCCTGTAGAAATTTGAAAATCCAAGGAATCGCTGTAGCGCCTTGCATGTGGTTGGTGTAGGCCAATCCTGAATGCAGGATATCTTACTCATGTCCATCTCGATTCCTGTTTTGGATATGATGTAGCCTAGAAACAGTACCTCTTCTTTATGAAACAAGCATTTTTTCAGTTTCACGTATAGGTTGTGTGCAAGCAATCTCGATAATACTAGTCTTACATGTCTTATGTGTTCAGACAGGGATCGTGAATATATAAGTATATCGTCCAGATATACCACAACACAGACATCTAGTAAGTCTCTGAAAATATCGTTTATAAATCGTTGAAAAACTGCAGGGGCGTTGCATAGCCCGAATGGCATTACAAGATATTCGAACAATCCGTATCTGGTTCTGAATGCAGTCTTCCACTCGTGTCCATCACAGATTCGAATGAGATTGTATGCTCCTTTCAGGTCCAATTTTGAAAAATAGGTAGCTCCATGCACCTGCTCAATGAGCTCAGGGATAAGCGGTAGAGGATAGCGATCTTTTATTGTAATAGCATTCAATTGCCTATAGTCGATGATAGGCCTGAGACTTGAGTCCTTATTGCGGACAAAAAAGAGTCCTGCTGCTGTGGAAGAAGTGGAAGGTCTAATAAAACCTTTTTCCAAATTCTCATCCAAATAGTCTTTGAGATGGGAAAGTTCATCCTGTGAAAGAGGATAAACATGACCGAACGGCAATTTGCTATTTGGGAGTAGATCAATGCTACAATCATAGTCTCGATGGGGAGGTAGTGCTTGAGCATTTTTCTCAAGAAAAACCTCAGAGAGATCCCGATAACATAGTGGTGCAATCTCATCTGTCACCACAGACAGGATCCTCCCGAAAGACGGGAGGTTACACGTACCCTCGCAATAGCAAGAGAGGAAGGTCAGGGTCCGTTCCTTCCAATCTATGGTTGGTTGATGTGTGTGCAACCAGGGAAGTCCCAAAACAATGGGAAAGTGGGGTGAAGGTATTAGATCGAAGGTAGTGGTCTCCATATGAGACCCGTTAGTAGTGACTAGGAGTGCCTGTGTCTGATCAGTGATCGGACCAGAGGATAAAGGAACACCGTTAATAAGACTTACTGAGACAGGTTTAAGTTTAGAAATAATAGGAACTTTATTTAAAGCAGCAAAACGTATGTCAATATAATTTCCACAAGATCCTGTGTCAATCATGGCCTTAGTAGTAATCCTGTTCTGGTCCCACTGTAATGTTAAGCAAACAGAAAGGTAAGGGTTAGTGATTGAAGTTTTCAATCCCCCTAGGAGGACATGTGAACACTCACCCTTCTTTTTGTAGACTAGGGGACAGACGTTTATCTTGTGATCAGGGGATGCACAGTACAAGCAGAGATTACCAGATCGTCTTCTGGCTCGTTCCATAGTTGATAGATGTGGGCGTATGGTTCCTACCTCCATAGGAACGGGGTCAACGGCCGAGATCCGAGAAGAACTGGATAATGGCATTCCCATTTTCTCAGCCTTTCTTTCTCGTAGTCTTCTATCTATGGTGATACTGAGTTGTATCAATGCATCCAGGGTTTTTGGCAGATCCGCTCGGGCGAGCTCGTCTTTAACGGCCTCTGATAGGCCAAGCCTAAATTGGGATTTCAGAGATGCATCATTCCATTCTGAATCAAGGGTCCATCTCTTGAATTCTGCGACAAAGTCTTCTACAGGTCTCCCACCTTGTTTCAAGGATCTTAATTGAAGATCGGCAGTACTCTGCCTATTGGGATCATCATATAGGCTAGTGAGTTCTGCTAGGAACAAGGCATAGGAGTTGAGAAGCTGGTCGCTTTTCTCAAAAAGAGAGTCTGCCCAGGCCCGAGGATCGCCTGTTAGGTAAGAAATAATAGTACAAACCTTAATGTGATCAGTAAGGTAGGTACGGGGTTTTAGCAAGAAAAGTAACTCACATGCGTTTTTAAATTCGCGAAATTTTTTGCGATCGCCTGTAAATACCAAAGGAGGATTTATTTTGGGTTCAGGGGACTGAGCAGTGGTAAGTTGTGTCAGTCTAATTACCTGCTGCGACAGAGCCTGATTGTCTTCTTTTAATTCAGCAAGTGCGTGTATTAACGCAGTTACTTGCTGTTTTAATTGTGTCATCTGAGTGGTTATTTCTGCTGAATCCATTTGTGGTTCGTTCAATCTGTAACGCTCCTGCGTTTTACGTATGATGTGGATTTTCAGCTGCAGAAATATTCCACTTCAGTAGTCATGTAGAGAAACGCTGAGACACCAATCCCAACTCTCAATGACTCATCATGTGTGGATGATCTCAATTCAGCAAGTAAATACACACACTCAATAAGATGTTTCCTAGAGTGACTTATGTATATAGTAACACAGTGATGATAGGCTGAAGAGACAGGTTGGGTAGAGATGGTAGATGACAGACACTTGAAAGGAAATGTTCTTGAAAGTAAGATAGTAGCAGATGGGATGCAGATAGGTTTAGCAATCATGTATGGTAGCAGATGACAGAGTAGCAGGTGGACATACAAGAGAGATCAACCCAGTGCAAGAACAGGTGGTAGTAGGCTCAAGAGCTAGCAATCTTAGATAATGCATATGTAGTAATAGTCCTTAGTATGCAGAGCTAGATAGTGTAAGCTTTAGTATAAAGGTTATAGAGGTTTCCCCTGTGGGATACTTATCACTAATAGCAATGTAGCAGAGGAGAGGTTCGGCAAGAGCGGATGATCCGGTAGCGGGATACAGGGATCAGCGCAGCGTGGTTCCGACAGCGAGGTATGCTTGCAAGCATGAGAGCTTCAAGACAGGTTAGCATCAAGGCACAAAGCAGTTTGAACGAACACATGTGAGTGAGAGCCGGCGATCTAAATAGCCATCCAGTCCGGCGCTCAGTGATGACAGCATCAGTCTTAAAGGTGTATGCGCACCTTACCAAAAGAGAATGGTGGGGCGCATACACTTATGAAAGAGTAATTAGGGTACCCAAAGGTACCAGAACATTACAGGAGGAGGATCAGTCGATCACCCCTTTGAAGGTGAAGTTCCGCTTTAGAGTATTCCTATATTTAAACCACAAGTTTGGCAATCTAATAAGAATGAAGTAATACTTATTTAGGCAAATCAGTAAAAAAGTATCTTTAGCAGCAGAGCACTTCCATGTTTGCCCAGGCACCCTTTCTTTTAGCCACATACTGTAGAAGCAGGAGTTTGATATACATTACCTGGTTATTGATGCTTCTGTCCACCAGAATACATTTTTGGAGTCATCAACAGTTTAAGAACAGGAAGAACTGTTTCACAGAGACACAATAGATAAAAAAGTAGGCCTGGGCAAAGGAGCAGCTACAGAATGCTTACTGTAGCTGCTATGTTACTCACAGATGACTTGTCTCACACTGTTTGAAAGATAATAATTACAATACTATAGACTAAATATAGGGCATGAATGCACCCACAAACACTTTTTTTATACAAAAAAAAACCTTTTTCCCATCACCATAAAATGACAAATCTGTCATTAAAAAGTGAATTAGTTTGGGGTACACCTACTTACAAACAGCATCGTCCTCGGGTATCATTTTCAATTAAATCTAAATTACACAATATCCTGGATCCCATTTGTCAGTTTTGATGGGGGTATCTCTCACACGGAGCCATTGTGTTCTCCTGGTGGTGGTATGGGGTTGCGAAGAAGCCGTCCCCATGGAAAGAACACAGTTATTATTGCTAGCAGCTCTAACATTAGCTAGCAATGATCTCATGTAAAATCCAACAGGCTGGTTGATCAACTACATTCAGCCTGCCCATACATGGTTCGAATCTCGGCCGAGATTCAAACTGTCTATAGCTGGCTTGATGCCAGCAGTCAACATGTAAGTATGTGTTCCTTGACAAAACTTCACATGTCGACATCAGAAATTGGTATTTTGTTCTTGTGGGTATGTGGAAAATGTTGAATTCTCTGTTGTACTGTGTGCATATGGTGTTTCATGCAATATTAGTAACTAAAAATTAGATTAAGCAAATACCTGCCTTTAGGGTTCCCAAAAATCTGAAAGAACAATATTATTTAGAGGAAAAACATGCTTTAAACATTACAGTTATAAAGCTAGCAAATAACTACAAAAATCTAATTAAAGTTCTGCCAGTTATTTTTCCTATGAAACTTTTGTGTAAATGAATCACTAACCAAGGCTCTCCACCAAAGGCTCTTCATGTTGATACCATTTCCATTGTTCTTGGCAATATGCTTTAACCCTTTTGATGCCAGAGCTCTATTTGCATTTTTTGCACACATGTTTAAAATATAATTTTGGTCCTGAAGATTACATAAACCCCCCAAATATTACATACACCCTAGAGAATAAAATAGTGGTAATTACAAATTTATGTCAAACAATATTAACACAATGGTTTAGGAAATGCACAATTTCAGTAAATATACAAGTAAAAAGTTATTTTAGAGTACACAAAAGCAATAAATTACACACATTTTTGGTCAAATATAAAAAATGAGGTTGTACCAAGTAACTACTCAACATGTCAAACTTAAAAATTGCGTACACCCATGAAACGGTGACAAGCTTTAATACCCTATATTTTCCATAGCCAAAACTTTTGAAAGCTCCTACAGGTAGATTAGGATTAGAGGATAATCACCCTACAAAGAATTCAGTGGCTAAAAATACTGTAGCTACTGACTTTTAAAAAAAAAAGACATTTTTCTGGCCAGGGATCTAGCATAGTCCTCACCTGTGACGGTTCTTTGCCGGTCTTGAAGTCTCCGGCAAGTTCTTCTCTAACCATGAATATGGGGCCTACCAGCATGCACAGAAATTTGTAAAATGTGTAGAGCAATCAATGATTTTATGCATAGGTGCCCCTGAAGCATGATTTTCCTATGTTCGTGGGGTAGCTTAATATTTTTTGTGGGGGGAAATTTAAAGTGCTTGGTAGAACTTTAAAGCAGAACTCCAGACAAAAACTTCTTTACTTACTTTTAATCCTGTTTTCATACCTTCCTAATATGTGTAGTCAATTTTTGAGTTTGGTTCTGTAGTTTCTGAGATATAACAGATGCATTTCTTAAATTACAGGGTTACTTCCCTCTCTCTTCCATTTTGTAAGACTGGTGGCCTCTTTGCCTTGTATTTCACCGGCCACCAGTCTTTTCACAGTCTCATTGTAGTTCTTTCTATAGTGAGCAGGAAGTGATACAATCCCTGCTAGCTGTAGTGGGCAGACCAGTGACGTTGAGACTAGCGCTCTGATACGCCCACTAAGACACTGTCTTTAGAATACTTATCGGCTAGGAGTCTGGGACCTTCCCCCCATCCAATAGTAGCAAAATGGTCTGGGGCAACTGCTCACCGGCGACTCATGACTCATCCCTGACTGCAACCAAATACTGTAGGAAAAAAAGTGCACGGACATGCGACCCTGTGGTAAAACAATTAAAATTTACACTCACAAAAGTCTGACAGGCACATCATCCACTGCCTGTATATATCGCCACCCCTGAGCTCCTCTGTATGCCTCTGTAGAGATGACACTTCAGGCTCCAGCTGCAGCTTCTCCAGCTGAGCACACGCTTTCCTAGAACACACTCATCCCAGGCTGAAAGGTATCCAGGCCCACAGCATGGGCGGAGGGGCGCTCTCAGCCATCAGCAGAGTCGGCTGCCTGCACAGCACTACATGGGAGGAGAGGACAGCAGCAGGTAGTCTCTGCTAGGAGATCATGTGCTCGGCTAGAGGAGTTGCAACTGGAGCCTGAAGTGTCATCTCTATGGCTCCATACAGAGAAGCCCAGTGGCGGAGATATACACAGTTCAGTGGCAGTGATATACACAGGCAGTGGATGATGTGCCTGTCACAAGTGGACTTTTGTGAGTGTTACTTTGAATTAATTTACCACAGGGTTGCATGCCCAAGCACTTTTTTTCCTATTTGGTTGCAGCCACGGATGAGTCATGAGTCGCCGGTGTTCTAAAACCTGAACAATTGGAGGAGGAAAACAAGTTTTATTTATCTAATTCTAGCCCTTTATGTCTTTGAGGCCGGTGAATGTGGGGGCGTAATTTGCCGTACAAGTGGGCGAGTACAATCTGCCCACCCACATTCACTACAATTCCGTTTGCATGATGGGAACTGTAATCTCTAATGAGTTTGGAGTGAGAGTGGATGATGTGACGTCTCCCTGAATTTAAAGCTCCTCCTTGAGTAATAGATGCTACATTTTTTGAATTGCAGAAAAAAATTCCTGAAAATTCAATTAGTGTAGGGGGGTGTACTAATGGAGGATTTTTTTTTTTGCCAATCCTGAAGTTCTGCTTAAATGGAAAAAAAAAAAAAAAAATATATATATATATATATATATATATATATATATATATATATATATATATATATATATATATATATATATATATATATATTTTTTTTTTTTTTTTTTTCTGCCACAATAAAAAAAAAATTCCCTTGGTCCGGGGACTTAGGGTCACACAATAGTAGGAAAGGACCAAGGGAGGGCAAGTGTCCAGCCTCAGCATCAAAAAGGAGGAAACAGAAAAAATGGAGGAAAAGAAGAGAAAGGAAAGGGGGAGTGGGGGAGACGTAACTTTTTTTTTCAATCACATAGGGGAAAGTGACATGGGGACCTGGAAGTGATGTTTTACACAGGGCTTCTAGATTGGTAAGACGAAGGGGAGGACAGTGAGGACAGGGAAGGACAGTGAACAGATGTACCCTGGACTGCCTCTTCTCTATCCAGCAGCACCTAAAAATGCCTGTCCCAGGCGTGCCGATGGGCGCGCGTAATCTGGGATACATAGGGGGAGCGCGTGTGGTGGAGGGGAACATATTAACAGGGGTGTGTGAAAGCAATCCTACAGCTGCACAGCCACAGCACATTGCTTCCATTTGACAGCTGGCTTGTCAGATATACACAAACTCCCAGTGGCTGCAGTAGCTGAAAGTGTGTGTAAAACCCCCTTCTGTCACTTGTGTGTTATGTGCATCGGTGGAGGCAAAAGGGTTAAGAGAAGGTG
The DNA here is from genome assembly GCF_965119305.1 of Pelophylax lessonae. Classification (NCBI taxonomy): domain Eukaryota; kingdom Metazoa; phylum Chordata; class Amphibia; order Anura; family Ranidae; genus Pelophylax; species Pelophylax lessonae. The sequence goes on along the minus strand of NC_138773.1, from coordinate 184,134,763 downwards.
CACAAAAAAAAGACAAAATTGTTAAAAACAGGCATACATTTGCCTAAGTGATTCTTGCCAACAAGATAATAAAATACCTGAATATATTATTCCAAATTCTTGAAATGGGAACATCTGTTTGGGTAAAATTTGAAGAACTTTTTCACTTTCTGTTGCGTCTTCATTTATCCTTCCCACCAGGACACAGACAGAAAAAAATATACTTACAGGAGGTTCCCTGTTCTATCCAAATCTAAAAAAATAAAGTTTTAGCTGTACATACTGTTTAATTTTAAACTGCTGGCAAGTCGGGAATAAAATTCACCATTAAAGACGTGTCAATTGGGTTTCCTCTTCTATTCAAAACAAAACAAGGAATTTTGTTGGTCACTATGGACAACATCTCCACTCTTGTAGAGAACTTTCTTTTTCTTCTGTTTTTTTTTTTATATATGTAAACAGGCCACATCAAACAGGCTACCTACTTATTTTCCAGGTAATAACCATAACTATTTATTGATTTTATGCAACATTAAAGTTTACAGGAGTCTTGAGAATCGTCATCAACAAAGCCTCTTTAAAGTCTGAAAAGCTTGACTAGAAACCACATCTACGACTCCCTACGGAAGCACTCAAGAAAATTCAGCACATCTGTTCAGTCGCATGACTCCTTGATATCTTTCCACAGAGTAGGATGATCTCAAATCGACATAAATGCAAAACAGCCAGTGGCACAGTGGGCACTATCTAGCCTACTGTCAACTGATAATTAATGCAAAGAAAAGATGTAGTACTTGTGACAAGATAGTAGGCAAAGAAAGGCTTTTTTCTGAAATCTCTGATGGTGCTGACAAGCTGAGGATACTGAATTATCATAACAAAAGGGAAGATAATATATTTAGAAAGGGACTCTGAATGCATTTACAATATGTGTCCATCACATACAGAAAACATCTTTCAAAACACATTTGATGGTCCTAAATGTATACAATAACTATAAATAGAACTTGACTGCATCCATTTATTGATGCTAAACGGCTTGGCATGTGCAGGTGATTTTCTTCAGGTCAATACAAGCTGAGAAAAATTAGTACACTGCAAGTCCCTATAAAACAGGAAATTTTATTTTCTAAAGCTGGAGAGTGCAAAATTAGTCACAATTCTGCATAGAAACCAATCCGCTTCCAGGTTTAATTGTCAAAGCTCAAGTTAGAAGCTGATTGGTTTCTATGCAGGTTTGTGACTAATTTTGCACTCTCTAGCTTTAGTAAATAAACCCAGACTTTCCACACAGCAATAAAAAGAGAGAATAAAATATATTACTATTTGTTAATGTTATATAGCCACTTGCTGTCCAGACAATTTACCCCCCTTCATGACTAGGCCATTTTTTTGCTATACGGCACTGCCTTACTTTAACTGACAATTGCGAGGTCATGCAATGCTGTACACAAACAAAATTTATTTTTCCCCCCCACAAATTGAGCTTTGTTTTGGAGATATACAGTATGTTCATTATTTTACTTCTGATATAAAACTTATCCAATAAAAAACTAATAAAAATTGAATTTCTTCATAAATTTAGGCCAATATGTATTCTGCTACATATTTTTGGAAAAAAAATCCCAATAAACATATATTGATTGGTTTATAGCATCTACAAACTATGATATATAAAGTATACTGGCATTTTTATTTATTTTGTTATTTTTTTACTAGTAATGGCAGCGATCAGCGACTTAAAGCTGGACTGCGATAGTATGGCAGGCAATCGGACACTGACACTTTGTGGGAACCAATGACACTAGTACAGTGATCAGTGCTATAAATATGCACTGTCACTGAAATAATGACACTAGCTGAGAAGGGGTTAAACATATAGAGCAGGGGTCCTCAAACTTTTTAAACAGGGGGCCAATTCACGGTCCCTCAGACACTGTTGGGGGCCAGACTATAGTTTGAAAAAAAAATATGAACGAATTCCAATGCGCATATTTTATTTGTAGTACACACAAAAACAGGAAAAACAATACAATATTTATTGTTTTATTTATATATATGTATGAGCACAACGTGCCCCCCTTTCAATGCAGAGTGACCAGAGCGTGCCCCCTTTCAATGCAGAGTGACCACAGCATGCCCCCTTTCAATGCCAGAGTGACCACAAAATGCCCCCTTTCAAAGCAAAGTAACCACAGCGTGCCCCCTTTCAATGCAGAGGGACCACAGCGTGCCCCCTTTCAATACAAAGTAACCACAGCGTGCCCCCTTTCAATGCAGAGGGACCACAGCGTGCCCCCTTTCAATGCAGAGGGACCACAGCGTGCCCCCTTTCAATGCAAAGTGACCACAGCGTGCCCCCTTTCAAAGCAGAGGGACCACAGCGTGCCCCCTTTCAATGCAAAGTGACCACAGCGTGCCCCCTTTCAAAGCAGAGGAACCACAGCGTGCCCCCTTTCAATGCCAGAGTGACCACAGCTTTACCCTGTCAGAATGCTATACGCCCATCACTTCCGGTGGCGGTACATCATGAAACACCTGTGAGACTCGCCAGTGCACATGCGCAGACAGGACGGATTGCCGCTGTTACAGTCATCGACTCTGACAAGGTATACATAGCAGTCCATACAGGGGGCGGGACGGGGAGGAACATTTTGCAGAGCTCACTTAGCGGAGGCGGGGCGGGAGGGTTGAAGGAGGCGGGAAGGAAGTTCGGCCGTGACATTAATACAGGCATTCTAGCCATTAAAAGGCATAAAAAAAAACATATACTTAGTATTTTATATAAATTATATATAGGAGGAGCCACTTCGGCTTTTAATGGCTAGAATGCCTGTATTAATGTGACGGCCGAACTTCCTTCCTGCCTCCTTCAACCCTCCCGCCCCGCCTCCGCTAAGTGAGCTCTGCAAAATGTTCCTCCCCACCCTGCCCCCTGTAAGGACTGCTATACCTTGTCAGAGACGATGACTGTAACAGTGGCAAGCCGACCTGTCTGCGCACGCATGCTGTCTCTCACAGCTGTTTCATGACTACCGCCCCCGGAAGCGACGGGAGTATAGCAATCTGTCAGAACACCGGCCGGCGGGCCGGGCTCAGGACCCTGGCGGGCCGCATGCGGCCCGTGGGCTGTAGTTTGAGGACCCCTGATATAGAGCGATCAAAGGGTTAAATGTGTGCCTAAGCCGTGTTTTTGTGTTTACTGTGAGGCGCTTCCACTGAGGGATGTGCTGCTTTTTATTCCCTGCTTTGCAGGAAAACAAAGACCAGCATATCCCCGCTGACAGGACAGAACTCTGTATTGTTTATATGCAATCATGACAGTTCATGCAAAATTATCCTAAGGGGCAAACATGAAAACCATAATACCAGAAATTACTAATTTAATACCATAACGTACAATTTTCGTTTAATCAATACAGTTTATGTCTGAAAAAAATTGGAAGACCAAGGCCATGCATCCTCGGAAAGAAGCACTAAATTACAATACAATACAATGCATTACATAAATTACGAATTTGTATTCTATTGTACAAGAATTTTTGTAACTTTAGTACCTCTTCATTTTGGATATGAGACTAGAATGCAAAAAATATGGACACTTATTCATCCGATATTTTCAAAATGTGTACGGGGATTAAGTGACAGTGTAAGTGTCAGCGTATGTGTGTTTTAGGTAAGCAAAAAAAGGTTTAATTTTTAGCCTCCGTTCACACTTGTCATTTGACTTCACAGTTCCAAATTGCATGGCAAGTCGCATCCCATTGCTGGCAATGGAACCGACTCATGTTGCAACGATTATGAAAAAAGTTCCTGCACAAATTTTTACTGATTTCATTGTCACTTGCTTAAACTTCCGCTAAATAAAGCCGCAATGAAATCGGCAGTGCAGATCACACTGATGTGCGGGCTTTGAAATCGCTATAAAGTAGCACAACTTAAAACCCGCCATGGATAAAAAAAAAATAATCCACCTGAATATACTAAGCAGTTGCATGATATACACAGTTTTACTAACACATGTCAAAGTTGCAAAATTGGACTTGGGCATTTAAGTATAACTAAAGGCAAAACATTTTTCTCTTCCATTGACAGACACAGCTTCATATTCTTCACTATAGGGTAATGCTGCCCTCTACAGAAATAGGACTAGGCAGACAACACAAAAGCTTGCCTACGCTGAGTGGGCCAACCTCAGCTGGCATAACCCCCCTCTCTGCTTAGAGATATTCAGTTTTTGTTTGCCTTGTTCAGGAGTAGGACCTTGTCTCCCTGCCAGGTCCTAGGTCCTGGCTTTTTTGTCTATTTTTTGCTGTTTGTTTTTGGAATTCTTCCTGGTTTTTCCTATGGAGATCTTCTAGCAAATGCTGGGCTGAGCGACGGGCTAGACTTTTGAAGTTCCAGTGGTCCCCTCAGCCTGTCCAGCGAGTGCACGCAGATCATAGATCTGCGCTCGGTTTGCCGAGGCATAGCCTCGCTGTGGACAGGCTTTGGGCCAAGGATGGCGTTGGTTTAGCCAATGCGCCCCCCGCCCTCTCCTGTCTCATCAGATCCTGCATCTGGTTCATTCCTTGCAGATGGGACCACCATACGGGGTCTAAGCCCACATTTCCCTGACCCGTCAGACAGTGAGGATGATTCCTCCATGGCTGCTGCGTCGCACTGATTGCATCCGTGCAGGAGCCATTTATGTCAGAGAATGCAGCCGAGGCTGCTGTGGGCATTTCTGTTCTGTTTGTCACTCACAAGCTGCCCCGTGCAGTTGTGGTGTTCTCTTTTACAGCTTATTTTGACAATTGTGTCTATAGGTGCTGGGTGCGTCCAATATGACCCTTGCTGGTCCTAAGATGTTTTGATGTCCGGTATCCCTTTGAGGAGTCGTTTCTGAGGAAGTGGACGGTCCAAACAGCGGTGGGTTCCTCTACTTCCAGGTTGATTAAGGCAACCATGTTTCTGGTGGTAGTATCCTCAGATTTTAGGAATCCGGCTGACAGGCGGGCAGAATCTTAAAGACCCGTTACATGTTTACTATGGCTGGTGCCTTATCGCGGCCTGTTTTGGCCTCTGCTCTGGTGTCTCAAACATTGATAATGTGGACGGCTCTTTGCGCCTGGCCAAGGAGGGCGGCCAGTTTTCCCCCTTCCTATGGCGAACTGGCAGATCGGTTGGTCCAGGGTCTGCAGTTTATCTGTAATGCATCTTTGGATGTGGTTCCCGGGAGTCTCTAAGCTATCTGTCCCGGCAGTGGTCTGTGGACCAAACTTCCAAGAAGGCCCTGACTAAATTGCCTTTTCAGGGGAGCGCCTGTTTAGGGCTACCCTGGATGACATCATTAGGAGTCTGACAGGGGGGGTAAGAGTACCTTCCTTCCACAATCTGGGAAAGGGAAGGTGCCTCGCAGGCGAGGTTGGGCTTCCTTTTCAGCCCATAAGAAGTTTTTTCATCCCTCAGGGACTTCAGAACAAGGTTTCAAGCCCCTCAAAGCCTCTTCGGGAGGTTTCTAGTGGCCTTGGTCTGGCGGTCAGAGAGCAAGCTTCTCCAGACCTGCTGACAAGGCCCCTTCGGCATGAAGGTTTGCCCCCATCCATATCTAGAGTGAGGGAATGTCTACATTGGTTCCGGGGCCATGGACCAGTGGGTCCACGAGGTTCCAAGATAGAATTCCGTTCTTGTCCCCTGGAAAGATTCCTTCTTTCCACTGTGCACCTGCCCCCGGATCGGCTGCAAACTCTGTTGTGGGCAGGGCAGGACTTGTTGTCCTAGGGCTTGATCGTCCCGGTTCCAGTGTCAAAATGTTTTCGGGGGTTTTATTCATATCCTTTCATGGTTCCCAGGAAGGAGGACTAGTTGTTTAATTCTGGACTCAGGTCCTGAACCGTTTTGTCCCAGAAAGAAAATTACGATGCTTGGCACCTTACTCCTGCGCTCAGAATCAGGTTCTCAGGCTGTTCAAGCAACACAGGGAAAGCCGCTGAGGTGAGGCACAGATATCCAGGTGCTGGTCGGATTCACCGTCCAGTGATCAAACTTCCAAAGAGAAAAAGTGACCGCATTCAGAGATGAATGAACTTGAAGTGTTTATTCCCATTCATAAAAGACAACGGTGCATCGAACAGACATAGACACGGTTGATGCACCGTTGTCTTTTATGAATGGGAATAAACACTTCAAGTTCATTCATCTCTGAGTGAGGTTCTCAGGCTGCCTCTATTCCGGAACTCTCACTTGGCATCCACTAATGGCTAAGCCTTGCTGCCCTCTACGACCGGGGTGGTCGACAAAACACTTTAAACATAAACAAAAAGAAGGGCGCACCAGCCTAGCGCATTATCCTCAGTAGGCTTTTATTGGTAAAATATTAAAAAGTGTCTACTCACAAGCATGCAATGTGAATCAGCATATCAATTCCATTGAACAATGTCCATGTTGTAAAAGTCCAATGTCTCGTAAAGATGAAAGGCTAACGCGTTTAGAGGCGCCCTTCTTTTTGTCTATGTTTACCTGAGCAGGTGCAATAATTCAGGATGGAGTCTTTTTGGACGGTGGTGGTGTTCCTGCAACAAGGGGGTTCCCAGGCTTCTTTAGATGTCAGAGATGCCTACCTGCACATTCCAATTTGCACCTGGCTTCAGTATTTCCTCCACTTCGCTGTAAGAAAGGAGCACTATCAGTTTGTGGCATTACCCTTCGGTCTAGCATCGGGCGTTGGACCAGGGGGAATCATCACTTCATCCGGACCTGTTTCATCAGATTTGACTGCGGTGGGGCACCCCTGAAGTGGATCTGTTGGCGTCTTGGCTCAATAGTAGATGCCGAGGTTCATGGCCAGGTTGCGAGATCATCTGGCAGACACCACAGACTCTCTGGTGGCTCCATGGAGCATCTGATTTACGCCTTTCCTCCGCTCCACCTTCTTCCATGACTCCGACGTTGGATCAAGGCAAAAGGAATTCTGGTCATTCTGGTGGCTCTGGTCAGGCCTCACCAGTCTTAGTACTCCGACCTGGTGCGACTGGTCACTGATGTCCCCTGGAGGCTTCCTTCAGGGACGATCTGTTGTCTCAAGAACCAATCTTCCATCCTGTTTTACGGTGACTGGCTTTGATGGCCTGGCTGTTGAGAGTCAGGTGCCGAAGGATAGGGGCTTGTCTGGCTCGGTGATTCCGACTATGTTGAAGGTGAGGAAATCTACATCTCAATTGCTTTATCATTGGACGTAGAAGGTGTACATTTCCTGGTGTGAGGTTCGAGGAGTCCTCAATCCTTTTCGGTGGTTCAGGTTCTGGCCTTTCTTCAATGAGGTGTTGATCAGAAACTGGCTTGAGCACCATAAAAAAAATACGTGTCTGCCTTGGCAGTCTTTTTTCGAAGACCTTTGGCTTCCCATTCATTGGTGTGTACATAACATCAAGGGGTTCATCATTTTACTCTGTCTGTATAGTCACTTCTGCCACCGTTGGATTTGAACCTGGTTCTGTAGGTTCTTCAAAAACCTTCCTTTGAAGACATATGGGAGATCCCTTTTACTTGCGCTGTCACAAAGGTGGCTTTTTTGGTGGCTATCACCTCTGATCACAGTGTGTCGGAGTTGGCGGATTTGTCTTGTCATTCTCCCTATCTGGTGGTTCACAGGGATAAGGTGGTCCTGTCCCATGGCCATCGTTTTTCCCGAAGCTTGTCTCTGAATTCCATTTGAATGAGGACATTGTGCTGCTGTCCTTGTGTCCCAGGCCAGCTCCTCCCAGGGAATTTGCCTTGCATACTCGGTATGTTGTTCGAGCTATTCAGTTCTATTTGGCAGCCACTAAGTCCTTTCAGAGGTCAGACTCGCTCTGTGCTTATGGACGGGCCGTGGAAGGGGCTTCCTGCTTGCTGCTTCCTCTGCTACCATTTCCAGATGGATCAGACAGACGGTTACCCAGGCTTATTCGCTTAAGGGTCAGGTTCCCTCCTTTCCCTGTGATGGCACATTCTACTCGAGCACTCAGTGCTTCTTGGGCCTTTCATCATCAGGCCTCAGTGGTGTGCACGGCAGTCACTTTTTCACAGTTGTCTTTGGTGCGTACTTTTTCAGTGTACAAAGTGTATGCTTTGGCATCTGCATTTGCCTCCTTTGGCCGCAAAGTTTTGCAGGCTGCAGTTTAGAGGGTCTGTTTTTCCCTCTTGAGGGTGTATTTCAGTTTGGGCTCCTGTTCTAGTTCAAAAGTGAGTATATCGGCGCAAACAATTAGCTATAAAAATCAATTAAGGTGCAAAATAAAGCTGCTATACCAACTTAGTTTACCACTACAAAGAAATATCAAATATCCAAATAATAACGGTACAGCGCTACATGAACCAAAGTGCACTCAGTGACTATATGTAAACAAAAAATCATAAATACATCTGTGCAATATTAATAAAGTGCTACAGTGCCAATAAAGTGCTTGTAATGTAATATATATCAATCAGAATGATATCATAAATACATAAGAATAAATAAACAGTCCAGTGATCTTCTGCAAAAACTTGTGCAAAAAAAAAAGCTTGGAAACGGTACTTCAACCAGTGCTCACGGGTAAGTCTGTGTGTTTCCACCACCACGACATAAACAATTGGCCTCTCACCATAGGTTTCGACCTGTGTTTCACCACAAGGTCAAAATATGCAGGTACAAACAAGCAGGGGTTAACAAGCTCCTTATCTCCACTCTCCTCTTCAATCAGATCACTGCTGCCCAGAAATAGCCAAACATTGGAACAAAGTTCTTATCGTGGATGTAGCATAAAAAAACAAAAGAGGCACAGGATCTAATGCTCTCAGTATAAACAGGACTTTAATCAGGATAAGATAGGTAAAGAACTCACATGTGTGGGCACTACATATAGTGCATGTAAAACCACAAAACTCAATGAACACGAACGAACTGGCTGTCGGCTTCCAGGTTGCCGGTGAAGACTCCGCCCCCCTGTTCTAGTTGATCTACTATTGCCTGGATTGGCTTGTGTTTAGCTTTGGGTTTGTTGTTCCCACCCCTCATGTTTGGCACTGCTTTGGGACATCCCTATGGTTGAAGAAGAGCTGTCAATAAATGAAAGAGAAAATATGATTTTTGTACTTACCGTAATATCTGAGTTCATTGACAGACACAGCACCCACCCCTCTAAGGAGTTTTTGTGCTTCTGTTACTGCTTGTTACAAAACTGAGTATCGCTAAGCAGAGAGGGGCATTATGCCAGCTGAGGATGGCCCATGGGGCGGTGCCAAGCTTTTGTGTTGTCTGCCTACTCCTGTAGAGGTCAACATAACCCTATGGTGAAGAATATGGAGCTGTGTCTATCAATGAACTCAGAGAAAAGGATTTTATGGTGAGTACAAAAGTCATATATGCGTTGTTTTGGATAGAGTGGAGAGGAAATAGAACCCCTGTAAGTTTTTACTGCTGTCTGTGCCCCCTTTAGGGAGATTCTTCCTCTCTGGATTTCTAGTTAGGCCTGTTACGTGTGTCCAGGTATGATTCACTTGGTCTGAGGGAGTGTCCCCACTGTATCCAATAGGGGAGCATGTTGGACAGTTCAGAAAACCCAGCCAGTGACACACACGCTTTTGTGGCAGTCCCAGTGGGAGGGCACAACAGTGCTGTATCCTGGGATTGACCATAAAAGCCAAGGGCACATGTGACAGGGGGTCTTTGGGCGGGAAGCCACGTCCCAGAAGGAGTGCACGGTGGTGTCTCCTTTTGCAGCTGGGAAAGGTGGTCACAGGCAGTCGGCCTGGTGAACCTGAAGGTATTGCTGAATGCAGAAGTCCAGTTGATGCTGACAAGTGGTGTTTGGGAGCAACAGTGACTCTGGAAAAACAGTGTCTGTGAGTAGAGAGGAACTTGCCCAGGGGTCTGCCAGGAAGGGGACCACTCCAGAAGCTAGGGTCAGCGGACAGGTGTCAGCACACCAGCATTGAGAGTAAAGGGGGTGCCAGTGTCAGAACCCTGAAGAGAGTAACTAAAACTGGAGCTTTTCTAAACATCTTCACCTTAGTGGCAGGGTAAAGCAGCAGCCTTGCCGCACGCACTACAGCTAATTGTCCCGAAGATTGTGCATAGTTCATAGTTAGAGTATCTCACTCATTCCTTCTCCTTTCCCAGTTCCAAATCAAATACACAAAAACCAAATCCCCTGGACTGTTTACTGACTGAGCCAAGGTCTTAAAGTAATAAGTATTTACAAGTCGTTGCTATGGCTAACCCAGGGGAACCCGCTTTCAGCAGCTCCATGGGAGTAGTGCTACAAAAGTAAAAGAAAATCCCAAATTTTGGGTTGTTCCCAGAAGGAGAAATATTCCAATGGGGACACTAGTTCTGGTGACCTGGGGGTCCTCTGGAGATTTACTTTGCAGGGATTTCCTCTCACTTCCTTTTTAGTTATAGGACAGAAAGTTAAGGGAAATCTTTGTAATGGGACACAAACGGTGAAAAAAAAAATCCAACAGGGATTATAACCCTTCCTTGCTCTATCTAAAATGAAAAAAAAAAAAAAAAAAAGGTTTTGCCTATAGTTAAGGTTTATTTTTTACCGTGGTGATGAAGTGGTTAATAGTGTGTACGAAAGTTTGCGTGGCCGTGCGATCTGCCATCGGCTGTGTTCACTGGACACAGCCAATGACTGCTCAGCTCGCTGCCTGTACCATGTGACCACTGTGACCAATCACAGCAGATCACATGACAGTTGAAAACAATGGATGGCTTCCTTTCATGCCATTCATTGTGTACACTTAGGTAAAGAAATCAGGTGCGCTGCCCTAGTGCATATGTGCAACATACAAAATGATGTAAACAAATAAACCAAAAATGCAATAATAATGCAAAAAAATGAAAACGTATGCAAATCGTGTAAAACAAAAAATGTCCAGAGGGTGACTAGTGATACACCAATGTGCAATAAACGTCCATATTATAAGTCCATAAATAAAGTGCAAAAAATGGTGACAAAAACTTCCAGCTTGGGGAAAGGTGAACTGTGATTGGAAGGTGCAAAGTCCCACCACCAGCTTGGCCTCTTACCAGAAGTTAAACGTTAAGGGCATATATGAATATGACCGCTCCAAAGGTCATGCAGCCAGGTAGAAAAGTTCCCAGAAATACAGAAGGCACTCTGACACACTCGTGCTCCCTAGACTCTTACCGGACAAAAGCCAAACAAGAAGCCTGGTTTTATGGTGATGAGTGGTCCTGCCAGGGGGTTACTGGACTCTAGGATGGCTGATGTAGTTGCTTGTGTCCAAGAGGAACAGACCCAGTCAGAAAGCCTGACGAAAGAAGATCCTGCCAAAGGTGGCTAGACTCTGATTGGCTGCTGTAACTCCTTAGTCTGGTCGACCTCAATAAAAGGGGACACAACAGAGGGGACCGCAATGGTGCATTACCAACAGTAGATTTTTATTAAAACAAATGGTTGCACTTACAGTTGTGAAGACAATAATAGCGAGTTCCCTCACGGAGGAGCTGTATGGCGGGGTCCGCCTGCAGTGCGGACCGCTGCCTGGTCTAGATGTGATGACGCGGCGCCTCCTCTCTGACGCGTTTCTCCCGATAGGGCATCCACTTAGATAGGAGGTGGACCAATCACAGCAGATCACATGACAGTTGAAAACAATGGATGGCTTCCTTTCATGCCATTCATTGTGTACACTTGTCCTGACGTTTTTAGACCTCAAGAAATGAGTCAGTACATCAATCAGCATATCATAGTACATAGTAACATAGTCAGGTTGAAAAAAGACACAAGTCCATCTGGCTCAACCAATAAAAAAAAACAGTAATGAAAACCCATTCAATTTTCAGATATACTGTATATACCATAGTTTGTGGATAACTTTCCTACAGACTAAATATTATACACTGATTTAGGTAATTTTCACCAAAGAAATGTAACAGAATACATTTTGACCTAAATTTATAAAGAAAGATTATTTATTTGCAAAATCTTACAACAGAAACGATGAAAGTTGTATTTCATTTAGCAAATAACAAAACCCTGTGATGATTAAATACCACCAAAAGAAAGTTCTATTTGTGTGAACAAGTTGATAAAAATTATGTTTGGATACAATGTTGTATGACTGCTCAATTGTCATTCAAAGTATGACAGCGCTGAAAACTGGCCTGGGCAGGAAGGGGGTAAAAGTGCCTGGTACTAAAGATGTTAAAGTGTATGCACAACCACATTTTTTTCTGAGTTTTGGATGGAGTTGAGAAGGATGAGTAATAGGTTTGATCCCTGATACCTAGGTTAGTAGGTGTAGCCAACATCCCAAAGATACATTTTGAACAGGGTTTGGTGCCTCAGGCCAAGGAAGGTGGGACTTTATGGGCTCAGTCAAATAGTATATTTTGTATACAATTTATTAAAAAGTAATAATAGCATGATAATTGTACAAACAATATAACACAATTAGTGCCAATGGGTTATAGACCCATGTGAAAGAGTGAGGTAGAATGAAGAGGTGACAATGTGAATGGTGACTTAAGAACTCTGTCTATTCTTTGCTCATGCATATGAGCTTGTTGAGAGAGAGTGTCTGAAAACCTCTGACGCGTTTCGGCATTATTATTGGTATATTGCCTTTATCAAGGAAGGGGAGAGTTCACCATATCTGAAAAATATAGTGAGTATATATCAAAAAATGTAATATAACACTATTTGTGAAAAATAGTGAAAAAAATGAAAAAAATGCACGTACATGTGACTAGACAGTCAGATCCCAGGCTTTGGTATTCCCTCTGTTTTCCCAAAACTAATCACACAGGATTTGTGGAGGATTTGCTAGCTGTAAAAATATAATGGTGGCAGTGGTGGTGGTACCAGATATCTTCGATGTGAATAAGGGAATAATATTTTTGAGCAGACTTCCGTGGAGTAGAAGGTGCTTGATGTATATGAGGAAGGAGGCTGCCCTTCTGATTGGCCTGAAAATGTGACATATTGGGTCAAAATAAGTGGTTTAACATTCTTTTAAACCACTATGGTAGAAAGGTGCTTGTCACTTACAGTTAAATTTAACCAGTGAGAGGAGTCTCAGTTTAATGGTCCCAATGTTCAAAGGAAAGTAGAGGGCCTGTAGAGTGGATATTCTTTCTTTATTCAGCCTGCGTTATAAAAATAATTATAGATTGTATTGGCAATAATGTGTGATTGTTTTGAATAGACCACTGTGTGAGGATATAATAACTTACAGTTGAGGAAGTTCCAGATTCGAACAGCAGGGGGAGCCCTGGTCAGGAATTCCGGTTGTTCCCTGGTAATTAGAGTTGTGCTAGTGAGCCTTGGAAAAAAGGCATTTCGGCACTTGAAAAAGAATGCAAAATATAGCATTGTTGCATGATAGACTTACAATTGGTTGCGCAGAAGTGAGGATGGTATCCAGAGGTAGCGTGTCCTGGGCGTCCGCACCATCCCTCTGCTAGAGGGAAGTGGCGCCCTGTTTCAAATCCCCGGCTATAAATACCCACCGGCGCATGCGCAAAGCGCATCCGTGCGTCATGACGCCGATCCGGTTTCCGGGTCGGCGTGATGCGCGCGCAGATGGATTGCGCGCGCACCTCGTTCGTGACGTGATGGGCATAGCAAGCTGTTCCGTAGCCGCCGACACAGGAGTAAGATAGATATTTTTGGAGGATGCAGCCCCCAAATTCTCTACCATTCCCCAGAGTGTTCATACTCTGGGGTTACCTGTGCCGGGTGGGTTTGGGAGAAGAAGAAGGAATATTTCGGTCCAGGGCAATAAAGGACTGAATTGGTCACAGTGTAATCGGCATATAATACACAATAATACACAAATAATATGATAAGGTGATAGAAGGATAATAATGATAATTACTAATAATTGGTAATTGATAGTATTCAACAGCAATATAAATTACAAGAGAGTCGAGGGGGTATCCAGTCAAGGGGGGTATTTTGTGGGCAGTGGTGGGTGATACCCAATGAGACACATACATGTCATGTTCAAGGTAAGATTTATATTGTAGGGGGGGGTTGGAAAAAACTGTCTTGAGTGTGGTATGAGGGATAAAAGGGGAACCTTTATCTTGAGCAGGGTTTGGTGGGATGTTTATTCAGTCGGTTTTTCCAGAGGCAAAGCCTTCTAGGAAAGGGCGATAACTCTCGCTTTCGTTCAATCCAGGGGGTGTTGTGGCATTAAGTTTTTTTATCCAACGCATCTCTATCTGTCGAAGGGACTTATTCCAGTCCCCTCCTCTGGCTGGAATAAAAAGGAGTTGAGAAGGATAAGCACTTTTGTTTGATTGCTTTATCCAAGGCTGTGTAGAGAGTTTTTTCCTTCCTGTCCTTTTGACAACATTTTACCAGGTGGGAAGTGATGGGATCTTTCCAACATCAACAGAGATCGAAATAAAACTGCTTTTCCTTAGCATAGTAGGGGGAGGCTAGAGCCCCTGCCAGATTCTTATTTATTTCTGTGTCCCTGCTGCAGATTATCTGTCTTGTGAATCTTTAGTTCACAAAACTAGAAGCAAAGTGACATCTCTCTAATGCAGCCCCAGAAAGCAGTAAAAACCTAAAAGGTGGCTCTAATCTTTTGCCAATCTATCCAAAACTAGAAAAAAAGGTTTTGGCTTGATGCACTTATCTGCTGTAATAGATGCACTTATCGGCTTTGCCGATAAGCTTCTTTCAGGCACATCTGCTGGTATACATGTAGCCCTACACCCGCAGGAGCTGCTGGTGAATAGGTTATCCCCCACCCTGCACAGCCAGGCACACAGTATTTTCTACAGCACTCTGGAGTCAACAAACAGTCCTTGCAGCTTTGTTTTGTATTTTATTAGGGGTAATGAACTTGGATGGGATTAGGGTGTTATGGAATGCCAACTTGAATTTAGCAGAACTTTTCCAGGGACAACTTCTTCTGTACAGACAATTTACACACTCCTCAGCTCCTCCAGTACAACACTTGGTTGAAGCACTACAACTCCCAGAACCAGCACAGTGTTTAGGTGATCTGACAGTAAGGCTCAGTCATATTGGTAGCAAATGCCTATTACCTGCAGGTACTGCAGACCCCTTGTTTGTGTAGCAAAGTCCTAATGCACAGCTGTCCTCCTCCTCCTGTGGCTACTAATCCCAGCACCACCTCTTCAGACACTATTAGCCCATCAGGCTTCAGCTGCCCCTTTCTCTAGCCCCCTGGCTAAGCTTCCACAGTCTTCCCAGACAGACTCTGCATCCAACTCAGACTGCTCTCACCCAGTCCTCTAAGGCTGCCTTTCAGTCCTCCATGACTGTAACACTCACCAGCCCACCTGGCTGACTTCTCCTTGGAGATCTCCCGGACATACTTTCTGGCTCCTGCTGTCCTCACACCTGCTCCTTTGCCACCGGACAGGATTCCTCCTTGGGTTTTCAGGGGATCCCTCCTGCACCTGAGCTTCCAGGCCCAAGGTTACCCCCCCGCCCCCCAGACTGGGGAGGTCCCTCAAGGGCCAACGACAGCCTCCTAGCACTCCATCTCCAATTTTCAACCTAATTCTCATGCCCAGCTAGGCTGACCCTGAGTATCTGAGGGGGCCTACTCCCTGCCAACTCATCTGTTGGGGATTGATCAGGGCCCTCATGAATACTCCAGGCCACTCCTCCTAACCTCCCCTCCCATTTTTCTGGATGTCTCCAGCAAGTTATGAAAGTAGGGGGAGGTATCTGACATGCTGCTTGGTGAGTCATACCAGCCTTCCCTGGATCATTCACCCGACCCAGATTAAACACAGGCTTGCCAGCCAAGCCAAAACACTTTACCTATACTAACAAAAAAACTAACACTACCTATTCTAGCACACTAGAGGGAGCGACATACACATTATCCACTTCAGTTCTTTGGACATAGGAATTTCAGAGAATGAAAGTGAAAAGAGTGGTATGGGTTTCTCTTTTGTCACTCATTTATACTTACCTAGGTGGATTCAGCATCGGTCTGTTGCTGCATCTGTCCCCCGGCGTCTCTGCACTAAGAACTGAGGAATCGAATACTGCTGATTGCTTGGTTCTGACAGCAACCTGCTTTCCAGTTACTGTTGCACTTATCTGCTGTGCCGATAAGCTTCTTCCATCCACATCTGCTGGTTCAGATACCAATCTGAATACTTTTAAACTACACGCACACCTGCATGGCAGCATAATGCCAGCAATGGCTGCTATGACAGTACTGACCAATGACCACTAGCCATTGCTGGCATTATGCTGCTAAACAGACTTCAAGACTGTATGAAAAGAGTTTAAAAGTGTACGGATCAGTAAGTACACAGGCTTACATTGGGTGGTGGAAGATTATCGGCAGTTGGGAGGATGTTGGGAAGTCATGTTGAAATTTTTGATCACAAAGGTGGAATTGCCCTTTACAAAGTTGACCGATGGTATTACAATGGGTCATATACCACTACTACTAAATTATTTTTAAACATTTTTGATAAATATTATATTAAAGCAACATTATGTTGTATACCCTTTTACCAAAAGTAATTTTAATGTGCATTTTAAAGGAGTTATTTTTCTTACCCATGCTTTATTGCAAATTAGACTGACAAGGAAAGAAATCCATAAAAGTGTGCCCTATATCGCAGTAGTTTTAGTGAGAGTTACAGAAGCAAGGGAGCATTATTGATCTTGTCATGCTCGTGGTCGGGTCATTAATTTTAATTGTGATAGCTCCGGACTACCTAGTGTTTGATGCCTGAGGTGACAAGTTACCATTACACTGCGGGGCTCATGGGAATAACTTCTGATTAGAAACATTTCAAGTGATAGATCACTATGGGGCTGATGAACATCTTACTTAGACATGGTTTTCTGTTTGCCAGGTAAAGAAATCAGCAACTTTTTACTGAATTTGCTATAAAAGGAGCGAATAATGTGAAAATAAGTAATGGCTTTTCATTTCCCAATTTTGCTATTTTCTATATAAACTATTCATCACCTCAACAACCAATAACAGTTGCTACATGTTTATTCTGAAGCAATATTTAATGCTCTTTCTAAACAGAAGTGGAAATCAATATTTCTTGTTAATATCACACATTGTGATTCATAGGAATGTGTTGAATGTAAAGGTGTTATTTAAGTAAAGCAGTGGGAAGAAAAATATGGGAGCTGACATTGCACTTTGTAAAGAGACCCTGTAAGTTCAATTAAGAAAAAAAATCAAACTTCAGTTCCCTGAAATAAAAGAGAAATTATATTCAGCATTGACATAGGGGTCAGAGGACTGACATGGAAAATGCCTGATATTTGTATGATAGCGCTGGAGTGATAGAAGTGAAAGCTGATTACGATGGATCCAGCGCAATTTTTCTTTTCTCAAATTCTTCATTTTTCCTTCAAAAAACAGATTTGTGGTTTAAATAAAGTGCTGCACAAACTATTGGCGCTATATAAGCCTGTGGCTCAGGTGACCACGCAAAGGGCATCCTTTTTGTCAGCTGTGTAATTGGTTCAATTATCTTAGAGAAGTTTTTAATTCATTATCTGTAGAAGTTGGGAAATCCAACAAATCATATTTCCGTAACATTTCTAGGGGCAGGCCAATCCACCACTGCTTTAAACTTCGCAGGATCCATGCTCACTCCTTTAAGAGAAAAAAATATATCTCAAGGATTGCATCTGGGTTTGTTCAAATTCACATTTCTCCAACTTAATATAAAGTCGGTTCTTCCTTAACCTTTCAAGGACAGTGTAAACATGCTTGCGATGCTCCTCCAGTTTATTAGAAAAGATGAGAATATCATCCAGATAAGCCATCACAAACTGGTCCAACAGGTCTCGAAAGCATCATTGATGAAGTGTTGAAAAGTTGCAGGAGCGTTGCAGAGATTAAAATCCATTACAAAGGACTCAATAAATGCAGACGAGGGTATATGTACCGCGTAAGTCTAGTTTTGTCTGGTGGAGAACTTATTTGACAAGGTTCTCTTACAGTATTCCTCACAATGGGAGGACATAAAATGTATAATCCGTGTTCCCAGTCGACGAAGGGATTATGGATAGAAAACCAAGGAATGCCCAGGATGACAGGCAATTTAGGTGACTTGTGTCTGGGTTTTCTAATTGGTGAACAGCAGCTGCAATATTAATACTTGTGCTGTAACCAAAATTATCCAAACTAATACTTCACAACAAATTATTTTTGCACTTTAATTTAGCGCAGGTTTTAACTATTTATTTTTATCATTTGTTTGACGTAATCAACTAAAAAAATGATGGCCTCACGATGGTCAGCCTCAAATTGGAGTACCAGAAGAACTGTTTCATTGGTAACAGGCCCTAAAGTTAAGAATGGACCAACCGTCTCCAGATTGATAGGGGCAGATTTATTTCTTGGTTGGATATTATTGTTGTGGGCAAATTCTATGTCCATAAAGTTCCCCCCAGCCTCAGAGTCCAGCATAGCAGAGAAAGGAATTTCAATGCCCTCGGAGATACGTTTAATAGGGATGAAAAAATTAGATAGTAGAGAATTTTACTTTATACAGTTAACTGCATAATGACCAAAGTCCCCACAATATAGACAGAAGTTCTCAGAACGCCTTCTCACTTTCTCCTGAGAAGAAATAAATCTCTTAATTGCCTCAGCCCTGCATAGGTTCAGGAATGTCACAATCTAGTGAAACTCTTGAATCCTTCTGAAAAAATTTACTAGCAAAGAAACGCATGCCACCATTACTTCCAAACATTCCTAGTCTTTTCTTCCTCCTTTCTGTAAGCCTTTGATCAATCCGGATACATAGTTGGATGAAGGCCTCAAGATAATTAGGAGTCTCTACTCTGGCAAGCTCATCTTTTACCTGTTCAGAAAGCCCTCGGCAGAACTGAATTTTTTGAGCTACAGGGTTCCAAGGGGTATCTGCAATCCAACATCTTAATTTAGCTGTGTACTCAGCAACAGAGCGTTTACCCTGATGCAAACTATGCAACTTTGCTGCAGCTGGGAGCATCAAAAAGCTGATTCATCATGGTCACAAAAGTCTTGAAATTATTCAGGGCAGCACTGTCTTGTTCTATATAAGGGGAGATCAATGCTAGAGCTTCTTCAGTCATGAGGTTGATAACAAATATTTTCAAATGTATGAATGGAATGCAGTGGGTCGCAATAGGAAATATATGCGTCACTGGTTAAGGAAACATCTGTAATGGCGGCTGTCTCCATTGAACTTAGGTGGATGGGGTTTATGTGCCTTAGCTTCATCTAGGGAACGTAGGTCCAGCAATTATTTCAGCAGAGCATGGATTTCCTCCTGTTGCCTTTTCACCACATTGTCCAGTCCGGGAAATTTTTCTTGGTAGCTAATACCAAACTCCTGTAGCTCTGTAATTTGCTGCCTAAAAGGAGGCACAGCATTTGCTTTAGCTTTCCCTGCGTTTTGGGCCAGATTATTCTGTCATGATCAGGGGTCAGGCTCGGAGACCAGAAGCTATAGCAGTAGGGGGATTCCCACCGACCAGCAGGATAGGTATACAAGCAGGTCACCCTGACGGATGACGTGGGCTCACCTGAGGTGCAGAATCTAAGTACCAACCTGTGTTCACCAGAGCTCCTGACACTGGAGATGGGTTTTGATGCCTGTTAGTACCAGGTTGGGGTCCACAGGATCGCCGCACCAGGAGGTGAGAAAGCCAGGGTTCAGTAGGGAATATAGCAGGTAAGGATCACACAGAAGCATAGTCAATAACTAAGCCAAGGGTCAATACCAAGTGGTTTCAGGTTAGGATCAGGCAGAAGCATATTCGAGGAACAAGCCAAAGGTCAGTAACGAGTGTAGCAAAAAAATGGACGGGAGCAGGGAAGATGAGAGGCTGGATTCTGACTGGAGATTCTGGCTGGAGAAAACACAATCTGGCAAACAGGAAGTACAGATAAATTGCTTAAATCAGAAAGTTATTAGAAGGAGCAAGCATCACAGGTAGCTCAATGACAAGAGTTGTCGTCTGCCACAGCAGATGTCCCGAGTTCAAGTCCAGGCCCTGACAGTGAGGCTTTTTTCCCTCTGAAATGTGTTGGCTATAGTTAATGCTGTAATCAATAAATGTTATTAAGTGTGTACCAGGTTGTTAATCCAGGCTTAAATTGTCTTTTTTTTGCTCTCCTCCATAGACCATTATTAAAAACTGCCAATTACCAAACTTAAGGTAGTATCATTTTAAGGAATGACAACCTCTGTGAACATTTTTATGAACTGACTATTACATACATGTAAGTGGTTAAAATAACACTGGAGAGTCTATTTATAAATGTTTTCATCCAAGAGTCATATAATTTTTACCTAAGATGTATACATTTTTTATTGTTATACAATTAACATTATATATGCAAGAATACTAGGTAAAAATTATGTGAACATTTTGCAGATGGAGGAAATGTTGGCACTCGATAATGACTTTTTTGACAAGTATAAAGTATGATGGTATTTTTGGATCCACTTCTCTTCCTCTGATGCCCTCACAGAAATGCTCTCAACTTCTGAGGGTACACCATCAGCCCTTTCTTAACTCAGGCCTACCACGGGACAGTCATGTAGCACATTTTCTCTGACATCCCTCTCCCTCGTTCACGCATGCAATGTTTATACTATGCCTGGTTCTTTCCGTGTGACACAACTTTCTCTCTTGATCTGTAAATGTCATGCTTTGGGGTGATAGCCATTGTTTCTGACTTATTGTAACCTTATTGTTGTGTGCTATCCTTTTTATAAAATGTAAAACAATAAAAACATTTTCACCTCTAAAAATTATGTGAATCTTGGGTGAGATAAATTACAAATAGACCCCTGAATGTCATAATACCATTAGAAGTGGTGAAATGCCAACACACAAAATAGACTAAACAAAGTGTATTATGCATCTTTATGAATTGAGATCTGAGATATTTTACCAGGGTAAGGTGCGTTACAGAGAATAAAAAGGAAATCAGCTTTATGAATTAGGCCTTATGTTAAAACCTATATTAAATTATACCTATACCTATATTAAAACCCCCCTTAGTTACATTATTGTATGTACAGTCATTTACTTGTGCATATAAAGATTGTCAGCTTAAACTTCTGAGCTCTATAAAAAGCAAAAGGCATTATTGAAAATATGGCAAAATCGAACTCCTAACCTGCTGACTGGATAAAGGATTACATAATATACAAAAAAAGTCAATACATAATATTCAATATATGCAATATTTCATTTTTACCAGAAATTCATTTGGTTTACTTTTTTTTGTGTGAAAAATTAAGCAATTGTGGACATAGTAACGTAAATACACACTGAAACCATAAATCATAGACTTTGCAGTGACCTTAAAACAGTGTTGCAGACACTGTGCATGTAAAAGCAGGCATCCCAATACTTTTGAGAATATAGTATATACTATATATACAGTATCTCACAAAAGTGAGTACACCCCTCACATTTTTGTAAATATTTTATTATATCTTTTCATGTGACAACACTGAAGAAATGAGACTTTGCTACAATGTAAAGTAGTGAGTGTACAGTTTGTATAACAGTGTAAATTTGCTGTCCCCTCAAAATAAGTCAACACACAGCCAATAATGTCTAAACCGCTAGCAACAAAAGTGAGTACACCCTTAAGTTAAAATGTCCGAATTGGGCCCAAAGTGTCAATATTTTGCGTGGCCGCCATTATTTTCCAGCAGTGCCCTAACCCTCTTCGGCATAGAGTTCACCAAAGCTTCACAAGTTGCCACTGGAGTCCTCTTCCACTGGAGCTGGTGGATGTTAGAGGCCTTCCGTTTGAGGATGCCCCACAGATGCTCAAAAGGGTTTAGGTCTGGAGACATGCTTGGTCAGTCCATCACCTTTACCCTCAGCTGCTTTAACAAGGCAGTGGTCTTCTTAGAGGAGTGTTTGGGGTCGTTATCAGGTTTGGAATTCTGCCCTGCGGCCCAGTCTCGGAAGGGAGGGGATCATGCTCTGCTTCAGTATGTCAGAGTACATGTTGGCATTCATGGTTCCCTCAATGAACTTTAGCTCCCCAGTGCCAGCAGCACTCATACAGCCCCAGACCATGACACTCCCACCACCATGCTTGACTGTAGGCAAGACACACTTGTCTTTGTACCCCTCCACTGGTTGCTGGCACACACGCTTGACACCATCTGAACCAAATAAGTTTATCTTGGTCTCATCAGACCACAGGACCTGGTTCCCATAATCCATGTCCTAAATCTGCTTGTTTTAAGCAAACTGTATGTGGGCTTTCTTGTGCATCATCTTTAGAAGAGGCTTTCTTCTGGGATGACAGCCATGTAGACTAATTTGATGCAGTGTGCAGTGTATGGTCTGAGCACTGACAGACTGACCTCCCACCCCTTCAACCTCTGCAGCAATGCTGGCAGCACTCATACGTCTATTTCTCAAAGACAACCTCTGGATATTACGCGGAGCATGTGCACTCAACTCCTTTGGTCGACCATGGCGAGGCCTGTTCTTAATGTAACCTGTCCTGTTAAACCATTGTATGGTCTTGGCCACGGTGCTGCAGCTCAGTTTCAGGGTCTTGGTAATCTTCTTTAGGCCTAGGCCATCTTCATGTAGAGTAACAATCCTTTTTTTCAGATCCTCAGAGAGTTCTTTGCAATGAGGTGCCATGCTGAACTTCCAGTGACCAGTATGAGAGAGTGAGAGCGATAACACCAAATTTAACACACCTGTTCCCTATTCACACCTGAGCACTTTAGACCTTGTAACACTAACGAGTCACATGACTCCGGGGAGGGAAAATGGCCAATTGGGCCCAATTTTGGTCAATTTTCACTTAGGGATGTTTTCACTTTTGTTGCCAGTGGTTTAGACATTAATGGCTGTGTGTTGAGTTATTGTAGCAAAGTGTCATTTCTTCAGTGTTGTCACATGAAAAGATATAATAAAATATTTGCAAAAATGTGAGGGGTGTACTCACTTTTGTGACACACGCTAGTCATACCAGCCTGGCTGCAGCTCGTTCTGAACATACTATAATTGAAAAAGAGAAACGGAAAGGCAGTTTTTCTCTGTGACTAAAGTTGACAGGGACAATGCAGTGATCATCAGCTCACAGGCATTTAACTGTGTGTTTAATTCTGACAAACTGGCACAGAAAGCAATCAGTTGATCCTTGCTAGGGTCACACAAGAGCTTTTCATGTGAGTGATTTTTTATTTTTTTTTAGTTCAAAATTGAAACTGTGTGCACAATCCTTAGCAAACTCCTCATTGTTGCATTATCTGACTGTGCAAGTCAATAGGTAATGTCCTAATCCCGTCAGATACAAATTGCCTTTGAAGGAGTTAATTAGAATTATTGTTTGGGGGACAGAAAGCAGTAAATAACACTATTTGACAGATGGGATATAAGGTAGATTGTCACAGTAGTTAATAGCCTTACAAAATCAGTGCAAGCTTACCAACGTATTCTAATCACAGCTTTGTGGATTAAAAAAAAAAAACTCTAGCTGTGACATCAGCATAGACACCTTGAACTTTTGAACATAATGGAAAGTGGCTAAGCATAATATTAGGAAATTTCTAGCAATGATTAAAATGGCTGAGAAAATTGATGTAAGTACCTCTCATGTCTCTAACCATGAAAAATACAAATGGTATTTTAGAATCCTTTGGTGCATAATTTAAGTATGACAGAGTAGATTTTCATCAAGATTCTCTTTAAAGCTGTTTAACACAGAATTTTAGCAGTGTAGCAATTCAGCCTGTCACTGAATCATGAAAACACATTAAAGTGCAAGTTTATTTATCTTTTATTTTGCTATTTGTTACATCTTCAGAATAGATCATATTTGGCCCTTTTTGCAAATGCAATTTTAACCCTATCATCATTTCTAAATTTTCCCTAGTTAAAGTGTATGTAAACTCATCAAAGATCTGAGGTTAATGCAGTGGAATCACTAGGGTTGGCATCACCTGGTGCGGTAAAACATGGTTTTACCCCCCTAATAATTTGGCATGGCTTTCCCCTCAGAGCCTGCCACAGTGCTCTGTCGTGCCGCTGTGGAGTGACAGCAGGAGCAGGACAGAGCAGTAGACTCTGGGCAGGCTAGCGCATTGGGCTCTCTCCCGTCTAGCTGCCGCAGTGCCCTGCAGGATCCTGGACAGGCTAGTCTCGGGCCGCCAGTGCGCAGAAGGTCACGGTGTGCACCCCAAACCGATCCATGCACTGTGACGGATGGGGGATGACACCATCGCGGTCTGATTTTACTTCCTACTTGATGGTGTCTAGGGCAACAACCGGGGCCTTACACAGTTTTAGGCCTAGGTTCCCCCCCCCCAGGCCTGACCACCAACATTCCCTAGGACCTGCTCACTAGTCGGCCCACTGAATCCACCCACTGGGCACCCCACCAAGACATTCACTTCACCCAATTTTATTTTAACACTCTTACAATTTAGTATATGAAAATGAAAAGTGTATTTCAAGGCATCAGTGCTTTTTAATATTTAACAGTAAGGAAATATATTTTGGCCAAAAAATAGCCTGCCACCATGACATTTCACCTCTCCTTCTTTTACATACCCATTTCACAGTAAAATGGACATGTACAGGAAAGGGGGGGGGGTGTGTAAAATGTTCACTCTACCTACCTTTACTGGCCCATTGTATTCCCCTACTCAGTCCTTCACATGACCATTTAATTCCAATCCAGCAGAGACATCCCCATATATTCAGCAGAGACGGCCCAATTCAGCAAAGAGACATTCCCATATATTCAGCAGAGACATCCCAATCCAGCAAAGAGACATCCCAATCCAGCAAAGAGACATCCCAATCAGCAAAGAGACAGCCTAATCCAGCAAAGAGACATCCCCACCTAGCCGAGAGGCATCCCTATATATTCATCAAAGAGACATCACCATCCAGCAAAAATGCATCCCCATATATTCAGCAAAGAGGCATCCCAATCCAGCATATAGACATCCCAATCCAGCAAAGAGACATCCCCAAATATTTGGCAAAGAGACATCCCCAAATATTCAGGAAAGAGACATTGCCATATTTTCAGCAAAGAGACATCCCCGAATATTCAGCAAAGAGACATCCCCATACTGTATATCCAGCAAAGAGACATTCCAATCCAGCAAAGATTTATCATCTCTGCACACAAAGAATCTGTCATTAACAGAGACAGAAACTACCAGTTTATGAAAGTGTGATCTCAGCACTTCACTGGCGATCGCTGTCAGAATTCTCCCCCCAGATTGTTCATCCCAGAGGTGGAGAATCTGGGAGGAAAGACCGAATCCCCGGAGAACTGAGGAGGAAGAAGGAAGATTATTGGCTTTCTTCTTCCTCGAACAGACCCCGTAGGACAGTAAACATGTCCTCCTGCCATGTTTATCTGTTAACGTGTATATATAAATATATATAAACACTCCAATAAGTGATGCCTTTTCCTCTCAGGCCTTCTCTTCCCTTCCTTCAATTTGACTGAACCACGCTCCATCACTGGTCATGTATTGACCAACGCCCCACCCACCTACCTCTAGCCAAACAAAGGAAGCAGAGCGGGCAGCACAGGAGGGCCAGGCCCCTTGGATTGCCTACGCCCCTTACTTGTGTATGGGCTGCCCCCTCAGATGGTGGCCCTGATGGTGTCACCCTTCTGGCGAGTGTCACTCGGTTGCGGCCCACACCCCCCGCACCCCCATAGTGACGCCAAATGGTTAATGTGCAAACCACATTCATGTGGTCTTGGTGGTTTCTTTAGAAGTGTGGCTATTCATTTTCTTCTACAGATCACATACTAAATCCACCTTGAGACCCTTTGGATATTTAGAGTGCCAGCATCTATATAATATTTACAGATCAGCTATATAACCTCAGTGTGCTGGTTCCAGTTTATGGGTACAACCACTATGTCTGGAAGGTCATGTCATATATTTGTCTTTCGGGATTGCCTTATCTTTCAAACAATACACTAAGCTGTCAATGAGCCCTTATGAGCCATTTTATAATTACAGTGTTTCAATGGAGGAAATGGATGACCTATTACATCTACGATTTAATGCTCCACAGCCACCTTCATTCAGTCCAAGAATAATATTCTTTATACAAGTATTCAAGGAACTATTGTGTATCCTGAGAAGACACCACCACTGTTTCTATGTGATATATGCACCCTCTTCATCTTCTGTGATATATATATATATATATATATATATATATATATATATATATATATATATATATATATATATATATATATATATATATATATATATTACATTTATTATGAGTCTATATATATATATATATATATATACATATATTTTCTTTAGGATGTATTCCTGCATTTTGTTTTTAATTTTTTTTTAAAGGATCCTTTAGGGTTAAGCTTGTTTTTAATAGGTATATCTATGTTTTTAACATGTGTTTTGTGTCTTTAAAACTATTTTACAAATGCAGATGTTTGTTAAGCAGTTAGTTACATAAATATACAGTTTTCTTTATATTTGATCCCGGTGTCATCCCTTCAAAGTCGAAATTCTTACAGTAGTGGTCTCGAGAGTTTTTCTGCATTGGGCTCCAGATGTAAGTTTGAAAAAAAGAGATTTCACTATCTTTGTTAAACAATTATGTTTGGTATGGGCTTTGAGATCTGTTCACAATATTTGTTGCTGTTAAACCCCAAATCCATCTTTCAGTATGTTTAACAACCTGTCTCACTCTATAAACAGGTGCAATGGTATTTTTTTTTTCAGTGCCAGTTTTCTAGAAGTTTTAGTGCCAGAATGGAAATTTAAAAATAAGAGGTTCCTGTAAAGAATGGAATTAAAAGCCTAAGTAAAATATTTAAAAAAGAGTGCTAAGGCAGTACTAACATTTATTTATTGAGAAGTGTCCCTTGTGCTGGTGCTTACTGTCCTAGTTGAAGATTTAATTTCTTCGCCCCTCATATCCTTGCAGAGGTATTCTTCCAGATCTGTGGGGGTTAATATGATTGCTGGACCTGTCACAGGCACTCGTCAAGAATGTTGACTTTGCCTATCCTATCCGCACCCTCCACCATTCAATGAAAAGTGCTGTATGAATGAAGGATAGGTGAATGAATAGAAGGCCTGCCTTCTATATTCATAGAGTGCTTTTCATTCATAGAAGCTATAGTACAGCTTCTATGAATAGAAGATGGAGCCATAAAGGGCGGGCATAGTCAATGCTCCCCAGCAGCACCGTAAGTTTAAGGCTATTGGATTATGACGAGTGGGGGGGGGGGGCATAGGACTTCGACTAGGGCTGATTATTTTTTCTTCTAACTTTACCCAAACATAAACTGTCCTGCTACTAATGCTAGCAACTTTCACACTGCTAGAAAACTACTTCTGCAGATGTATCCATCATACTTCCCCAAGTGTTGAATGCTTGGTTTCCTACTGCACACTGTTGTTTCTTCCACCAGCCCCTAAATTATTAGCATGTCCAATTATGACGTAGGGTCTGGGCAATTGAACCATAGCGTGTATAAGTGAACCAGAGTTGTCAGAAGGTGAAAATTGCTCAGCAAAGTTCAAGAGTGTGAAGGTGAGCAGCACAGGCACATTACAGTAAGGTTCGGTTCACATATATGCAAATTGGATGCGTTTTGAACCGCATTCGATTCGCAAGACATGAATTAAACCGACTTTCTATGGAGCTGGTTACATGTGTGTGGTGCAGCGGCAGTGCAAATTCACTGTGAATTTGAAAATAGTCCTGTGTGTTTTTAAAGCACTGCGGTGCAGTTAAAGAGGAAGTAAAGTGCCACTTTTTTTTTTTCTGAACTGCAAAGGCATAATGTGCTAGTATGTATTGCATACTATCATATTATGTGATGCATGCAGCCCCCCCCCCCCAAATATATACCAGACTCTTATCAAAGCATACAATCTGTCAGGGCAGGAAAGGGAGCGTTGATGGGGACAAAGGCCTCTTACCCACAACCCTTGGAACGGGTTGTGGGGATCTGCAGGCAGGGGATCAGAATCTGGAAGCCCCCTTTAACAAGGGGCCCCTCCATGTGAATGAGTATGGGGTACATTGTATTGTTTTTAAATAGGTAAGGGGCAGGGGCCACCCGGTGATGTCCCCCAGTGGCACCACCCCCCCTGTGACATCACTGACCGGTGCATGCTGGGTCATTGACGTCACAAGGCAGTGGGGGATCCCCACTGACAGCTAAGGAGTCATCTGCTTTTAAAGACTCGGCGGCTGGCTTCCAAAGGCTTTTTTTTAATTTTTTTTTATTTGTTGTTTCTGATCATGCGCAGTCTTTTCTATCAAATATTTCTTGTACGAAAATGGTACGAAAATGGGTACACGTTTAACGAAAACTGTTCGTTCTGTTCCCGTATGAGGAAAATTTTGGAGTTTGCCCCATCTAAAATTTTCGTTTGGAAGGTTGGAATCGGCTGTCGAAAGTTGTGTACACACTATCAGAAAATCGTATGGTCGAACACGAAAATGTTCTCCTGATTATAGCAAAATATAAAATGCCTTGCTGTCATTGTTTGGCTATCATTTCTACCAATGTAGGTGTTTTATTGTTGTCTCTCTGCATTACAATTGCACGTGTTAGTGTTATTATTCTCGTATGTATCATTTACCTGTTCTAGATATATTGTATCATCCAAGTGAAGCTCTACTCTTTTGCAAAAATTAATTTGCTTCTGAACAAATGTAATTTATTATTAGGCTCTATACACTTTTCAGATGCAGTGTGGTTTGACCAAAGCTCTTGTTAAGGAAGTAATTAATGCAAAAGATTCATTAGGGAATCCTGATCCATTAATAATAGCAGCGGAAAACATTATTATGCAGTAATATGTCTCACCTGATCTTGGGGATGTCCCCTGGGAGCAATTTAATAAAGGTCATAAGAACACGTGATACTTCTCCTCCTCAACAAACATCTGTAATTGAAAGGCAGTCTTCACATAATTGCCGCTTAAATGGTTAGCAGTTGTCAGATAGCTAATAGAAAGAAATAAATATAGCCAATTAATCTGAAAAGATGCTTGCCACTGGTCAACCATTGTCTGCAGCATAAGGAAATGAATGGAAAAACCATTTAACTGTCATTCGCTCAGTTATGAGTTCTGTGCACTCATAAGAGATTTGCCATTTTCTTAATTAAAAAGTTCAACAGTAATATAAAACGTGCATAAAATTCCTCTCATTATAATGTTTATATGAATTGTATACAGCTCGTTGAAAACAGATGGGCCAGACTTTTTGCTGTGTTTCTGGGTGAAAAGAGATGTTTTGGTCACATAATTATGTGATGTTCAACCTACCTTGATGTGCTTGGGTGAGCTTGTTCCAGGCAATCACGATGTGATTCTTTCTAAATCCCTAATATTTCCTGCCAAAAAATAATTCAAAGCAAGAAAGCTGAAATGTAATCCATTGCTGCTTTTCCAATCAGTATGATAATTAACCACTTCTGGACCGGAAAGATTTGCCCCCTTAATAACCAGCCCATTTTTTGCGATTCGGCACTGCATTACTTTAATGGACAATTGCGCAGTCATGCGACACTGTCCTTTTTTTCACCACAAATAGAGCTTTCTTTTGGTGGTATTTGATCACCTGTGTGATTTTTATTGTTTGCGCTATAAACAAAAAAGAGCGACAATACTAAAAAAAAAAACAATATTTTTTACTTTCTGCTATATAACTGTAGCATGTTTTCCAGACCTATGGCCTGATGTTGGTCTGCCATCAGTACCGGTAATCTCTCCAGCCCATGTGAGCTGTGACCCTGGGTGTGAAAACTGAAGCAGCGACAACTCTGGCTTCTTTGTTTGTGGGTTTTATTGGAATTAGGGGATGGGAGAAGGGAATGAGTGGGATACTCCGTTAGGCTCCAACTAATTACATTTGGGACTTTGCTTCTGGAAAATGCCCGTTGGCGCTTCCTTGACGCCAGCCAGCCCCAGCCAGCGCTCACTAACACTGAGAACACTCTAAAACAATGGAAGTGCTGAATCCTCGACTTGTAGTCCAGAAGATCCAGGACTGAGAACTGTAGAACTTCTGACACTGCTGTACTGCAAAAGTCACTGAATACTTTCCCCTGCCTTGCCTGGCTTGAGGTAGTATGATGTAGAATTCTGTATAGCTGTAACTTTAACTGACACTCTTTGTACAATTCAGGGCCCAACTGCAGGCGCCCCCTTTGTAACTTCAGGGTCCTCAACCTAGGTACCCCCTTTTACAGCTAGGTGACACTGGATCCCAGAACCTCTTCCGGAGTGGTCCCCTCTAACATCAGGCAGACCCCCAGGGGCCATCGGCAGTACTCACGACCTGTGTAGGCTTTCCTGGGACTGGACCCCTCTCTCGCCCTCCGTAGGCTCTCGGCACACCGGATCCCCTCAGCTCAACTCAGCACTCTCTCTGGACACTCAGACGACACCCCGAGACATCCACCTTCCTCTGACAGGAGGAGAGACAGCCGCACTCTCCTTCCTGGGACTCTGCTCCTACCAAAGACACCGTGCCACGTACTCCCCCCCCCAAACTTATACCCACTTCCAGAATCCTTTGCAGCATTATCTGCCTTCTGGGGTAGTTACAAGCTGGGATGTGTCCACTGATTGGGCTTCCTACACTGCCCTATGAGAAGCCTCTCACAGGAGCCAGTGGGGATACTTCTCCCCTCAGCAGGCACATCTGGAAGCCATGACACCCTAGCTAAATAAATCACAGCCCTGCTGTTATGCAGACAATATACTTTTACCTAGCCCATCCCTGTAGGGTGCTACATAACGTTCCCAAAAATAAATAAATAAAGAAAAAATCTATTTTCTCTTACGTCCTCCGACAGTCGCCGCCACTTCATAATCTTCACTAATGGGGTAATTGACCTTTGCTCCGCAGGAGTAGCTAGGCAACAAGATTTGTTAATATCAAAGCTTTTAGCATATCACACCCCTAGGGGGTGGTCCCCTCAGTCAATACCTCCCTGCTTCCAGCATTCTCAACCCAGTTTTCAATTGCCTAGCTTAGGAGTGGCTGGCTGTTTTCCTGTGCTGGGGCTTTCAGTCTCAGCCTTCTTTCCTCTTTTGGATTTTATTTCAAGTATTTTTCTCTTTCTTTTACTTAGCTGTTTTTTTCTCAGCATTAGTTTGGTTCTCTTCGGATGAAGATGATCATGCGGAGCTGGGTCTCGGTCTGGCCACCCTGGATCTCAGGGCTGTGTGCCAGGGGTTTCTCCAGCCTGCCATCGAGCGTTCAGCTCAGGTTTCCCTGGCATATTGAATGACCCATCCCTGTTCGCTGCAGGGATGCTGCCTGTGAGGTGGCTACCTCACCGGACGCCATTTGCGGTTTCGCACCGCAGTCCAATGCGTCCTGGCTGCGACACTCCCTGTCCTCAGTACAGCGGTTTGGTCGCTAGAGAAGGCTCCCCACGCCATCCGGAATGGTAAGTAAATTTCTATGTGGGGACCTGTCTGTTTGGCTGTCAGTCTGTGACTGTGTGACCCTGCATGTCTGTGTAAGTGCTGAGCTCCCTGTCAGATTCCTGTGTGGAATAGCTACCTTTCTGTGGGCTGCGGGGGGGGGGGCTCTCCCGCTCTGCTGTGTGTGATGTATGGTGCAGACTGGGCTCAGACATGCTATGCGGCGACCGCTGAGCGGCCCGCCATTTTTTTCTTGGCAACTGTGATGACCGGCCCTGTGTGTTACAGCGCAGGGTTTTTGGCGCCAAACGCCGCCATTTTGGCGGCGATCGCTCCTGCGAGCACATGTCGGCGCCATTTTCTTGTTGCCTTGATTCCCTCAGCCGAGCGGCCATGTTTGTGAAGCCTTCATAGGCTATATAGGGCGGTCAGTCATTGCATCACTTCCTTTTGCTCTGGAACAGCGATCGGTGGCAGCAGCCTGTGTGGTCTCTCCAGATTTTTCCTTCCTTATCCTGTATTCCTTTCTCAGGGCTCCTTATCCCTGCGGGGGTCGGTGCATACAGTAGTGTGCGGTGGGCTGCGCTCGCCGCGGTCTTAAAGGGCAGTACTTTATTTCAGTTGATACTGGGGCATGGATTCTCAGGATTGCAAGTTTCCTCCCACCTTGGTGGGGGGCCAAGGGGCTGCTGCATCCCCCGAGGGGGCTGATCTGGCTGCTATTGTGGCGAACTTGGCTTCTCAGGTGCAGATGCTAATGGCTGATCGATCCGCAAAACGGCCCAGATTATCCATTTCCTCTGATTCAGAGGGCGATGGGGCTGCTATGGCTGGAGTGCCCTTCTCAGGGTCTCGTTCATCTCTGGACCTTATGGGGTCTGAGGGGGAGGCTGAGGTAGAAGGAGTTGATGCTTCTCCCCCTGGCTCGCCTGAAGAGCTTGCACTCATGGATGAGTTGATTACTTCTATCAAGGAAACACTGCATCTGCAGGATGAACCGTGTCCTCCTGTTTTGATGTCCTCTTATGGGACGAAAAGGAAACGCAAATCAGCGCAGGTTTTTCCCTGTCCTGCGGAATTTCAGCGCGCTGTTGATGAACAATGGCGCAATTTAAAGAAGCCTTTTACTGTGCCAAGTAAGTTCAAGCTGCATTATCCATTTACACCCACCACTGATGAGCGTTGGTGTGTGCCGCCTCAGGTGGATCACGCGCTGGCAGTTTTGAATAAATCTACTGCGATTCCTGCTGAGGATACCCCGGTGTTCCGGGACCCTACGGACAGGAGATTGGAGTCTCTGGCCCGTCATTCTTATACGGTTGCTGGTTCTATGCTGTAGCATATTTTTGCTTCCATTATGGCAGCCCAAGCTATTGCGGATTGGACTGACTCTGCTCCGCCGACAACGTTGGCTATGGTAGATCAAATTCATCAGGGTGTCATGTATTTGTGCGATGCGGACTTGGATTTAGTCCCTTTGGCTGCACGCCTCTCCAGTGTCGCGGTATTGAACCGTCGCCTGATATGGCTCAAATGTTGGTCGGTTGACCAATCTTCTCGCAAGACTCTAGCTAATCTTCCCTACGCGGGATCTCGCCTTTTTGGCGAATCTTTGGATTCTCTGATAAAGGGAATTTCCGGGGGTAAGAGCACTCTCTTGCCCCAAACTCACAAGAATAAGTTTGTTCGCGGTAAGAAGAATACCTCGTTCAGGCCCTCTCAGGGGTCCTTTCGTGCCTTTCGGTCGCAATACAAGGGCAAGCCCTTCAAGGGCCAAGGCTCCCAGAAGAAGCCGTGGGCAGGTAAGCAGAAGTCCGGCCAGTCCGGATCCGCTGCCCATACCACTTCGGCCTGAAGGGGCGCCCTCACCCGGTTGCTCGGTTTTCTTCAACCCTGGCTGGCCCGCATTCGGGACAGGTGGGTTCAGGAAATAGGCTGTCTTCGGAGCGTTTGCAGGATCTGCACCTGGCGGTGTGGGATCTGCGGGCCCAGGGAGTGGTGGTTCCGGTGCCTCATCGGGACAGATTTCGGG
This sequence comes from Pelophylax lessonae, assembly GCF_965119305.1. NCBI lineage: Eukaryota > Metazoa > Chordata > Amphibia > Anura > Ranidae > Pelophylax > Pelophylax lessonae. The sequence continues at coordinate 184,101,329 of NC_138773.1, read as the reverse complement.
GGTTCTACTCCAATCTGTTCACTGTGCCCAGAAAGGAGGGCAAAGTGCGTCAGATTCTGGACTTGAAAGCTCTGAACCGCTTTGTGCGGGTTCGCAAGTTCAGCATGGAATCCCTGCGCTCAGTGGTGGCTGCCCTGGTTCCGGGGGAATTCATGGCCTCCATCGATCTGAAGGATGCGTACCTTCACATCCCCATTTTCGAGGGTCACCAGAAGTACCTTCGTTTCGCCATTGCGGAGGATCATTACCAATTCGTGGCGTTACCCTTCGGTCTCGCTTCGGCTCCGCGGGTTTTCACCAAGGTGCTTGCGCCGGTCCTGGCTTTATTGAGAGCCCAGGGCGTCTCTGTCTTGGGATATCTGGACGATATCTTGCTTCGGTCTGCGACCAGTCAGGGCCCGGTGAACGACTTGTCCACCACGATGCAGACTCTGCAGGAGTTTGGTTGGACGATAAATTTTCCAAAATCAACGTTGTGTCCGTTGGTTCATCTTCCCTACCTGGGGATGATCCTGGACTCTGCTCAAGCAAAGGTCTTCCTGCCGGAAGACAAGCTCCGGACACTTCAGGACGAGGTCAGGTCCCTCAGGGACACTCAGTGCTCGTCCCTCCGGACATGTATGAGATGTCTGGGTCTAATGGTCTCGGCTTTCGAGGCGATTCCCTTCGCCCAGTTTCACACGCGGGATCTTCAAGCGGAGATCTTGGCCAAGTGGGACGGGCGTCCACAATCTCTGGATCGGCAGCTTTCGTTGAGCCGCCACACCCAAAGGGGTCTTTTGTGGTGGCTCCAGTCCCCGGCGGTGTCGGGGGGCAAGTCTTTTCGTCCCTTGTCGTGGACGGTAATCACCACGGATGCCAGCCTGTCAGGCTGGGGTGGTGTTCTGGGCGTTCTGTCCGCCCAGGGAACTTGGTCGGAGGAGGAATCCTCCCTTCCGATCAACATTCTGGAATTGCGAGCAATAAAACTTTGCCTTCTGCATTGGTCGGAACGGCTTCAGGGCCGTCCGGTTCGGGTTCAGACAGACAATGCCACAGCAGTGGCCTACATCAACCATCAAGGGGGCACCAGGAGTGCCCGTGCTGCTCGGGAAGTAAACGGCATTCTGTCGTGGGCCGAGACGCACGTCCCGGCGATAACGGCTGTACACATTCCGGGGGTGGAGAACTGGCAGGCGGACTATCTGAGTCGCCAGACCCTGGATCAGGGGGAATGGTCCCTTCACCCGGATGTCTTCCAGATGTTGTGCGCGAAGTGGGGTCTTCCAGATGTGGACCTGTTCGCGTCTCGTCTGAACAACAAGGTGGAAAGGTTCGTGGCAAGAACGCGCGATCCTCTGGCAGACGCCTCAGACGCGTTAGTGGTGCCCTGGCATCAGTATCGTCTGATGTATGCCTTTCCAACGATTCAGCTGCTGTCCAGGCTGCTTTGCAGATTGGCCTCGGAACCGCACGCGGTGATTCTGGTGGCACCGGACTGGCCTCGCCGGTCTCGGTACGCAGACCTCGTAAATCTGGCAGTCGACGCTCCGTGGCGTCTGCCGCTTCGAGACGACCTTCTGTCTCAAGGGCTGATATTCCATCCTGCTTTACAGTCGCTGGCTTTACCGGCCTGGCTGTTGAAAGCCAGGTCCTGAAGGATAGGGGTCTCTCCTCTGAGGTCATTCCCACTTTGATCAAGGCTAGAAAAGCCTCTTCGGGAAAAATTTACTACCGTACTTGGAAAGCGTACTTTGCCTGGTGTGAGTCCAGGGGGTATTCTCCTCGCTCATACTCGGTGTCGAGAGTGTTGGCTTTCCTCCAAACTGGAGTGGACCAGCGTTTGGCGCTGGCCACAATTAAGGGTCAGATTTCTGCGCTGGCCGTTCTTTTTCAGCGCCCAGTGGCATCTAATTCATTGATTGGCACCTTTGTTCAGGGGGTGCGACATTTGGCCCCTCCTAGGAGGGAACCTTTGCCTCCATGGGATTTGAACTTGGTTCTGTCCGTGTTGCAACAGGCTCCCTTTGAAAAGATCAGGGAGATCTCGTTGTCTCTGTTGTCCAAAAAGGTTGCTTTTTTGGTGGCGATCACTTCGGCTCGCAGGGTGTCGGAGCTGGCAGCTTTGTCCTGCAGCTCTCCCTACTTGGTGACTCACTTGGATAAGGTGGTCTTGCGACCTAACCCTTCCTTTCTTCCGAAGAGGATCTCGGAATTTCACCTGAATGAGGACATTGTCTTGCCTTCGCTTTGCGCGAAGCCTAAGCATCCGAAGGAGGTGACTTTGCACGCCTTGGATGTTGTTCAGGCGATCAGGGTTTACCTGTCATCCTTTCGCAAGTCGGATTCCCTATTCGTCCTTCCAGAGGGACCTCGGAAGGGCATGGCGGCGTCGGCTGCTACCATCGCCAAATGGATCAGACAGACGATTGTGCAAGCCTATGCTTTGAGGGGGAAGGTTCCTCCTTTCCCTGTGACGGCGCACTCTACCAGATCTCTGCGTACGTCTTGGGCCTATCGTCATCAGGCTTCTGTGGCCCAGGTGTGTAAGGCCTTCTGTGGGCCTTCTGTGGCCCAGGTGTGTAAGGCGGCGACTTGGTCGTCCGTTCACACCTTCTCAAAATTTTACAAAGTGGATGTTCAGGCATCGGCAGATTCTTCCTTTGGCCGTAAAGTTCTTAGTGCGGCAGTGCCTTAGGGTCCCTTGTTTGGGCCCTTGGCTGTTGGGGTGTTTTTACCCCTGGGTTACTTGTTCTTCCTGGGTTGTTGCTCCTGTTGAGCATGTTTTCCTGTTGCCAGGTTGGTTCTCTTACTTTGGTAAGGTTCCTTTCTCTGATGTGGGTACTGCGTTACTTTAGGCGCGGCTGCGTTTTTTTCCCACCCCTCATGTCTACACTGCTCTGGGACGTCCCCATTAGTGAAGATTATGAAGTGGCGGCGACTGTCGGAGGACTCAGAGAAAGGAATTTTACGGTAAGATTTTACAAAAATTCCGTTTTTTTTCATCCTTTTAGGCCAATTTGTATTCTGCTACATATTTTTGGTAACAAAATCCCAATAAGCGTATTTTGATTGGTTTGCACAAAAGTTATCACGTCTACAAACTAGGAGAAAGATTTATGTAATTTTTGTTTACTAGTAATGGCGGCGATCTTCGATTTTTAGCGGGACTGCAACATTGTGGCAGACAGATCGGACCCCTAACTGACATTTTTGACACTTTTGAGGGGACCAGTGACAGTACTACAGTAAAGTGCTAAAATATGCACTGTTACTGTAATGATAAACCAAAAGGATAATGGACTGCACTCAGAAGTAAATGAAATTAGAAGTGTCTTTTATTCCTCATGAAGAATCAATACAGACAGCACATCACAGGGACATGCGACAGGTTGACGCGTTTCACGATACAGAAGATCTCTTACTCATAACCAATCAGGAAGCGGGACCTGAGACCTGTTTCCCGATTGGCTGAAAGGTGAAGGCATGCTATTGGCAAAGAAGGAGGGAGGAGAGGGCCGCCGAGAAGGGACATGAAGGAGCCTGAGGGGGAAGCTGCCGCCGCCTGTTGTTCCGGAGGGAAAAAGGTATGTAAACTGACTGACTGACTGACGGGCAGAAGATGTGGTGGTGCAGGCTGGAGTGATATGAGGAGGGGGGTCCTAGGAGCACCAACCGCCAGTGCTTTAGACGTATTTCCTATTGGTGAGTATCTCACCAAAAATGAAATTTTTGTTGCAGGGGATGCCAGAAATCTGACTTGTATCTTAGGCAGACTTCTAGGAAAATTGGTGAGCCAATCACACAAGCAGGAAATGATGTTTCTGGGGCGTGGTCACTACACATTCTGTGTACAGAACAGCTCCAGGTAGACATATTGCATTGCATTTTCAGAAAATTACAACAGCTGCAGATTGAACAGGAAAGGTAATGATTGTATATGCTATATTATTTTTTCTTTATTTGCTATTTTTTCCCCCCACAAAAGTGGAGTTACCCTTTAAATTGGAGAAAGCTAGTTCAGTATATTAGAAGACCACAGCTGCAAGAGTATGAGACAAACAGCGCACGCCGACCTCGAGTAGTATCGTTTTATTGAAAGACACACAAAACACGATTAAAGAGTTGCACTCACATATTCCATCTTAGTGACAGGCACGTCTGCAAGAGCCTTCTTCTACTCTCCCTCCTGGATGGATTACGGTCCGCCCAGTAGCTAATGTCCAGCTTGGGAAACCGCTACACCCTGCTCTTCCACCCGCTTGTTCCTCCTGTCTCCCCGCCGAGTGTCTGTGTTCCGGACCTTAGTGTGCCTGCTTTCTCAACTGTGCAAGTGGGCCTGGAGCCTCGGCCGAGGTTACGCTTGGTTGTATCTGGGTGTCTGAAGGGACGTGAAGGAATTAAGCACTGCAGAGTGGTTGCCATGAATACACGTTTCGGAGGCGGAGCCTCCTTCTTCTGGTCCCCATTTTTATTAGAAGAGCATGTGCAACTGTGCTGTGCTAGAAAACCCACTCTGACCAAATGCTATGCCGTCATTGCTGGAATACATTGTGGTAGAAGAATGGTCTGTCACAGTGTAATTGTGTGTGGTTTGTGGGGTTCTGGGGTAATACAGGGTTCCAGTATGTGCAAGGCTCAAGCCTCACAGGCATTTTGCCACTCTGTGAATCCCAATACTTGTTCCTGCTTCTCGGATTGACAGGTGTTTTCGGATAGCAGCTACGGATAGCGCCAGCCGCAGCTATTTATACCTGTTCTCAAAGCCAGCACTCACCCGCAGACTCACCAAGTATTACTTTAATGGAAGCTGCAAATTTATGCCTCATGCACACTTCATGTATCGCTAATGCTCCTAGACTCCTTTCCTCCTGGCAGCAGAGTTTTGGCAGAAAAAAACGTTTGATGCTTGTAAACTCAGGTAACATGCTAGGCACGTTTAGGAGCATTAGGCGCTTCGGTGTTCATTAATTTAATTAAAAATTTATTCTGGCAAATAAAATTAACTAATGTCCTAGAGCTTAGGCACATTTAGACACATTTACATCTGTTTACCCACATTAAGCGTTTTTTTTTCTACCAAAACTCTGCTGCTCCTGCACGCAGTGGTTGTGTTTTATTTTTATTTTTTTACTTTTATTACTTCTGTCTCCAAACTCCTCTAAATGCTTATGTGTGCATAGACACACACTAGCATACTGGGGCCAAACGCCCCTAAGATCAGCAGATAAAATGTCCAGTGTGCACAAGGCCTTAACATGATTGAAAATATCTTTTGAAGTTGCATTGACAAGTTTATCTTATATAATATTTTTTTTACTGGGTTTGCATACTGTGTACTCTAAACATTTGTAGCGCCCCCCCCCTCATCCTCCAGAGGCCTGATGGTGACCCCCCAGAGACCAGAAGCATAAGCTGTCTTCTATAGCAACAATATTCAACTCACAGAAGGTGCAGGAACTCCCTGGATGATTCCATTTTGATGCTTTCCCAGGCTCTCCATGGATCCAAAGTCCATGCAAGAGTAACCTTTGGTACTTCATCTCAGGTCTCCATCCTTTCCTTCATGCTCCAGGTAATGCCTGAGCCTTAAGCACATGGCTAGGCCTCAGGCTGCAGGCCTATCCTCTCACATACGGTCTGGGTGGAAAAGGACAAAGACCACCTGACTTCCTCAAAATAAACACCTTCCCCCAGCATGCTCAGCGAGCAGTATGATTGGTTGAGAAAAGTATACATATCCTTAACCACTTAAGCCCCGGAAGATTTTACCCCCTTCCTGACCAGGGGGTATTTTGCGATTCGGCACTGCGTGACTTTAACGGACAATTGCGCGGTCGTGCGACGCTGTATCTAAACAAATTTGGCGTCCTTTTTTTCCCACAAACAGAGCTTTCTTTTGGTGGTATTTGATCACCTGTGCGATTTTTTGATCATGCGCTATAAACAAAAAAATAGCGTAAATTTTGCAAAAATAGCAATATTTTTCACATTTTTTTATATGAAATTCCCCCCAAAAAAAATGTAAAAATCAAAATTTTTTAACTTTTTCGGCCAATTTGTTTTATGCTACCTATGTTTGGTAAAAAAAATCGCAAAAAGCGTATTTTGATTGGTTTGCGCAAAAGTTATCGCGTTTACTAACAAAGGGAAAGATTTTTGTCATTTTTGTTGTTTTTTTTAACGCGTAATGGCGGCGATCTGCGATTTTTTTTTGCGGTACTGCGACATTGCGGCGGACAGATTGGACCCTTGACTGACATTTTTGACACTTTTGGGGTTACCAGTGACATTTCTACAGTAATCAGTGCTATACATATGCACTGTTACTGTAAAAATACACTGGCAGTGAAGGGGTTAACTTTTTTTGAAAGGGAGGGGCTATGTGTGTCCCTAGGGGCGTGCTTTCTACTGTGATTGGCTGTGGCTTCAGATGTATGAACAGTGATCAACGGTTCTACATAGTAGAACTGTATGATCATCCTTCATACACAGGGGAGAATGACAGGCAGCTTGTTTACACAAGCCGCCTGACTTTCAACCTCTCCCTCGACGATCGCAGAGTGACTGGCGGACATCGGGTCCGCCGGTCACACGCGCGGGGGGGGTGCGTGACCGCGCGGGAGTGCGCCTCCGGCGGCGCGCGCTCGCTCCCTAGACCCTCACAAGCTAGTGACGTAGACCTACGTCGCTTTGCCTGTGAGGGGCTGACTGCCGACGTAGATCTGCGTTAGGCAGTCGGCAAGTGGTTAACCTAGACTCACTGTAATTCATCACACTAATGCTAAAGGTAACAGTGCCACCTACTGACAAAAGGGAGAAACCACAGCTAAACCAGGATTATGAGGAAACCCAATGATCACAAAGACTACAAATTAGCCAGGCTAGCTACCACCTAGCACAGCTAAATTTATAAGCAGCTCTGTTTAGGACAAGGGTGCTATACATTGTGAAGACTATGATGGTAAATGTCAGTATGCAAATTGTTATGCCCTGTAACAACACTAACAACATTGCTGTTAAAGTGAGTGTCTATTGTCTAATTCTAGCAATGTTACCATTCTTGCTTTGATGCAGACGTCTCCAAACTTTCTAAACAAAGAGCAAATTTATTATTGTTCAGACTTTAGGGGGCTGGAGTGTGGCCATTGAGAGTATACATTTCCTGGCATCAGTGGGGGTAAACAATGCCCCATCTCTAGTATTAGAGGGAGAAGTAGTGCCCCATCATTGGTGTCAGTGGGAGATTTAGTGCCCCATTGTTAGTGTCAGTAAGAGGAATAGTGTAGAATTTAAGAGTTTAGATTGACTGATCCTCCACTTTGGAAGATACTATGTCATTAAGGCAGCCCACAGATTTTTCGTTCAATCAGCAGGTTGACTCAATCCTCCCATTCAAAAACTTGAGGCGGATGGGGAAATCCTCCCTCAGTTTTGCTTAGGTTTTCTAAACACTTTTCTCCTGACAGAAGAAAAGCCGTGTCAGAAACATGTCAGGGCCACGTCTTTGCAAACACATTTAGGCGTGTCGAGACATGTCAAGAGCTTGGGTGTTTGTTCATTTCATTAGCCATAATATTAATTTATTCTGGACATTGAAATGAATAAACATTCAAATGCTAAACACACCTAGTGCTTAGGTGCATGTAGACATGTCAGACTTTTCTTCTGCCAAAGTGCTCTTCTCCTGAATGTGAAGGTGTTTTTTTTTCTGCTTTTTTCCTGTGTTTGTGAGCTGCAGTGTGCATCAGCCCTTAGAGTGCCTTCATTCTGGAAATACTAAAGTGGGCAAATATTTGCTTTTAGAACAGCTCCAGGAACCAAAAAAGTGATTGGGAAGCTACTAATAGCAATATCCAGTTAGCAAAGAAAATTTTAAAGTCAGAAATTAATTTTTATTTATTACAGGTACTTTTATAGTGCCAACAATTTATGCAGCACTTTTCATATATATTGTACATCCACATCAGCTCCTGCTCTAAAGGAGCTTGCAATCTAAAGTCCCTAACACACATTCATACAAACACATACTAGCATGTCCAGAGTGTGGGAGGAAATCAGAGTATCCCAAGGAACCCCACACAAGCATAGGGAGAACATGAAAACTCCTGGCGGGTTGTGCCGTATTTGGAATAAAACCAATGGCTCTACTGCTGCCAGGCAGAAGTGCATCTATTTACACAGACTAAGGTGCTGTGAGTGTCTAGTTTACCCTAATCTGGTTTCTGTAGAGCCTCTAGGAGTGATGGGGTACAGTCAATAGGGAAAGTGGTGGATTAATACAATAGTGCACAATTTAGATAAACTACTGAACTACTCAGGCTATAACACAAAATTCTTGTCAAAATATAACTTTCAACTTTTTTTTTGGTAAGAGCCGGTTCACATAGGCGCGACCCGACTTTGCCAGGCGACCTGTGAAGTTGCGGTGCGCAGCTCGCACCGCGACCTCGGAGCGGCATGCACGGACTTCATATCATTGAAGTCAATGTAGGTTGCTCCAGGTCGCCCCAAAGTAGCTCAGGACCCTTTTTCTAAGTCGGAGCGACTATAGAACAGGTCCTGTGCTAATCTATGGCAGGCGACCCACGGCGACTTTGTAAGTAGTAAAGAAAGTGGCACTTCCAGACCCAGGAACTTGGAAACTTGAGTTTTATTCTTCAATTTAAAGGTACAACATCAGACAGGAACACAAGACAAACTGAACATCAGACGCGTTTCACACCTTGTGCTTATTCATTGCCTGACAAGTCGCCCCAGTGTGAACCGACTCTAAATCCTTTTCATTTAACTTTTTCAGAATTACAAAGTAACAGTACACACACAAAAAAAAAAAAAAAAAAAAAAATTATAATAATAAATCGCTTCCTCAGCCTAAAAAGGTAAAAAACAAAACTTGCTACAGGGCAAGAATAAACCTCACCATAGGAGATAAACATGTGATCAGTCTAATGCAGTCCCCACACAATCATAAGGATAAAACAACAGTGTGTGTCCTGCTCCCTTCAACCCATCTGTAATTTTAAAAAGTTATTGGTAAAAATAATAATAATAGCAATAGAGTTACAGAGAACCTCGCGTTTCAGGGAAAGGACAAATCCCTCCAACCACACAGCATTTCAATGAAAAATACTTATAAGCTAGTGGAAGAAACTATACAATGTGGTTACTAAAATATTTGCAAAACATGCTTCCTTTCAATCTGAGACAGTAGAAGTGGAGGAGAGCCATCCATCCTACACTTTGTCAAATTTGGCGAATGCCCCTCTATTTGAGTAAGTGGACTTCTATAGACGACTTCCAAGCTGCTACTATTGGTGCTGATGTTTTCTTCCATGAAAAATCAGTTTTCTGGCATAGAACAGCAAGGCCTCATACACACAGGGCGTTAGAAAAAGCGAGCTGCAGAGCCACTGCTAATGCCAGGAAAAGCAGCTGTAAAAACTGCTTTTAGTAGCTTTTTCCATTGGTGTTAATGCGCGTTTGGCCACGCTATCTTTTAGCAGCGTTTTTCTGCCTCCATTCAAAATCAGTGGTTGCCTATGAGCCGTCTTTGATATGGATTTCAGCCCATTGATTTGAATATGTCACATCAGGATGATCTGACTTGTGGTGCGACTTGCGCTCTGAGAATCTTTAGGGGGAACTCCACGCCTAAATGGGAAAAAAAAACAGCATAGGGGTCCACCCCTGGTTCCAAACCAGGCCCTAGGGGTCTGGTATGGATTTTGAGGGGAACCCCATGCTGAAAAAACAGCTTGGGATCCGATGGGATGACATCACCCGACATCCATCACGGTCAGCCACGATTCTTGTGTATATCGCTCCATCTCATGCACTAGCTAGTGCCTGGCAAGGTAATTTTACATTGTATGTGAAGCTTAATAAAGGTTTTTTTAAGGATTTAAGCACTATGTAAGGACTTTTTGCTTTATATGTGGATATCTGACCTGCTGCCTGACGAGTGGAACTGTCTGGCTGGGAGAGGATGATGGATGGCTCTGTCCTGATCTATTAGCTTTCTCATGTTGGAGGTTCTGAGAGTTCAAGCTGTTTTAGCCCAGTGGTGATACCTGAGGTTTTAGCCCAGTGGCTATACCTGAGGTGAGCAGCTAGTTAAACCGGGTGGCGGACGAGCACTGATTGGAACACAGCTTATCCTATTTGTATATGCTTCACCTTATCTGCACCTGGGGACTTAAGCCTCGTACACACGCACCGATTGTTGGCCAACCGATCGGCCGACTTTTGTCCAGTGTTGTTGTGTTGGTTGAAATGTGCTCTAGACTGCACACAAATTTTTTCGGCCAACAACAACCAACTTCAGAAGCGATGTCACGTGATGGTTTACTTTCCGTGTGTTTTTTCTTCTCTGAGCATGCCCAGTCTTGCTCATCTGATTTTTGTCTGCCGAAATCTGTACTGACTGACGAACAATCGGCCGTTCTGTTGACGGCCAATAAAGATTTTATAGCATGCACACCAGATTTTGTTCGGCTGAAAAGTCGCAGTCGGTTGTTGGAAGCATCATACTAACAAGCCGACAATCGGCCGATCGGACGTTGGCCAAAAATTTACGGCCAACAATCAGTGCATGTGTACGAGGCTTAACTCTTTACTGATCCTGATGAATGTTAGTGCTGGACATTTAGGCCCCTTTCACACAGGCGGACCGTTCAGATCCGCCTGTCAGTTTTGCTTGGCGGATCTGAACTGTCCCCCCCATGCATCCCTATGGGGCATCGGATGTCAGCGAAGACATATCCACTGACATCCGACCCGATACGTCAAATCTGGACGGATGAAAACCCTATTTTCCATTCGTCCAGCGGATCGGATGAGAACTGACCGACGGTCCGTTCCCATCTGATTCCCCCATAGAGATGTATGGGGCTCTGACAGCTGTGTCTCCACACACAGTGCGGAGAACAGCTGTCATTATCCTGCTCAGCGGGGGATCGGTGGATCGATCCCCCGCTGAGATAAACGGAGTCCGTCCGACGGACGGACAGTGTGAAAGAGCCCTTACTCTTACATTGATCCTGAATATTATTGAGAGTTCTGGACACTCTCTTCCTTATATTGATAGCGCTGCACTGTTTTGTTTTATTTTTGCTATTGGGATTTTAGTTTATTGACCCTGAGTGTTCAGCTGCTGTTTGTGCTATATACCAAGGTGCGCTGTTTTTGTTGTTGTTATTATTTGCACTACACTGCCTTTTTTGGGATGAATGGGTAGGGGTACAATGTACCCCATACTCATTCACATAGAAAGGGGGGTCCGGGATCTGGGGGGCGCCCTTGTTACAGGGGGCATCCAGATTCCGATTCCGAAGCCCCCTGCCTGCAGACCCCCACAACCACCGCCCAGCGTTGTCGGGAAGAGGCCCTCGTCTTCATCAACATGGTGACAGGGTGCTTTGGGGTGGGGGGTGCATAGTCCCCCTGCTCCAAAGCACCAACCCCCCATGTTGAGGGCGTGTGGCCTGGTATGGTCCAGGAGTGGGTGGGGCCACTCACTTGTCCCCCCTCCTTTCCAGACCTGCTGGGCTGCATGCTTAGATAAGGGTCTGGTATGGATTTAGGGGGGAACCCCACGCTGTTTTTTCGAGCGTGGGGATCCCGTTTAAAATCCATACCAGACCCGAAGAGCCTGGTTTGGAACCTGGGGGGGGACCCCTACGCTGTTTTTTTTGGCCATTTTGGTGTGGAGTTTCCCCTCAAGATCCTCAGAGCGTATGTGGCACCACATGTCGGATCATCCTGATCCGACATGTGATGCGACTTCCATTCAAATCAATGGGCTCCCATAGGAAACCATTGATTTTCACATAAACGTCAGACGTTTTTACAGCTCTGACGCTGGTCCTCAGAACGCACTGGCCCTGGGTTTTTTTTTTTTGCAGCTTGAAAATGCCTATGCCACTTACTGCTGCAAAACGTCTGTGCGTGCACGAGGCCATAAAAAAACATGGAGGGGCGTTTTTAAGCTGCAAAAAAAAAAAAAAACGGATGATGCTCCTAAAAGCAGCTGTAAAAATGCTGTGGGTGCATGAGGTCTAATAGTGTCAAGAGGGTGGGGAATCACATTTTTAGAGGCTAGACAATCTATCAAACTCAAGAGACATAACTTTCAACTTTAAATATATTTTACTTTTAATATGGAGCATTGGGATTCACGTATATTACATAAGAGTACAATGCATATAGTAAATTGTACTTATCATATCACAGCACATATTCCATTTGTGTAGTGAATAGTACTATTCACTAATACTACTACTCACATTTTGTAAATATTTTTTATCTTTCTTTTCATGAGACAACACTGAAGAAATTACACTTTGCTACAATGTAAAGTAGTTAGTGTACAGATTGTATAACAGTGTAAATTTGCTGCCCCATCAAAATAAGTCAACACACAGCCATTAATGTCTAAACCACTGGCAACAAAAGTGAGTACACCCCTAAGTAAAAATGTCAAAATTGGGCCCAGTTAGCCATTTTGCCTCCCGGTGTCATGTGACTCGTTAGTGTTACAAGGTCTCAGGTGTGAATCGGGAGCAGGTGTGTTAAATTTGGTGTTAAATTTGGTGTTATCGCTGTCACTCTCTTATACTGGTTACTGGAAGTCCAACATGGCACTTAATGGCAAAGAACTCTCTGAGGATCTGAAAAAAAAAAGTTTTTTCTCTACATAAAGATGGCCTAGGCTTGCCAAGACCCTGAAACTGAGCTGCAGCACGGTGGCCAAGACCATACAACGGTTTAATAGGACAGGTTACACTCAGAACATGCCTCGCCATGGTCGACCAAAGAAGTTGAGTGCGCTTGCTCAGCATCATATTAAGAGGTTGTCTTTGGAAAATAGACGTATGAGTGCTGCCAGAATTGCTTCTGAGGTTGAAGGGGTGGGGGGTCAGCCTGTCAATGTTCACATCATATACCGCACTGCATCAAATTGGTGTGCATAGCTGTGGTCCCAGAAGGAAGCCTCTTCTAATGATGATGCACAAGAAAGCCTGCATACAGTTTGCTGAAGACAAGCAGACTAAGGACATGCATTACTGGAACCATGTCCTGTGGTCTGATGAGACCAAGATAAACGTATTTGGTTCAGATGGTGTCAAGCGTGTGTGGAGGCAACCAGGTGAGGAGTATAAAGACAACTTGTCTTGCCTACAGTCAAGCATGATGGTGGGAGTGTCATGGTCTGAGGCTGCACGAGTGCTGCCAGAACTGGGGAGCTACAGTTCATTGAGGGAACCATGAATGCCAACATGAACTGTGACATACTGAAGCAGAGCATGATCATCACCCTTCGGAGACTGGGCCGCAGGGCAGTATTCCAACATGATAATGACACCAAACACACCTCCAAGACGACCAAAGCCTTGCTAAAGAAGCTGAGAGTAAAGGTGATGGACTGGCCAAGCATGTCTCCAGACCTAAACCCTATTGAGCCTCTGTGGGGCATCCTCAAAAGGAAGGTGGAGGACTGCAAGGTCTCTAACATCCACCAGCTCTGTGATGTTTGTCATGGAAGAGTGGAAGAGGACTCCAGTGGCAACCTGTCAAGCTCTGGTGAACTCCATGCCCAAGAGGGATAGGGCAGTGCTGGAAAATAATGGTGGCCACACAAAATATTGACACTTTGGGCCCAATTTGGACATTTTCACTTAGGGGTGTACTCACTTTTGTTGCCAGTGGTTTAGACATTAATGGTGTTGAGTTATTTTGAAGGGACAGCAAATTTACATGGTTATACAAGCTGTACACTCACTACTTGACATTGTAGTAATGTGTCATTTCTTCAGTGTTGTCACATGAAGATATAAGAAAATATTTACACAAATGTGAGGGGTGAACTCACATTTGTGAGATACTGTATATATCCTGTTTGTCATATAAAACCCCAAAAAAAAATTAAAGCAATGCCTTTCTTTATTGTACATCACGGGACACAGAGCAGCCATATTCATTACTATATGGGTTATACGCCACCTATAGGTGAATGGAAACTGGCAACCAATCAGACAGGAAGTCCCCCCATATAACCCCTCCCATAGAGGAAGTACCTCAGTTTTTTCGCCAGTGTCTTAAAGGTCATGGTCAAGGTGGAGAAGCTCTCCACATTTTTATGTTTTTTTTTCAAAGAAGAAGAAAGAATATTATGCTACAAACTCAGATCAAAGATCTCTGAATCTATGGGGATTAGCATTCAGATCCATCTAAAAAAACTCAAGGACTAAAAGGATGGTACCCGAGCCTCAGGGAAGGAGATACAAGGTTTTGCCTGAAAGGTTGTCCTTTTTAAGCACTGGACCCTGGTATCCGGACCCCAAAGGCGCTGCGGCAGGGTGCTCTACAGGTCCAAGGGAGGGGCCCCTCAAAACAAGTTGACCCAGTCCTTGAAGTTTGGCAAGTGACAGAAAATCACAGTGATGGGTGAAGATTGGGTTCTTGTTACAAGACAGAATCCGGCAGCGGGACTGGTAAGTCCACTTTAAAAATATTTGTAAAAAATATTTTTATGCACTGTTCCCTTTAAGTATAACAGATACCGAGTGCCATGTTGGGTCTCTACAACAACAGACAGCAGGTGTATTAGCTATATCAAAGCACACCTTGTTTGTTTAAACATATTTTGCTCTCTCCCTGTGCAAAACAGTAGGTGTATCTGCTCTGTCAAAGCACAACTTGTTTGTTTAAACTTATTGCTCTCACCCTATGTTGTTCACCTGAAACAGTAGGTGTATCAGCAAGTCAGAAGTCATGCTCTTCTCAAAGTGGTTCCTGCGTTCTTCTGCACCCATTCCTTTCAGCGTCAAGGCGGACTTCATCAAAATTCTTGGAGTCTGGTTTGGAGCTGAGGGCGCAGCCCTGAAGTCTTGGGAGGAGAGACTGTCCAAGATGAGACAGAAATTTGGACTATGGAGCCTCAGAAAACTCACCATCGAAGGGAAAACACTGGTACTCCGCAGCGAGATTCTCCCTGTGTTGCAGTACCTCGCCCAGGCCTGGTCCCCCCGGGCAACACCTGCAAGGCCATCACCAGGGCGGTGTTCCACTTCATCTGGGGCTCCAAAATGGACAGAGTGAAGCGGTCAGTCATGTTCAAGGAACCCCTCAAGGGCGGTAAGGGCGTGCCTAACAACGTAATGTTACTGAGGGTGTTCTTTGCTTGCAACTGCGTCCGCAGGACTTTAGTGGACAGAACTTTGGACTCTGGTGGCAACTCCATGTCCCATTTTTTCCTCCTTCCTCTTTGGAGGTCCCTTGGATGGGACAAATGGGACAGTTACATTCCCTACAACTGGGACACTCCTTGGTACTACTTGGACACTTTCAAGTTCAAGGAACAGGGGCTGCATGGAGTTAAGCCCAACTTGTGGAAGCCAAAAACTATCTACAAGTTGATCAGAGCATCGGACACTGTTCAGACTGTTCCAGGCCTCCCTTCAGCCACTTGCAAAGTGGTCTGGAGGAACGTCTCTTCAAAGGGACTCACCAACAGGCACAAAGATCTGGCATGGATGGCAATCCAAGGGGGGTTGCCACTGAGGACATTTATGCATGCCAGAAACTTGTGTAGATACAGGCACTGCCCTTTTTGCATCATCCATGAGGAAACTGCTTTGCATGTTTTCTGGGAGTGCTCCTTTGCACAGAGCCTGTTGAGGGCCTTGGAACCTGACTCAAAGACTTTGTACACAAGACTGCCATCATACACTTCGGTGTGCTGAACGGACTATTTTGTGGAACTTTTTCCCACTAGGACATTGACAACACCTGGCGGGTGTTGTGTTGCTTTAAAAACGCTTTATGGTGCGCCAGAAAGCGCCTTATCCACCAGCAGGAGAGGATGTCCATTCAGGACTGCCACAGAATGGTTCACAGTCTGCTCAGAGACTATAACCTGATGGATCTCATGGAGGAAGAGGAGGTCTGAAGATTTCCCCTTCCCCCACTCTCCCTTGTGTGTCTTTGTCTATTCAATAATGCTTCGGGCTTGTGACTTCATTCCCCTCCCCTTACCCCTCTCTCCCACCCCCCCATCACACCTGTTGCTTTTTTGATACGAAATGTTTTGATAGTTGCAACATATAGTAAATGATTGCTAGTTTCATGCTTTAGGGGTATTGCAGCGTCATGCATGATGTGATGGCATGGGGTATCCTTACTCCGCACAACACATCAGGCATCATACCGCAGAATGAATGTATGTTTGAATGTATTTATTTGTATGATCGGAAATGTATTGTAAATGTAGTGTATTTATGCACTGTGTCGCAGTACAGGGGAGAATGTACCCCGACAAAGTATTGGTTTTTGTATATTCTTATGCAAATAAAGTATACATTTTCAACCCAAAAAAAAAGTAGGTGTATCAGCTTGGCACCTTGGTCACTGCACCACACACACACTTTTTTCGCACCTGCCTCTTGGGACGGGCCTTTTGGCCAGGATAAGAGGAATTTATTATTCCTGGCCGAGGGGCTGTAGCGCTCCTGCGTTTTTGTTATAGGCTGGATTTACAGCTGCAAAATCTCCACTCAGTAGTCATGTAGAGATGTGTTGAATACCAGATCCAACTCTCCAGGACTCATCACCGTGGGCCTGTCAGCTTCAACATACAGATATATACACACTCAATGAGATGTTCCTGGAGTGATAGGATGTATATGATAGTATGAAGGTGATGTGCTGAAGGGACAGGTGTGAACAGTGACAAGGATGGTAAGCACTTGATAGGTTTGTACAGGAGAGTTCAAGATGGTATTTAGGAATGCAGATAGGTTAGTATTGAGTATGCTAACAGGTGGTGAGGACAGCAGATGACAAATACAGGATAGACTAACCCAGTGCAAGGATAGATAGTAGTAGACAGGAGAGCTAGCAGTCTATGCAGCAGTGCACATGATAGATGGTAGTAGACAGAAGAGCTAGCAATCTATGCAGCAGTGCAGATGATAGATGGTAGTAGTCTCAAGAGCTAGCAATCTATGTAACAGTGCAGATGATAGGATAGTATGGATAGGTAGTAACAGTCCTTAATGCAATAGTAGTAGTGTAAGTTATGGAGGTTTCCCCTGCGGGGTACTTATCACTATAGTATAGTAGTAGAAGGGTCCGGTGATGAGGAAGTGATCCAGTAGCGAGATACAGGGATCAGTAGCGAGGTTCGGGTCTGAGGAAGTGATCCTGGTAGCGAGATACAGGGATCTGTAGCGAGGTTCCACAGCGAGACACGCTTGTAAGCATAGATGCAAGGCAGGTTGAACGAACATGTGAGTGAGAATGCCGGCGGTTGAAATAGCCGCTCTGCGGCGCTCAGTGATGACAGCATCGGTCTTAAAGGTGTATGCGCACCTACCAGATGAGAATGGTGGGACGCATACACGGAATGGAAAGTGGAATAAGGGTACCAGAGGTACCAGAACATTACAGTACCCCCCCCCCCCTTAAGGCCGGCTCCGGAAGGCCTCTAGAACTGTTTTTTCCGGGTATTTCGAGTGAAAATTGCGAATCAGTCTAGGGGCATGTATATCAGAGGTATCCAGC
Source organism: Pelophylax lessonae (assembly GCF_965119305.1). Lineage (NCBI taxonomy): Eukaryota > Metazoa > Chordata > Amphibia > Anura > Ranidae > Pelophylax > Pelophylax lessonae. Next base: position 184,083,785 of record NC_138773.1, on the reverse strand, counting down.
CAGGTGTCGTCTTGGGGCCCATAGTTCTTCCATCGTACTAGATATTGGAGTCTTCTTCTGTGGATACGAGAATCCAGAATCTCCTTTATCTCATATTCTTCTCCGCCTTCAACTTGTACAGGAGGTGGAGGTGGGATGGTAGGCCTTATTCCTTGGTTAGGAGCATGTGGCTTCAATAGCGACACATGGAAGATGGGGTGGATCTTGAGATCTGCCGGTAAGGTGAGCTGTACTGCAGCTTTTCCAATTAGTTTCCTGATTGGGAAGGGTCCCAAGAATAAAGGCCCAAGCTTTTTGCTCGGGATCTTTAATCTTAAATTTTTTGTTGATAGCCAAACGAGGTCCCCAATAACATACTGAGGAGAAGGTCTTCTACGAAGGTCGTAGTACCTTTTTTGTTGACTATGAGCGTGTGATATGGTAGTATTGAGTAAACCCAAAAAGTCTTTTATTTGGGTAAGGTAATCCGAGGCTACTGGGTTACTCGATGGCAGGATACGTGGTGGAAGAAGAGTGGGATGAAACCCATAGTTCAAGTAGAACGGACTTTGCTTCGTAGTACTGTGGGTTGCGTTGTTGTAAGCAAATTCCGCTAGAGGAAGGAGATCCACCCAATCATCCTGCAGGTATGATGTGTAGCAGCGTAGATATTGCTCAATGCACTGGTTGACTCTTTCAGTCTGTCCGTTGGTCTGAGGATGGTAGGGAGAAGTGAGCTTTCGCTCAATGCGTAAAATTTGACAAAGTGCTTGCCAAAATTTAGAGATAAATTGTGAACCACGGTCGGACAAAGGAGTCTTTGGAATTCCATGCAACTTGAACACATGTTTCATCAGTAGTTCCGCTGTTTGTTTGGATGAAGGTAGTCTACGGATAGCGATGAAATGTGCCATCTTTGTCAAGTGGTCCACTGACACTAGGATGGTATTAAATCCTTTGGAAGGTGGTAGTTCTACTATGAAATCTAAGGACACAACTTCCCATGGAACCTGAGGTATTGGTAGACTACAAAGTAGTCCAGATGGTTTTGTAGTGTCAATTTTGGACCTTGCACAGATGTCACATGAAGAAACAAATTTTTGTACAGACGTCTTCATATCAGGCCACCAAAACTGCCTTGTGAGCAAATTAAAGGTTTTCGTCATACCCATATGTCCTGCCATGGGTACATCATGCGATAACTCCAAGATCTTGGTGCGCATAGTAGGGGGTATGTAAAGTTTGTCATTGTAATAGAGGAAGCCTTCTGCATCAGTACTTAGTTAAGGTGGAGGTGAATCCATTCCTATACTGTGCAAAATCTATTCCTTCAAGGATCGGACAACACCAATAATGCGTTCATAGGGTATTATGGGAATGGAAGGGATTTCCGCGCAGTTATCTTCGGTTAGTCGTGATAGCGCATCCGCTTTTTTATTTTTGTCTGCAGGCGTATAGGTCACTAAGAAATTAAATCTTAAAAAGAATAATGACCATCGTACCTGCCGGTGGGAAAGAGTCTTGTTAGTCTGGAGGTATTGAAGGTTTTTAATGATCTGTATATATGAGTATTGGTAACTGGGTACCTTCGAGCAGATGTCGCCAATTCTCCAGTGCCAATTTTATGGCAAGCATCTCCTTTTCACCCACTGGGTTATTCACCTCTGGGCTGCTTAGTGATTTTGAAAAGAAAGCAACTGGGTGGAGTGATGAAGTGTTTGTTGGTCGTTGGGAGAGAACTGCTCCTACTGCCATATTTGACGCATCTACCTCTAGAATATATTGGAGGGATGGGTCTGGATGGCGTAGTATGGGAGCAGAAGTGAAGCTTGATTTTAACAAGCAGGAAGCTTGATTTTCTTCTTCTGACCATTTGAATGTTTTTTTTATACTTGTCAGTTGTGTGAGAGGTCTCACAATGGCGGAAAAGTTCTTGATGAACTTCCTATAGAAGTTCGAGAATCCTAGGAATCGCTGTAGGGCCTTACGAGTTGTTGGTATAGGCCAGTCTAGAATACAGGATATCTTACTCATATCCATCTTAATTCCAGTTTTGGATATGAAGTATCCTAGAAATAATATTTCTTCTTTATGAAATAGGCATTTTTTTAATTTCACGTATAGACTGTGTGAGAGCAGTCTGGACAACACAAGTCTTACATGTTTTATGTGTTCAGGCATAGATCGAGAATAGATAAGTATATCGTCTAGGTATACTACAACACAGACATCAAGTAAGTCTCTAAAGATGTCGTTTATGAATCTTTGGAAAGCTGCGGGAGCATTACATAGCCCGAATGGCATCACAAGGTATTCGAATAGTCCGTATCTGGTTCTGAATGCTGTTTTCCACTCATCCCCGTCACGGATTCGGATTAGGTTGTATGCCCCTTTCAGGTCTAATTTGGTGAAATAAGTAGCCCCACGCACTTGTTCAATAAGTTCAGGGATAAGCGGCAAAGGATAGCGATCCTTTATCGTAATCGTGTTTAATTGCCTATAATCGATAATAGGCCTGAGAATGGAATCCTTATTGCGGACAAAGAAAAGTCCTGCAGCAGTGGAAGAAGTAGAGGGTCTAATGAACCCTTTTGTCAAATTCTCATCCAAGTATTCCTTGAGGTGAGAAAGTTCATCCTGTGAAAGGGGATAAACATGACCGAAAGGCAATTTGCTGTTAGGGAGTAGATCGATAGTGCAATCGTAATCCCTATGGGGAGGCAACACTTGAGCATTTTTCTCAAGGAACACTTCGGACAGATCCTGATAGCATAGTGGTGCAATTTCATCTGACACCACAGACAGAATCTTCCCATAAGATGGGAGGTTACACGTATTCTCACAATAGTGAGAAGGGAAAACCAAAGTCCGTTTTTTCCAATCTATGATTGGTTGGTGTGTGTGTAACCAGGGAAGTCCCAAAATAATAGGAAAATGGGGTGAGGATAGTATATCAAAAGTGATGGTCTCCACATGTGACTCGTTGGTAGTGGCAAGGAGTGCCTGTGTCTGGTTGGTGATTGGACCAGAAGACAGTGGAATACCATTAATGAAACTAACAGAAACAGGCTTAGATTTTGAAATAATAGGTATTTTATTTAAGGTAACAAAGCGTGTATCAATATAGTTTCCACAAGATCCAGTGTCGACCATAGCCTTGGTGGTGATCCTAGTTTGGTCCCACTGTAATATTAAATGAACAAAAAGATAGGGGTTAGAAAAGGAAGTCGTTAATCCTCCCAGCAAGACATGTGAACACTCACCCTCTTTTTTGCGAACAAGGGGACAGGTGCTTATCAAATGATCCGGGGATGCGCAATACATGCAGACATTTCTGGATGTTCTTCTAGCTCGTTCAGTAGTCGTTAAAGGTGGGCGTATGGTTCCTACATCCATGGGAGTAGGGTCAACGGCCGAAATCCGAGAAGGACTAGACAATGGCATTCCCATTTTTTCAGCCCTTCTTTCTCGCAGTCGTCTGTCGATGTTGATACTAAGTTGTATCAAGGCCTCCAAGGTGCCAGGTAAATCCGCTCGGGCGAGCTCGTCTTTAACAGCTTCCGATAACCCGAGTCTGAATTGAGTTCGCAAAGATGTGTCATTCCACCCTGAATCAAGGGTCCATCTTTTGAACTCAGATACAAAGTCTTCTACAGGTCTCCTTCCTTGTTTCAAGGCCCTCAACTGCATATCAGCAGTACTCTGCCTATTGGGGTCATCGTATAAGCTGGTGAGTTCCGCTAGGAATAAAGAATAGGTGTTGAGAATCTGATCATTATTCTCAAAGAGAGAGTCTGCCCAGGCCCGTGGATCACCCGTCAAGTATGAAATAATGGTACAGACTTTTATTTGATCAGTGGGGTATGTACGAGGCTTTAACAAAAAAGCAATTGACATGCGTTTTCGAATTCCCAAAATTTTTTCCGGTCGCCTGTAAACACTAGAGGGGGGTTTATTTTAGGTTCAGGAGGCTGAACAGCAGTAAGCCGTGAGAGCTGGGTTACCTGCTGTGTTAAAGTCTGATTCTTTTCTTGTACGTCAGTCAGAGCAAGTATTAACGCTTTTACTTGTTGTGTTAATTGTGTCGCTTGAGTGGGTAATTCTGCTGAATCCATTTTTAAGGTTCGTTCAATCTGTAACGCTCCTGCGTTTTTGTTATAGGCTGGATTTACAGCTGCAAAATCTCCACTCAGTAGTCATGTAGAGATGTGTTGAATACCAGATCCAACTCTCCAGGACTCATCACCGTGGGCCTGTCAGCTTCAACATACAGATATATACACACTCAATGAGATGTTCCTGGAGTGATAGGATGTATATGATAGTATGAAGGTGATGTGCTGAAGGGACAGGTGTGAACAGTGACAAGGATGGTAAGCACTTGATAGGTTTGTACAGGAGAGTTCAAGATGGTATTTAGGAATGCAGATAGGTTAGTATTGAGTATGCTAACAGGTGGTGAGGACAGCAGATGACAAATACAGGATAGACTAACCCAGTGCAAGGATAGATAGTAGTAGACAGGAGAGCTAGCAATCTATGCAGCAGTGCAGATGATAGATGGTAGTAGACAGAAGAGCTAGCAATCTATGCAGCAGTGCAGATGATAGATGGTAGTAGTCTCAAGAGCTAGCAATCTATGTAACAGTGCAGATGATAGGATAGTATGGATAGGTAGTAACAGTCCTTAATGCAATAGTAGTAGTGTAAGTTATGGAGGTTTCCCCTGCGGGGTACTTATCACTATAGTATAGTAGTAGAAGGGTCCGGTGATGAGGAAGTGATCCAGTAGCGAGATACAGGGATCAGTAGCGAGGTTCGGGTCTGAGGAAGTGATCCTGGTAGCGAGATACAGGGATCTGTAGCGAGGTTCCACAGCGAGACACGCTTGTAAGCATAGATGCAAGGCAGGTTGAACGAACATGTGAGTGAGAACGCCGGCGGTTGAAATAGCCGCTCTGCGGCGCTCAGTGATGACAGCATCGGTCTTAAAGGTGTATGCGCACCTACCAGAAGAGAATGGTGGGACGCATACACGGAATAGAAAGTGGAATAAGGATACCAGAGGTACCAGAACATTACAGGGGCCTGTCAAGGTCTTGCACCTTGACACTATTAGCACTTCTCCACTTCCCCTTCCCCACTCCTTTTTATTTGTCGTGTGCTCACGTTTGTCCTTTTTGGTTGTCACTGCACAATTAGTATGGCGTAGGTCCTCGGGCCTGCCCTGAAAGTCTTGGGAGGGGGTGGATATGGCCTTCTGGCTTAGTTCACCCTCTCTCATGGGGGTCTCCCTTTGGGGGAGCCCCACCTAGTACTTGGGGTGGGCTGTTTCGGCATTCCCCCTGGAGAACGGGGTCTGCCTGGTCTCGGTTGGGCAGGCCATAGTGAGTACCTCAATACCTGTCAGGAGTCTTGTGCCCGGGGAATCAGGGTCAGGGCCTTTCCTTTCCGGAGGAGGGCCATGTGTACGCCCTGTGCACTTTTTGTGTGTCTCACATTTGCATGTTTTTTTTTTATGCACCGGGTGTTAGTCTGAGTGTGTTCGCACACCACGGGCTTAAAAAAAAAAAAAAGTAGGTGCATCAGCTGCTTGGATTCTGAGCTTGGCAAAGACTGCATTACAGCCTGTCCAGCGTCTGGAATATTTTGGTTTCCTTGTGGACACAATACAGGCAAAGGTATTCTTGCCAACAAGAAAGGTCACAGACCTGAAGGATCTGGTTTGATTCGTAAGAAAGAAAAATAATCCTTCTGTATGTTTTTGCATGAGGTTATTGTGGAAGATGGTGTCCTCGTTCACAGCGGTTCCCTATGCTCAATTCCATGCCAGACCTTTACAGAACAACATTCCTTCAGCATGGACCAGAAAGGTCCAGTCCCTAGATGAGTGAATGTCTCTGTTACCAAGAGTATGTCAGAGTCTAAGTTGGTGGTTGTTAATTTGGAAAAAGGAGAATCCTTTCTTCCAGTAGTCTGGAAAGTAGTGACTACAGACACCAATCTCTCTGGCTGGGGAGCAGTTTTGGAGGAAGCCACTGTCCGGGGAAAGTGGCCTTGGGTTGAAAATCCAAGCATTTTGTCAGGCTTTAAAGTACAGGATGCCCAGACTTTGGGGTTATTCCATCAGGGTACAATACGACAATGCCACGACTGTGGCTTAAATCAACCATCAGGGAGACACCAAAAGTTGGTCAGCCCAGAAGGAGGTGGATCTCATCCTATCCTGGGCAGAGAAATGTGTTCCATGCCTATTAGCGGTTTTCATCCCCGGAGAAGAAAATTGGCAGGCAGACTTTATGAGTCATCAACAGATGTTTTTCGGGGGAATGGTCCTTACACCCTGAGATCTTTGCATTGATCTGCCAACGTTGGGGAATCCCAGATGTACATCTGCTGGCATCCAGGTTCAACAAAAAGTTGAAGAGATTTGTGTCCAGGACCAGGGATCCACTCGCAGTTAGGTGACTCCACTGGAGGAATTTACACTGAATTATGCCTTTCCTCCGGTGCAGCTGCTGTCGCGTCTTCTGCGCAGAATCCAGGTAGAAGGGAATCCAGTAACCCAGGAGGTTTTGGTATGCACAAATTCTAAAATTGGCAGTGGCAAGGCCTTGGGTTCTTCCCCTATGCCCAGACCTGCTCTCTCAAGGTCCGATTTTCCACCCTGCTTTACAGTCTCTAAATTTGACAGCTTGGCTATTGAAGCCTTGATCTTGAAAGCGGGGTATATCTAGCCCTGCATTCCCTACCCTGATAAATGCTAGAAAACCAGTCTCTAGAAGCATTTATTACAGAGTCTGAAATTTTTACATTTCCTGGTGTGAGGCCAGGAAATGGCATCCCTGCAAATATATGATCGGGAGAATTCTAGCCTTCTTGCAAGCAGGGGTAGATATGAAATTAGCCTTAGGCACTATTAAGGGTCAAATTTCCGCCTTATTGTTTTTTGCTTGCTCCAGAGACTGATTGATTTTCATTCCTTAGTCCAAACCTTCGTTCAAGGGGTGCTAAATATGCTTCCACCAGTGAAGCCACCATTGTGTCCTTGGGATCTAAATTTGGTGCTGGCAGTTTTACAAAAGCAGCCTTTTGAGCCCATGTGGCATATCCCTCTGGTTCTGTTAACCCGAAAATTGGTCTTTTTGGTTGCAGTACCCTCAGCCAGAAGAGTATCAGAATTAGCAGCTATTTCTTGTAAAGAGCCATTCTTGATATTGCATATTGATTCTACGTCCACACCCAGGTTTTTTGCCCAAGGTGATGTCTGCTTTTCATTTGAATCAGAACATTACACTGTCTTCCTTCTTTCCAGATCCTCAAACAGCAGAGGAAAAGTTGCATTCTCTTGATGTAGTACGTGTATTCAAGATTTATTTGAAAAGGTGAGCTCAGATGCGTAAGACCAACCTTTTGCTCGTGCTGCTGGAAGGGCCCAGGAAAGGGCAGGCAGCATCTAAATCTACTATTTCTCAATGGACTTGCCAGGTTATTATCCAGGCGTATGGTTTAAAATGGGAAGGTTCAACCTTTTCCGGTAAAGGCACACTCTACCAGAAGAGTAGGTGCCTTTTGGGCAGTTCACCATCAAGCTTCTATGGCTCAGATTTGCAAAGCTGCGACTTGGTCGTCAGTGCATACGTTCACTAGATTCTATCAAGTGGATGTTAGGACCCAGGAGGAGTCTGCATTTTGCCACAGTGTTCTGCAGGCAGCTATGTAGGTCTTCTGTGATCTGATGGTGGTATTTTATGATGTCCCCCCTCCCTTCAAGTGCATTGCTTTGGGATGTCCCATATAGTAATGAATATGGCTGCACTGTGTCTCGTGATGTACGATAAAGAAATATGGATTTTTTCTACAGCTTACCTGTAACATCCATTTCTTGGAGTACATCTTGGGACATAGAGATCCCTCCCCTCTTGTCTGGGATGTTTATTGCTTGCTACAAAACTGAAGTACATCCTCTATGGGAGGGGTTATGTGGAGGGGGGGGGGATTTCCTGTCTGATTGGTTACCAGTGTCCATTCACCTATAGGTGGTGTATAACCCATATAGTATGAATATGGCTGCTCTGTGTCCCATAATGTACTCCAAGAAATGGATTAAACAGGTAAGCTGTAGGAAAAATCCATACTTTTACTTGCCCATTTTTAATACATACGTTTTTTTTTTTTTTTTTTTCTTGCTTGTTGAGGCAGCTATATTACAAAAATAACAGTGTTGTTGGATGATTTATATTTAATGTATTTTTTTAACTTGTCTTGTTCTATGTGCATGTTCAGCAATGCTGTTTTATAATAACTAGCAGCTATGCTATATCTTTAATGAGATTCAAGGCATTTTCTGTTCGGATCCCTACACAATGCTTTTTTTTTTTTTAATGAAATTGCTAAGAGTTGGCTCCAAGCCAGCTTTACAGAACTCTATGCATTACAGATTCTGAAAATGAAGGTAAAGAAAACTAAAAAACATCATAAAATATGCAAACCTTCAGTACAAAAATCAAGTGGGTCATAAGAAAGAATCCCTAGACAGGACTGAACCATGCAAGTATCTTGTTACACATTGTTGAACAATAATCAGAAATTATGATGAGTTATTGAATACTACAGATTATAAAGTGTTGGCAATGAGTTGACTAGTTGAGTAAAATTCCCATGAATTACACACCACAGTGGTTTTATTTAACACTTATTTCCCCTACAACCGTAAACTAAAAAAATGTAATATAGAAAGCTTGTGCACTGTTATAGTTAAGAAAAAACTGATGGTTGATAAAACAGCAGATAGCATAGTGGTAAAGAGATGGGTGCTAATTATATTTCTTCCTCTATTGTCTTTGCAGATCCCTGTCACACAGTATGAAATGTGGTGTCACTTCACAACAGGGCCTGGATAACAAAGCAACCTTGAAAATAAGTGACAGTAAGTTATCTTTGCACTTCCTACCCATAGAATAATACAGTCCTTGTGATCTTGTGAAAAAAAAAACTAGCCTGGGCTTAAATAATAATTAAATAGTAGCCCACCTAATTTTTATTTTTTTTTTACTTGCCTTTTTTGTTTGTTAAAATCCATGTGGTTCTTCTCTTTGTGGCTTCCTTTTCATGCACCTGCATCCTATGTAAGGTGCAAAACCCTTATAATGGCATAGAGCCAACTCCTCCTTAGGCTTAGTTTATGAATTTACCTGCAGTCCTAACTTGGCAGAACTGCTTCTCCTTATACAATATCTCACAAAAGTGAGTAAACCTTCCACATTTTTTTAAATATTTTATTATATAATTTCATGTGACAACACTGAAGAAATGAAACTTTGCTACAATGTAAAGTAGTGAATGTACAGTAGGGATCGCCCAATATCGTTTTTTTGTTGCCGATACCGATATTTTGGCCATCGTATATCGGTATCTGCTAATATGGTTCGATATTTTGTACATGTAAAGTTTTTAAAAATTAAGACAATGTTTGGCACAAATCTGGTACTGAACATGTTAATTTTTGTTTAATGCTTAATGGCTGGCTTGCTGGCACAATGTGGTGGGTGGCTGGCTGGCACCCTGTGGTGGGTGGCTGGCTGTCTGGCACCCTGTGGTGGGTGGCTGGCTTGCTGGCACCCTGTGGTTGGTGGCTGGTTTGCTGGCACCCTGTGGTGGGGGGCTGGCACCCTGTGGTGGCTGGCTGGTTTGGACCCTGTGGTGGGTGGCTGGCTTGCTGGCATCCTGTGGTGGGTGGCTGGCTGTCTGGCATGCTGTGGTGCATGGCTGGCTGTCTGGCACCCTGTGGTGGGTGGCTGGCTGGCTGACACCCTGTGGTGGATGGCTGGCTGGCACAGGGGATGTGGGTGGCTGGCTGGCTGGTACAGTGCCTGTGACTGGCTGGTACAGGGCCTGTGGGTGGGTGGCTGGCTGGCTGGTACAGGACCTATGTGTGGCTGGCTTGCTGGTATAGGTCCTGTGTGTGGCTGGCTGGCTCAATGGTACCAGTACCTGTGGCTGGCTGGTACAGGGCCTGTGGGTGTAGGTGGCTGGCTTCCATCGGCCTGCTGTGGGTGGGTGTATGGCTGTGATACACTCCTGCGAGACTAGTCCCGACTCCGCACGAGGCTGTCCAAGGCGAGGGAGGCGGCCTAAGAAGGCAGAATGACGTCACGAAAATATGGGCAATATCGGTAACCTCTGGGGCCGATACCAATATATCGGGAAAAGTGCATATCGGCCCTCGATATATCGGCCTTGCCAATAATCGGTCGATCCCTAGTATACAGCTTGTATAATTTTCTATCCCCTCAAAATAACTCAACACACAGCCATTAATGTCTAAACTGCTGGCAACAAAAGTGAGTACACTTCTAAGTGAAAATGTCCACATTGGGCCAAAAGTGTCATTTTATTTATGTTGCCACCATTATTTTCCAGTACTGCCTTTACCCTCTTGGATATGGAGTTCACCAGAGCTTCACAGGTTGCCACTGGAGTCCTCTTCCACTCCTCCATGATGACATCTCGGACCCGGTAGATGTTAGAGAACTTGCGCTCCTCTACCTTCCGTTTGAAGATGCCCTACAAATGCTCAATAGGGTTTAGGTCTGGAGACATGCTTTTCCAGTCCATCACCTTTACCCTCAGCTTCTTTAGCAAGGCAGTGGTCCTCCTGGAGGTGTGTTTGGGACAGATGTTAAAGGAAAGGTTCCCCCCCCCCCCCAAAGACCCGATTCCCAGTAGAAATGCTAGCCTTGAGGGACCTGGTTTATGTGCAACGGGTCTGTCTTGTACTAATGGGCAATTGATTTCCATCTTCTCGTTGGGTCCTACAGACAACTTTGACATTCATTAGTAAATGTGTATATGAAATAAAGAGAAAATGAGATCAGATACTCTAATTAAAACATATTTCAATGTTCTAGATGTAACATCTAAAGGATCTATAAAAATAAAAATAAAAAATGTCCTGTGGCAGCTTACCACTTCCTTGGTTCTCAATGGACTGTCTACCTTAGTAGGGGAGTGAAAGCTTCCTTATCCACCTTTTAGCCTTTGGTAAATGTATGGCAAATGTTTTTAGCTTGAGATAGACTTTTAAAATAAAATAGTAGTTTCCAGACAGAGTTAATTAGCCTTGATTATACAAGAACTTCTTACAGTATGCTTTTGCTGATATTTAACAGTACAGGAGCTACATTACAAGGCATATAAATTAAGCAAGAAAGACATTATGATGCATGGAAGTACAAAGATAATGACACACATACAGTAGTAAGGCAGTTAGATGAAATCAGTAAGATAATAAATTAGTACTGAAAAATGCTTTTTGCGCTACACTGTGGCTGTTTAACCAATAATTTTTCCCAAAAATGAAATTTTAGTATTGGTACTAGCAAAGAAGAATTACCTTTCTGAATGTTTAAAGGTTGTGCTGCCTTACTAAATGGACACTTAGCACAGAAGAGCATTTCAGGAACAATAATATATTGCTAACATTTAAGATTTAAATGTTGGACAATGAGAAATTACTAATTCCTTGCAACATAACTGATGTACATTTACAGGAATTCAAGCAGTTTAGTACTTAAAGTGCATGTATACCCTAACAATCAAATTCTCTTGATTGTTCCCTTTTGGCCTGCTTAATATGCCATTAAAAGTATTTTATTATCTTTTTGATAAGTGCAAAAAGTTGGTAACTAATAAATGCCTGTATACAAGGAGGAGTTGTGGAGAGGAGGAGGGGAAAGGAGATGAAGAGAGGTCTGTGTTCTTTGTAATCAATCAGAAATGAAGTAGGAAGGGCTGACAACACGTGCTTTGGAATTCAGAGGTAAAAATACCTTGTGTTGTGCTGAGAGAAGGCCATCCAGCGCCCAGGGCAAATATGCCAAACTGCAATCTCCCCCTAACCTTAGGGTTAGGGTCAGGGCACTCACATCCCTGCAATAAACCATTGTGACCAGGGCAGCCGCTCGTCCTGCCCACCTGTTGTCCAGGCCCTGGTTGTCATTTCAAAGAGAAAGGTTGTCAGAACACACTATATTTATGACACATCAACGGTTATTTTTTTTTCCATTTTTTTTTCCATTATCAACGGTTATTTTATTATTTTTTTTTATTGCAGCGTGTTCAAACCTTTTTTTTTTTTTTCACTTTGCCTTGACATACTCTTTGTGCCTTGGAGGAATTCAGGTTATAGAAGCGCAAATTAATTAAATGATACAGAAATTCAAATCTGGTCATGTAAATGTGCTGATAGTAAATGGTTGCAGAATGTTGCAGATATGCACCATCAAGTTTTAAAATCACTTTCTTTAAAAAAAAAAATGCAATGATGTTTCTTTAAAGTGGCTCTTGAAAGTTTCTCTAGCTGTGTTTGCTCACCCATTAAAGCAGTGTGCCAAAACCATTTTTTGAATAGGTAAACCACTCTATACACAAAAACACTCTATAGCAAAATCAGTCATTGCCATTGTGCTGTATTAAGGGTTGGTTCCTGTCAGAACACATGCATTTACATGCATTGCTTTCTGTGTTGACTTGTGTCTTAGGAACTGAATTTAAAATTAATTATAGCAGGTTGATACAACCAGAATGCAGCATGCAAGATTTTTATTCATAAAATCCAAAAACCCCACGTTATAAAACTATTAATATTGTCGAACAGAAATGCAACGTGTCACTATCTGTGCTAATAAATTTCACTGCTGCCACCATAAATATATAAATGTAAAGAAAGAAAAAAGTTACAGTGTATCACTTTAACAGGTTACTTTAACAGGTAGAGCTGTGGTAATGCAAACAAAATTCAAAAACATAGAAATCAAAAAGTAAAAATCAAAAAGTATAAATTAACCACTTGCCGACTGCTCACAGTATATTTACTGCGGCAGTCAGCCCCTCACAGGCAGAGCGACGTAGGTCTACGTCGCTAGCCTGTGAGGCTCTGGGAAGCGAGCGTGCGCCCGCGCGGTCACGGACCCCCCCCGCGCGTGTGACTGGCGGACCCGATGTCTGCCGGTCACTCGCGATCGTCGGGGGAGAGGGAGAAAGTCAGGCGGCTTGTGTAAACAAGCTGCCTGTCATTCTCCTCAGTGTAAAAACACTGATCACACGGTTCTACAATGTAGAACCGTTGATCAGTGTCCCTACAGCTCAACAGACAGCCAATCACAGTAAGAATCACGCCCCTAGGGACACACACAGCCCCTCCCTCCCAAATAAAGTTAACCCCTTCACTACCAGTGTATTTTTACAGTAACAGTGCATATGTATAGCACTGATTACTGTAGAAATGTCACTGGTAACCCCAAAAGTGTCAAAAATGTCAGTCAAGGGTCCGATCTGTCCGCCGCAATTTTGCAGTACCGCAAAAAAATCGCAGATCGCCGCCATTACGCGTTTAAAAAAAAAAACAACAAAAATGACAAAAATCTTTCCCTTTGTTAGTAAACGCGATAACTTTTGCGCAAACCAATAAAAATACGCTTTTTGCGATTTTTTTTACCAAACATAGGTAGCATAAAACAAATTGGCCGAAAATGTTAAAAAAATTGGATTTTTACATTTTTTTGGGGGGGAATTTCATATAAAAAAAGTGAAAAATATTGTTATTTTTGCAAAATTGACGCTTTTTTTTGTTTATAGCGCGTGATCAAAAAATCGCACAGGTGATCAAATACCACCAAAAGAAAGCTCTGTTTGTGGGAAAAAAAGGACGTCAAATTTGTTTAGGTACAGCGTCGCACGACCGCGCAATTGTCCGTTAAAGTCACGCAGTGCCGAATCGCAAAATACCCCCTGGTCGTTTAGCAGCCAAATCCTCCGGGGCTTAAGTGGTTAAAGTGAAAGTCCATATGATGCAAACACCCAGTGCTGTTCTTCGTGCTAATTATTTAATGTGCCAATGCTCTATAAACATATAATAGGTGAAATCCTCCTTTTTCTGAATCTCCACTTCCAAACACCACCTCCCATGCAATTAGTCATCCCCCTCTTTAGATGAAAAACTCACCAAATCCAAATGCCTTCCATTCTTATGGTTGGCAAAGCAGCTTTTTAGTTGAAATCATTAACTCAAGGGCAGGTGTCAGAACAATCATTCCACGCAGTGTAATATGTCTGGTACATTGTGGAAACAAAAGGGAAGCTTCCAATGGCATAGTAACTAAAACCACCAAAATGTATTAAAAAGATAAAAAGGAGCTGCTCACATTGTTTAAAAACAGTTTAGGCATTCACAGTATAAATCACATGAAATGCTGTTTTCATATCCTATCACCAAAGGACGCTGTAAATATACATCCCGGGGTCTGCTCTGGTCACTGTGTAGCCACGCTCCGGCGCGTTTCTTCACTTTCGACTTCGTCACAGGGGGTGGCTGCACGGCACGGCGACTTCTTTTAAAAATCCTCCCTCTATTGCGAGTGTATACTCCTCTTCACGGCTCACACCATATCCCCTGGACACTAGGCAATCCGTTTGTCCATCTATTCAATTATTCCCTGAATAGCCTAATCAAATATTCCACCACAGAACTTGGATAGACTTTTACATGTTTTTAACATAAGTCCATTTAATGACGCTCCATGTATTCGATTACCATGCGAGGGAGGATACTGATTTGATGCAATTTATCCAGATAAATCATATAATTATATAAACTCAAAATATACCACCCATAAATCTAAAAATATGGCAAACATGATTATATCTCTACTCTGTTTATATAGGAGACTTAATCCACTCACTAATAAGTGACCACCAATGCAATATAAAATACAAAAAAATTTGAAAAATTAATATTTTTCCTATCCACTTCTAAAATTATTTTTAGGAAATATGAGTGTTCAGTATTCACTTATGAAGCAGTTGATATCTCATTCAACGTTCATAACTTCTGGTTTTAAAGTGCGTAAAGTGTATATCCCTTCTAGAGATGTCCCTAACCCTATTTGACCCTCTCCGGGTAGGGTATACAAGATCTACGCCCTAAAATAACATTTTGGATGGATCCCCGGCATGATATTTAGAAAAATGTTCTGATACACTGTGATGTTTTTATGCCTTAATGATGTTTGCTATATGATCCCCCAATCTGACTTTCAGGGGTCGCTTCGTGTGACCCACATAAATCAGTCCACATGGACATTGGAGGGCATACACAGCATGTGTGGTGTCACATGTAATGAACTCAGAGGTTTCATATTCTCTATCTGTGACACCTGATTTAAAGGATTTAAGATTTGTTAAATTCACCCTCTATGTATTACACGCTCTACATTTTCTACAGACTAAAAAGCCTTTCCCTTGGGGGAAAATAAATGCCTGTCTGGAACGGTCCACTGTTTTTTTTTTTTTTTTCTACCCTTTCACAAATTTCCATGCTCTCCTATACCCAAAATATGGTCTACTAGGTAAATTTGGGCCTAAAACCCTATCCATCAGTAGGATGTGCCAATTTTTATGAAAAATTCTTTCCCCTTGCTTGTACTGACACTGATAATCTGTAATAAAGTTTGGTTCCTGTCAGAACACATGAATTGCTTTCTGTGTTGACTTGTGTCTTAGGAACTGAATTTAAAATGAATTGGTTAGCAAACAGCAGGTTGATACAACCAGAATACAGCATGCAAGATTTGTATTTAGTTTGCTGAAATAAAATGTAGGAACAGACTTGTTTTTATTTTCTTTGTAATTTACATGCATTTGGCCAGTGCTGGAAAATGCAGCAAAATGCTTGCCAAAACATCAGGTGGGAATGAGCCATGACAGCTGCAGCATGATAGTCAGCCTGATTTGAAAAAGTGTGGAAAGAAGTCGCTATGAAGATGACTGGTACAGGCATGTTGCACTTTTCATAGACAGACACATAACTACACACCTAGCAATTGTAATCATCTAACTTACATGCTAGAACAGTCATTCTCAACAAAAATTCAGTAGAACCCACAGGTTCCTTCAGAAGTTACTATGAATTCCTTTAGCTGTGGCTGATTGACCTCCAATCTGATGGAGCCTGTAAAATTGGGGGTCCAATGCCATACAGAAGAGCCAGCAGCATGACAACAAAGATCATTTTAGCTGTCTGTAAAGGAAACATTCTGACCACAACTGTAAGGGGAGGAATTCTTTCCATTGGCAACAAACTGGCCTCACTGGCAATGAATTTTAGCAGGAGTTCCTGGGACCTGAAAATTACTTAAAGGATTCTTCTGGAGTAAAAGTTTGAAAAATGCTTTGCTAAAGTGTATACCCATGTTCAGATTATGCATTGCAGCTGTTTTTGTGTCTTATGTGCAGATAAGGTGAACTAAGTAAAGCACGTGTTTAAATTCTGTCTTAAGAAAAAGAAAATTAATTTGACAAGCACCATGACTGATCACTAATGTTTGAAAGGCACATGCACCAAACAAAAGAGCTGCTCTATAAAACCTGTATGCTATGCTTTTGGTTTTCGTATGAAAAATAGGTTACCTGATTACTGTCTTTTATCTTTCAGAAAAAACTTATACTTTGCTAAGTGACTAGCCCGTACTCCTTTAGGAAATGAAGCCCTTTGACAAGCATACTTATTTTATCTTTAGCCAGGATATTTCTCATTCCTCCAATAATGTTTTTCTTTCAATTTCCAACACCCCTTGTTCATATTCTCTCCCTTCGAGGAATGTCACATACAATGTTCCAATATATCTATGTGAGTCATATCTCTAGTTTAGGAGCAGATTCAGGAGAACTTCCAACATTTACAGTGACTGCAAAGTCTCCCATTTCTGTAAGCCATATACAATTCAGCCAAAGGTAATTGTTGCCTCTTATCAAGTCATATATTATCTATAACAGGGGTAGGCATGTTAAACTATTATATAGTGAGAGCTAGGTGTAATGCCTCCCCCTGACACTAGTGAATATTTTTATATGAGCGGTTGCCTCTTTAAAATGCCCAGTGGCTCTATACAAAAAACATAAAAGGAAGAAGGGAGCTAGCCCACAATGTGTACCTACAAAGGTGAAAAAACATTTACAAAGTGTTAACACGCTATAAGTCCCAATCACTGAGATAATTGTGCTTTTATGTTAATAATCCTTTTAATGTGAATCCAATCACCAAACTATTGCCGGGTGAATACAATATATTGCTGGAAAGGGACTCCAAACCACCAAACGTGCTCCACCTTATGCTAGTAAGATATTGCACTCACCAGACTGAACATATCAACAGGCAGATAGATGGGCATTAGCCTCATAGGGTAATCATCCCTTCTGATGTATCCCTCCTTTTCTGATGGGTCCGGATATCACTCAGATAATAAAATAAGAATTAAACAACCTTAAAAATTGATAAAACCATATGCCTTTACACTCACATTATTGAAGTTGTTCAAAGCACCAGCATAAACCGTTTCTTTTGTGTGAATGGCTCCATCATGCCGCTCGCTATCCCTAGAAAGGCCATGTGTTCAACAACCCTGGTACCATCCTGGTTGGGCAAATCAGAAATGACGTGGACCTCTCAGCCTCAATACATTGCGTGCATGCGCGTGTCTTCAGGAAGCGAAGTCGACACCATCTGACTGAAAAGATTTATACCCAAGTCTGA
This sequence comes from Pelophylax lessonae, assembly GCF_965119305.1. Classification (NCBI taxonomy): domain Eukaryota; kingdom Metazoa; phylum Chordata; class Amphibia; order Anura; family Ranidae; genus Pelophylax; species Pelophylax lessonae. The sequence continues at coordinate 184,066,216 of NC_138773.1, read as the reverse complement.
ACCATAATTGGAGGTTGCCCTTCGTGACCGGCCCGGAAATGAGATCTAGCCATTTTTCTGAAGCCCAATCTAATGGTCACATAACATCACCCAACAATATTTGCTTCGGGGATGTATTAAACAAGCTTCATTTTTAGAAAAAAATCCACATACAAAAAAGATGTTAAAACTAACTTTAATACTGATGAAACTTAAACTTAGGTGGATCATGCTGAATGAAAAAATAGTGAGTGTCCTGTGAGACAAACACTCCCTTTTCGATAAAATATGGCCCCCCTGGCTTGCTTACTTACAGGTCCCTGATGTACGGAGTTGACTTCACAGATGATTGACTGAGGATCTCCAGACCGATTCACCCTCTCCTCTTCTCCTTTTTTTTCTCTACCTTTTCTCTCGTTTTTTTGCTTCTTGCCAATCTTGGCATCATGTCTTCACAGTTTTCTTGTCTCCTATCTTATCTAGATACTTCTGTGCATACTTGAGGGAATGGAGTCCCCAATATGGGACGGTTATGGCGTCTGGTAGTTGGCAGAGCCTTAATTATCAGAAACTAAAGGACTGGGGCTCTCTCACTACCTAGGCCAATCTACAAAGGCTACGTTTTAATGTTGTTTTGATCTCATGGTTCTTCTGTTTTGCATACATGTGATCCTCTAGGTGGTCAGCTAGATGGCTGTCTCCTAGGTCAGGAGTAAGGGCCTAGTTTCTCGCTGGGATCTCTGGTCCTGGCAATTTTTTCCTTTTAAATTTATTTTTTTTTCCTCTTTTTATTATTTTGTTCCTGTAAGATCTACAATTAAGTGCCAGACTGGGCGAACAACTGGATAATCTGAATCCTTAAGTTCCCCCCAGTCCGACCAGCGAGTGTGTGCATACCGCAGCTCCGCGCTAGGTTCGTTCGGAACATAGTCCCACTGGACGGGAGCTGGCCTGCGAGTTAAACCTCTCGCGAAGGCGCATACGAACTGGCTCCTGCCTGAGTCGCAGCTTTTCCTCCTGGCCGACAGCACCCATATTACGATGGAGTGGTGGTCTGTCCGGAGCGGTGCCCACCCTGTTCCTGGTGTGGTAAATAGCTGTCCCCCCCTGGAGGGTTTTGGGGTGGACATGGGCCCCTCCCTGGGAGGGTCGGACGCCCGAACTCTCCTCCCTCACACGTTCCCCCCCTTTCTCAGTGGTCTAATGCAGGCCTTTACCCCATCTGCTCACACAACCCCCCCCCCTGGGGTGGACATACCTTTTTAGGTTGGCCTGGGGTGTTGCACTGGCGATGGGGGGGAGCACACCGCCGGCAACCAAATGATTCGGGGGTGGGCCTGGAAGGGGCACCTGCCTTGGCCCCCCTCTTGTTGGAATTTTTTTTTGGGCTGCTGGGGTCCCCTTGGGCTCCCCGGGAGCCGCATGGTGCTCCGGGGGCTGCCATATTCTTGTTGCCTTTTAAGCTACAGATTGATGGCCATCTTTGCGTGGCCTCAGCGGCCATTTTCCTATGGTTCCCTATTGAAAATAGCGGCAGCCATGTCTTCTGATGAATTTACGAATGGAATCCATTCGCAGAGTTGTGGCATTCCTACATCAGGGGGGATGTCCTCGCCTCCATCGACATCAAGGTTGCCTACCTTCACATCTCGATATGTGCCGCCCACCAGTGCTTCCTCCACCTTGCCGTGGACGAGAAGCACTATCAGTTTGTGGTGTCACCCTTTGGTCTCGCCTCCGCTCCTCGGGTTTTCACAAAGGTATTGGCCCCAGTGCCAGCATTGCTGCATCAGCGCGAGATAGTGATACTGGGGTATCTGGATGATTTGCTTTTCTGAGTCTTTGACTGCTCTGTTGGCCAACTTGGAGATTACTCTGTGAACTCTAAGGAAATTCGGTTGGATTCTGAATCTTCAGAAATCTGCTCTGGTTTCATCCACAAGCCCAGACTCTGGGTCTGACACTGGACTCAGTTAGAGTGTTTCATCCTCTGGAAAGGCTTCAGAAATTGCAGGAGGCAATTCAGCGTATACTGTCCAGTAAAAGGTCATCTCAATCTTTTAACAGTTCTGTTCTGTTCAATGTCCCAATTTATTTTTTAAAGGGTCTATTAGTTGTTTTTCATCATACCCTTTGTCCTTGAACCTATCAATTAGCACATCCGCTTGCGAGTTATATTCCTTGTCTTCCTTACAATTACGCCGCATTCTCATTAGTTTCCCCTTGGGGATCCCCTTGATCCACCTGGGGTGGTGGCAACTATGAGTGGGTATGTACCCATCGCTGTTGGTGACTTTAAAAAATATTTTAGTATAAAGTTTGTGTTATTCTTGATATATTGTAAGGTCCAAGATGTTGACCTCTTGTTTGCTATATGTACCTGAGAACACAATCTTATACTCATTTATATTGATATCTTGCATGACATTTCCTAGGATTTCCTCCGTTCCTTTCCATACAAGGACAATGTAATCTATATACCTCTTATAGATCATCAGGTTTTCTATGTTTTACCATATATTTTCTCCTCCTCCCACTTACCGAGGAAGATATTGGCCACGCTCGTGACATATTTTGCCCCCATCGCTACACCCCTATGTTGTCGGTAGTAGTGCCCATCATGCCAAGAATAATTGCTACCCATTGCTAGGTCTAGCATTTCTCCTATAAAAATTTGTTGTTCTTTTTTAAGGGTAGATTTTTCTCTTAGGGCCCATAATGTTGCTCTGAGTGCATCATCTTGGCCGATGTTAGTGTACAATGATTCAACATCAATTTTTGCCATGATGATGATGTCATCATCACATTCCAAGTTGTCCAATATATTTATCAATTGTTTGCTGTCCCTTAAATACGCAGGGTAGGATTGGGCCAGAGGTTGTAGATAGTTGTCTAAATACTCTCCCATCCTGGAAAAGATAGAATTTATTCCGCTTATAATGGGCATTCCTGGTGGGTCTAGCAGATTCTTATGGACCTTGGGTACCTGGTGTATAATGGGGAGCCTTTGGGGCTTCAGGGATAAGGTACCTGTATTCCTTTTTGTTTAGTATTCCCCGTTTATGTGCTTTTAAAAAAAGCCATATCCTGGAATGAGCTATAGCTACATAATATTATAATATATTTTCTATTTTATATATGCCCTGATAAAATATTATACATATCAATAAAAAGATCAATATTATTAATATACAATATATATATATATATATATAACCAAAAGTATTGGGACACCCACCTTTACACGCATCCCAGTCTTAGTCCATAGGGTTCAATATTAAGTTGGCCCACCCTTTGCTGCTATAACAGCTTCAACTCTTCTGGTAAGGCTGTCTCCAAGGTTTAGGAGTGTGTCTATGGGAATGTTTGACCATTCTTCCAGGAGCACATTTGTAAGGTCAGGCACTGATGTGAACGAAAAGGCCTGGCTCGCAGTCTGCACTCTAATTCATCCCAAGACATTCCATGACTTGAATAATGGCCAAACATTCCTATACCCTGTGGACAGCCTTCCCAGAATAGTTGAAGTTGTTATAGCTGCATAGGGTGGGCCAACTCAATATTGAACCTTACAGACTAAGACTGGGATGCCATTAAAGTTCATATGCATGTAAAGGCAGGTGTCCCAATACTTTGGTAATATAGTGTGTGTGTGTGTGTGTATATATATATATATATATATATATATATATATATATATATATATATAATCAGCTGCAAGAACAAGTATGTGAACCCTTTGGTATGATATGGATTTCTGCACAAATTGGTCATAAAATTTGATCTGATCATCATCACAACAATAGGCAATCACAGTCTGCTTAAACTAATAACACAAAAAGGATGAAATGTTGCCATGTTTTTATTGAACACACCATGCAAACATTCACAGTGCAGGTGGAAAAAGTATATGAACCCTTGGATTTAATAACTGGTTGAACCTCCTTTGGCAGCAATAACTTCAACCAAATGTTTCCTGTAGTTGCAGATCAGACGTGTATAATGGTCAGGAGTAATTCTTGACTATTCCTCTTTACAGAACAGTTTCAGTTCAGCAATATTCTTGGGATGTCTGGTGTGAATCGCTTTATTGAGGTCATGCCACAGCATCTCAATCGGGTTGAGGTCAGGACTTTTACTGGGCCACTTCAGAAGGCGTATTTTCTTCTGTTTAAGCCATTCTGTTATTGATTTATTTACTTCTATGCTTTGGGTCATTGTCCTGTTGCAAAACCCATCTTCTGTTGAGCTTCAGCTGGTAGACAGATGGCCTTAAGTTCTCCTGCAAAATGTCTTGATAAACTTGGAAATTCATTTTTCCTTTGATGATAGCAATCTGTCCAGGCCCTGACGCAGCAAAGCAGCCCCAAACCATGATGCCCCCACCACCATACTTCACAGTTGGGATGAGGTTTTGAGGTTGGTGTGCTGTGCCTCTTTTTCAACACACATAGTGTTGTGTGTTTCTTCCAAACAACTCAACTTTGGTTTCATCTGTCCACAGAATATTTTGCCAGTACTGCTGTGGAACATCCAGGTTCTCTTGTGCAAACTGTAAACGTGCAGCAATGTTTTTTTTGGACAGCAGTGGCTTCCTCTGTGGTATCCTCCCAAGAAATCCATTCTTGTTTAGTGTTTTACGTAATGTAGATTCGCTAACAGGGATGTTAGCATTTGCCAGTGACTTGTGTAAGTCTTTAGCTGACACTCTAGGATTATTCTTCACCTCATTGAACAGTCTGCGCTGTGCTCTTGCAGTCATCTTTACAGGACGGCCACTTCTAGGGAGAGAAGCAGCAGTGCTAAACTTTCTCCATTTATAGACAATTTGTCTTACCGTGGACTGATGAACAGCAAGGCTTTTGGAGATACTTTTATAACCCTTTCCAGCTTTATGCAAGTCAAAGATTCTTAATCGTAGGTCTTCTGAGAGCTTTTTTGTGTGAGGCATCATTCACATCATGCAATGCTTCTTGTGAAAAGCAAACCCAAAACTGGTGTGTGTTTTTTATAGGGCAGGGCAGCTGTAACCAACACCTCCAATCTCATCTCATTGATTGGACTCCAGTTGGCTGACATCTCACTCCAATTAGCTCTTGGAGATGTCATTAGTCTAGGGGTTCACATACTTTTTCTACCTGAACTGTGAATGTTTACATGGTGTGTTCAATAAAAACATGGCAACATTTCATTCTTTGTGTGTTATTGGTTTAAGCAGACTGTGATTGTCTATTGTTGTGACTTAGATGATGATCAGATCCCATTGTATGACCAATATTCATTCCAAAGGGCTCACATTATTTTTCTTGCAGCTGTGTATATATATATATATATATATATATATATATATTAATGATATTTTCTTTATAACTGACACTCTTTAGACATCTACATTGTTCTCTTTCTGGCACTACTTACATTTGAACTGTTAAAACAATCATTGTACATTTACTAGTCTCTATTGCTTTAGAAAACAAAGATTTATCCTTGGTTATTTTTATTACCAGAACAGCATTTTTAGACAATGTTTTGACCTCCCTAGGGAATGACAATGAGTTCTCCAGCATTTGTAATGCTCATTATTTGAGACAGTGTACTTTTAACTTTTTTTAACAAATCTCTATGAGGATGGAGTGAAACTTTCTGTTCTTCTATAAGAAGAAGTAACAATGAAAGTACCAAGTGTGTCTCAGTCTTGCCATTGGTCAGGCATAATGTATGTTCCAGGAATTCTTTATAGATTATCTCCCACCATGTCATCTTCAGATATATATCTGTCAGTGTGTGGGCAGCCTTGGTATTCATAGTGTGCCTTAGTGGATCATTTTATTATCTTTACTCATGCAGTGTTTTAAAATGTGTAATGTGTAGCATGGCCTCTTGTTCCTTGCATTCAGTTTTGTGCATATCCACTTTTCTGTGTACAATGGCTAAAACTGGGGATGTGCCCCCAGTAAAACCACAGATAATGGAAAGAATTGCTCACACAATTGGATACCTAAATAAAAAAGAATATGGATGAAAAAATATATTTTTTTCTTTTTTGAATGCGGTGTTATGCTTTCTTTTAGAGTTAATAGAACTTGCATTTCTTTCTTATAAAGGAAAGCAAGTAAAAAAAATGCACTTTTGTCTGTTTTTCATACCAACGTTTTTTTTTTTTTTTTTTTTCATATTTGAAGTTTTTCTGTTACATGTGAATATGTAAAATACTCAGCAATTATAATGAATATAATGAAATAAATACATAAAATAATCAATAATTTCAGCCTCTTTGTAACTAATTGTTGCAAGCTTGTTTAACTAATCATATGCAAACTTTATACCATAAATTAATTGACTAAATCAGTTAATGATGGCAAATAAAAATCCAACAGAGTTTATTCATTGTGGAGATGAATCACCCCTAATCAAAAATACTGATAAACCTCAGTGACAAACTTCCTGCCTATTTAACCTAATGTAAATTATCCTAATATAATCTACATGTTGTTTACCTCAGCTAGTCCAAAGGTAACTGGGTTTATGAACTAAATGTTTTTTTTTTTTTTTTCATCAAAGGCATGGGCATATATCATATAAATATATATATATATTTTTTTTTTCTAAAATAGAATGATGTCTCTGCTACCCAGTTTACTCTTTATGATCACTTGTCGGGTTCCAACCAACAGCACTTTGCAAAAAGCAAATTCAAATATTTACTGATAGCCAGTATTTTAGAACCACACAGTGTCCCTTCTTGAACAATATCTAATTAATATGAGATGTTTGACAAAATAGGTGTATGTATTTCTTTATAACATCAGTTGCATAAGTTGAGCATGACCCAGTATGGCTCTTATATTATCTTCAGTGTATTCTTCTGTTTTTTCCTTATAACAAAACAGTTAAACTTTTGGGAAAAATAAAAAATGCACATATTTCTGCAGGAAAAAAATGCTGCATAGGGTGAGCCAACTCAATATTGAACCCTACAAACTAAGACTGTGATGCCATTAAAAATCATGTGCATGTAAGGGCAGGTGTCACAATACTTTTGACAATATAGTGTATGTTAAAAGCAAGGAGGAGAATTCATTGTGCAAAACCGAATAACAGTTTATTAAAGCGGAGTTCCACCCAAAAGTGGAACTTCCGCTTTAGGGAGTCCTGACCCCCCGACATGCCACATTTGGCATGTCATTTTTTGGGGGGGGAGCGGGTACCTAGTTTTGACAGGTACCCGCTCCCACTTCCGCTCGGAGCGCTGCGGCGCCCTGAGCGGAAGTTCTCCTCTCCCCCTCCCTCCCTGCAATCTTCTGGGACACGTCAGAGGTCCCAGAAGATTGCCGGCCAATCACGGCGCGCAGCGCGACTCGTGCATGCGCAGTGGGTACCCGGCTGTGAAGCCGCAAACTGTAACAGCCGGGTGCCCACAGCAGTGATGCCGGCGCCGAGGGAGAGGATCGAGGCTTCCGGCGGCCGCATCGCTGGACCATTGGACAGGTGAGTAAATGGCTGGAACTCCGCTTTAAAGAGTAAAAATAGTATTACAGACTGAGTAAAATCGTAGGCAATTCAAACATTTACAGTGCACAGACCGCGATTCCGCTCGTTAGGCTCGTGTGCCCTGACCTCACCACTAGCTCCTCCCACACATTTCCCCTAAACAGGCGTCATTGGAGGCTGTGCACTGTGGATGTTTGAATTGCCAATGATTTTACTCAGTCTGTAAGTGCAATACTATTTTTATTCTTTTATAAAGTCTTATGCGGTTTTGCACAATTAATTTTCCACCTTGCTTTTAAGATATTTATCAATCAGAGCTAAGTGGTTATGCTTACCTGAACTAGTCTGAATCAATCGGAAGTGAGCTGTGGCTTCCTTGGGGAGTATATCATAGAGCGCTTTTGATCCCTCTGGGATCAGTGGTTCTGGTAAGCAGTTTGTCTGTTGATATTAACACAGAGGTGGAAGAGTGGTGACACTACTATATTCAGCACGGAGCACTTTTTTTTTCTTTTTTTTTGCATGGTAAGGGACTTTGTTTGGACTCTATCAACTTTCAGATTTAATTTTCGTTTACATATATGAGAAAATAAGTTTGATTATGGAGATTGTCATTAGTTGATTTTGCACGTCACTTTAATAATGATGTTTTTCATTCCTTATGGCACTTTGCACTTTATTGGAATTGTCTATATTAGTGAGTTGTTCAGCATAACAGATATTTCACACCATTGGCTGATAACCCAACAAACATAGGTATTTTTAGCTTTCTTTTCTAATAGTTTTATTGCAAAGTTTTGTACAGTATGCAAAAGCATAAACAATATCAAATAAATGTCAAAAAGCCGATGCTTCCTCCAATATAATCATAGATCATAACGTAGTAACCAAGGAGCAGGTAAATCAAGAAGAATTTGACCTAACATTCAGGCCTAATAAGAAACCATATGCCTAAGGCTATGAGCCCAGAAGTATCGGCAACTGGTTACAAAAGTAATATCAAAAAATTAAAATAATTGGGTAATAACCTTTAAGTAAACCATAGGTCACTCATTGCCAAGTACATGGAGAGGAAGGGGTATATCATTCTCAGGAAGTAAACCCAATACCTCCTATCACATTACCTCACTCCTGAGGAATTGTGAGGGTTAGGGAAGATTCATGGTCCCCCATTAGCAACCTTACAAAGAATCATTAGATCATAACATAAACCATGATAAACAAAAATTAGGAAGAAAGAAAATTAGGGTTGGTCCCATTGGCCTGGGCCTCCATCGTGAAGGTGACCCTGCATCTAGGGAGCTTGGAGGCACGCAATCCAGGGGTTCCATATTTTTTCAAACTTAGCTTGTTTATCTTCATGGATACTGGTCAGTTTTTCGTTAACCATAATCCAGGATACTTTGTTTCACCAATGTGATATTATTCAGGGGCAATTTCCATGCTCGCACTATAGTTTATTTAGCTGGTAGAAAAAAAATATATAAGCATTCGAAGATGTCTGGGGATCTCCTCTGACAGGTCAGCAAATAGCGCTGTTTTGGTGCTGATGGGTATATTCTGTCTCGACACTGAATAGACAAGACTGAACACTCTAATCTAGAATTGTTGAACTTTCGGACAGGACCACCAGATGTGAAACATATCGCCCTCCTGTCTGCATCACCAAAAACAAAGCGGTGAGGTACAAATGTCTAGTTTTGGCAAATTTGTTGAGACGAGGTACCAGCGTGATAACACTTTGTAATTTGCTTCCACAAGGGAAGTTTTGAGTATGCCCTTGTGCACTCTGGTCGACTACTTTGTCCACATCTACTCTTTAATAGTCTTACCTAGGTTCGATTCCCAAGCCATTTGATAGGAAAGCTTATTACCTTGGCTATTGAACAGAATGTATAACTCGGTTATCCCTCCCTGTGAATCGGTGTTGCGTATACATTTATTCTCAAATAGAGTCCTGGTGGTTATGTCAACCTGATCCTTTTTTAAGGACTGCAGAAAATGTGCAGTTTGGCACAGGTGATAGGTCTCTGATGACAGCATTGTTAGTGTGTCCTTAAAATAGGTGGGTTGTCTTATCCATAGATCTTATGATCTATGAGGTGCGCTATCCTGTAAAGGCCTTTTTTTGACCCACCATGTAAATTGTTGAATCTGCTGCCCTGGAGCTGGCGGTTATTAAAGAGGGGGGCCACTGGAGTATGGGGGGATTGTAGAGGGTATAATTTGCATGCCGTGTCCCACAAACATACAACTGGACAATTTGGGCCGCTCTATAATATCGCAAAAAGTGGGGAATCCCAACCAGCCTCACCATTTGGACATATACAGAGTGGAGCGGGCCACCCAGCTGCCACCATTTTTTTAAATAAATTTATAGATCAGTGATGGCAACCTTTAGAAAAATACAGATGGGACAAGGATTGGGAGAGACCGAAAGTAATATAGCATTTGAAGTAGAAAGATCATGGGTTTGCCAATTTTTCAGGTCACGTTTGATTGAGTGACAGAGGAGAGGATAATTGACTCTATACAATGCTGCAACATTAGAAGTCAGTTGGACACCAAGATAGAGTAGCGCCTGCATGCACCATTTAAAGGAGAAGGATGTCTGTATCCATCCCAGGGCCGAATCTGGGAGATTTACATTTAACGCTTCCGATTTTAGTTGATTCACCTGTAATCCCAAAATGGCTCCAATGCAGTACAACAGGGTAAATGGGTTAAGCAAGGTTGTAATGGGATTCATGATGAAAAGCAACAGGTCATCGGCAAAGCACATTTGTGGGTTGTGCCTCTGCTTTCAATGCCATGAATGTTGTAATTGGACCTAATGGCTGATGCCAGAGTCTCAATTGCTATAATGAAGAGGAGAGGCAAGAGGGGCAAATTCAAAAGTGTGAGACCGCACTCAAGATATTTTGATGAAACCAATAATGCTCTTTATTCCTCAGGAATCAGACAGACAGACAGTGTACAGGAACAGACGTGTCAGGTTGATGCGTTTCACGACATGAACCGTCGCTTACTCATAACCACACTGAGAGAAAGCAGAGATCGGCTGGTATTAGTAGGTGGATGTGCCCACAAAAATGAATTAATGTAATTAAGCACAGGTTATACCACTTGAGTTGATGAAAAATAGGACTAGGCCGATCTATCTGCGATCGCACAGCTGGGACAATCAAATGACACATGAAACCCCATCAAAGGGGATACAACAATACAATGGTAAAGAAAAACATATATGGCAAAGATAAAAGCTATATATGTAATAAAATCATGTATGCGCATTGGAACACCACAGACAGGCTGTATAAAAATATAATGTAATAAATGGAATAGAGCCCCCAATGGTGTATACAAATGTAAATATAAATATAAAGATGTCTTCTTGCATCCATCCAAAAAACGTTATTAAATGTGAAAAAAGTGATAAAGTGAGGTGGATTAAACATCTGTCCATACATAGGAAGTGTTTATAATGGTAAAATATAGACAATCACTATCTCAGTAAACCAATATAATACTATGAGAGAATTGTGATGGTGATGAATAGTATTGATAGAAAAAGTCTTATAAGAATAAATATGTGTAAAATGTATAAGAGGAGAAGGTGAATAAGTGGATTAAAAAATATATATATGTGTGACAAATGGAAATAATAAATATAAACAAAAATTGTTAATGTTAGGAAAAACGTGTCAGAATGCATGAAATCGTGGATGCAGTATAATTATAAAAAGAAGAAGAAAGGCTTGCAAAGAAACACAAGCAATTGGGGTTGAGGAGCTGTCCAATGGAATCCAACGGATAATAACAGCCTGTGTGTAGGTGTCACATAAACATCTTTATATTTATATTTATATTTACATTTGTATACACCATTGGGGGCTCTATTCCATTTATCACATTATATTTTTATACAGCCTGTCTATGGTGTTCCAATGCGCATACATGATTTTATTACATATATAGCTTTTATCTTTGCCATATATGTTTTTCTTTACCATTGTATTGTTGTATCCCCTTTGATGGGGTTTCATGATTGTCCCAGCTGTGTGATCGCAGATAGATCGGCCTAGTCCTATTTTTCATCAACTCAAGTGGTATAACCTGTGCTTAATTACATTAATTCATTTTTGTGGGTACATCCACCTACTAATACCAGCCGATCTCTGCTATCTCTCAGTGTGGTTATGAGTAAGCGACGGTTCATGTAGTGAAACGCGCCAACCTGACACGTCTGTTCCTGTACACTGTCTGTCTGTCTGATTCCTGAGGAATAAAGAGCATTATTGGTTTCATCAAAATATCCTGAGTGCGGTCTCACACTTTTGAATTTGCATATCTCCGTGCGGCGGATCTGACCTGCACCAGGTTCTTACTCTAACACCTGAGCGGCTCCCCCCCCTCCCTTTCTCACACATCTCCGAGAGGCAAGAGGGGACATCCCTGATTAGTCTCCTTCCGGGTTTGCAGGAGATCTAACTTGCAGCCCTGCCTGATTATATTAGTCGATGGATTTGAGTATAATGCGCTTTATAGGTTAAGAAATTTCAGACCGCAATTTCATTTCCTCAGTATGTGAAACAGGAAAGGCCAGGATAGGGATTCAAAGGCCTTGTGTAGGTTCAGTGATGACAACATATGTCGCAGGGCACCCACACTATCCCAATTGGAACGCAACGCAGAGACCAGATCTATAGCCCCTCAAAACTAGTCTGCAGCCAGGCACCCTGGGACAAATCCCACCTGATCATTGTGTATATAATTTTTCAAAATTGTGTTTAACTGGTTTGAGTATATTTTGGTTAGGCATTTTAGATCATTGTTGATCAGGGATATTGGGTAATAATTGGCCACATAGCTATGATCCTTTTGCAGTTCAGGTATTAAGCATATGTGAGCCCTATTGGAATCTGCATCAAGGGATGCACCATCCCATATAGCCATAGAACATTTGAGGAGCTGAGGGGCCAACTGTGGAGTGCATTTTTTGTAGTATGGCAGAGAAGCCATCTGGACCCGGGATTTTGAAAGCATTAGCTGTTTGATTGCCGCCAGCGTGATTTCCCCCTCCAAAATCTTCCTATGACACTCTGAAGGGAGGATTAAATCCCTAGGAGGATTGTCCATGGCTTCAGGTGAGTTTCTGCGCACCGTATAAAGAGGTATACTAGGCATGAAAAAGGTCTATGGGTTCTGAGTTAGGGTGCCGTTAGCATGCCTAGTCTTAGGGAGTGTGGTTCGGCGACGTCAAGGTGTTAACTTGCAGGCTAGTTTGGTGCCAGGCTTGTCCTTCAGTGTGTCTTTCTCCTTTTCAAAGAGAATCTGTGTTCTTTTAAAGACGAGACACTATTTGGATGAGGTACCCCCTGATCGTGGATTTGTGGACTGCCCAGTTAATCACAGGAGAGGTATCCTCAGAGTTATTTAGCGCAAAAAACTCCTTAAGGTGTTGTTCAATGTATAAGCAGACTGAGGGGTTACTTATTAGTGGGTCGTTCAGTCTCCATGGGGCCAGGCCCCTGGGATATACTAGGGTGTCGCGCAAAGTCCAGAGCAAAGAGTGGTCTGACCAGGTCACATCTACTATCTTTCTGGCCCGAAAAAGGGGAACCTCTGTGTTCAAAATAGACTTCTTAGCTGTCACGTTACTTCAGGAAAGTTGTTTATATTCTTAAAGAAAGGCAAAACATTTGAAACAGAACAAAACAGAAACAGACAGACGGAGAGAGAGATATATGACAAATGTTACATGTCTTCAGAGTGTAGGATGTCCTTTTCTCAACTCTCTCTCTAGAATGTCTAACATAGTGTATTCTTATATTGTATGTAAAGACAATGTCAGCAAAAAGTCTGCCCCAAAAAGGTAGTAATTCTAAATATAAAAGTAACACCCACTTTTGCATATATGGTTTCAGTCTATAGTTAAGAAACATAACCCCACCTAACATACTAACTCTTTCACAAAGACATATTGAAATAACCTTCAAAAACGAACATAATATATTATAACATTCATATGTATTTCAGGGACTTTTATGATTTAAAATAATATTAAACTCTAAATCTCTAACAATTCCCCCTCGATGCACTATAATCAATTAATAAAAGTGCATTCATCTTAAATAAGAAATGTTTCTGATCATCTTTTTTTTTTTTTTTCACAATACAAACAAATTATAACAAACAATACAATAAACAATATTAAAATTGGATATGTCAGATAATGTACATAAGCACTTCTCCAAAACCCGGAGATTTTCCTGTGAAAAATGTAACTATTTCATTCCATCAAGAAATAAATTATTATTTATTTATTTCAGTTAGTTTTTCATCCAAATGATGTAATTTCATCAAAGATTTTCTTCCATCAATTTCTTAAGTTTACATCTTACATCTTTGACCAAATCATATAACTATTTTCCTATTTCAATGTGAGGAAGAAGTAAATATCTTGGATATGTCAAATTATAGTACTCTATAATATAAATGATTAATTATTAAAATCTCTTCTATCCCAGGAAATTTCTATAACTAAATGATTCGCATATAAGCCTTTATACTGTACATTATCTTTCACACCAAGCAATTATAAGTATGATAAATAATAATAACTCTCCATTATTCGATTGCCATATTCATTTTTATATAGTCGTGCTCATAAGTTTACATACCTTGGCAGAATTTATGATTTCTTGGCAATTTTTCAGAGAATATGAATAACATATTCATTTTTATATATTCTATCTATCTATCTATGACCAGCAAGCAACTCTTTTCTATGCTCTTTTTTTCAACATTCCGTATTATTTAGTTCCACAGTAATTCTATTTGAACACATTAAATCAGATCCCTCTCTTCCACACAAGCCTGTATGTACTTTAACTATATCTTTTTTTCATCTAGATATAATTAGCATATTCTTCAATAGCAGTATATATCCATAAGTCATGTAAAATTCCTACGTCTATTCTTTTTAAAATAAGATAAATATATCCTATAATTGGTAATAATGCTTCAAATGTACAATTTTTGTACATCCTTGTTTTAGCAACCCATCCATCTAACATTCCCAAATTGTGTGTTCTAACAAAAGTAGTAAAATAAAATAAGTTCTATGTTTACAAGTTTATCATAATATGTGTTTCTGTAAAATAATTAAGAGACCTAGATGTAACAACTATACTGTAAACTAAACTAGTATCATTATTATTAGCTGTTTCTATAATATCAATCTTCCAAGGATCTACTAAACAAAGGTTGTGTAGGAGAAATTATCACATTTCAATGTCAACACAGAGTCATTTATGTTTCCTTCTATTTGCCACTACCATCAAGAGTAATACAGCAAATTTTACAGATAATATTCCCATAACTGTATAAATCATTCTGTTTGAATAAGCAACACAATGTGTAAAATATTTTCAGGCTCTAAACACTCATATTCTCCTATATCAGACAATTCATAAAAATGAATATATGAGAATCTGATGCTTGAAGAAATAAGTTTTTTGGATCTTGGCTGGAAGGAAAAATAATAGTTTCTGCCACCATCCCAGGAATATAGTTTGTCGATTCGTGGTGCCTCAAGTCAGGTATGGGATTTTAAGGGCAGGAGTGAGACGAGTAAACAGTAGTGGTACAATTTATAGATAAAATTTATTTACATGTATAGTTATATACAGAAATTCGAGTGAGTTAATGGGTAAAGTCCCATTGTGATAGTGAAGAGAAAATAGTAAGGTGTGTTTACACGTGGAATAAGTGACTTTTGAACAAAAATAGTAGATGGTCCTGCTCTGCTGTTCCTCATATCAAAGAATGGGAATGATTGCAGAGAGGGGCCTGATCGGTATTTCAAATACCGATCAGGCCCCTCTCTGCAATCATTCCCATTCTTTGATATGAGGAACAGCAGAGCAGGACCATCTACTATTTTTGTTCAAAAGTCACATATTCCACTTGTAAACACACCTTACTATTTTCTCTTCACTATCACAATGGGACTTTACCCATTAACTCACTCGAATTTCTGTATATAACTATACATGTAAATAAATTTTATCTATAAATTGTACCACTACTGTTTACTCGTCTCACTCCTGCCCTTAAAATCCCATACCTGACTTGAGGCACCACGAATCGACAAACTGAGAATCTGATGCTAACTCTTCCTCTCATAATGATTGAACGATCAGAATGTCTTTTACTTTCAATAGTTTTTATTGAGATTTGCAAAATGATAATACAAGAACATTAGGAAGAAAGGCACTCAAACAACAAGAGTAAACATGGATAAATACTCAGCATAGTGTAGCAAGTACAGTCTTGGCCTATTGATGAACAATAACAAAAATTGAAAGATATATAGATGACACAATAGATGAATGGTAGGCTTTCTACAAAGATAGGAGGAACCAATTAAGGCTGCTGACCAAAAGAAATCAGGAACCAGTCTCTCTCAGGCACCCCAACAGGGATCAAGCTGTACCCCAGAAAAAACATGGCTAAAAGAGGTGCAATAAAACAGAAAGGAAGCCAGCCTTCATAGATCCTTGAAAGGCAGAAAGGATAAACCATGTTAAAACGTGGAGAAGTAGTTGATGAGCCAAGAACTATCTGAGATATGGAGGTGAGCAAACAATATGAGTGCCTTGCAAACATGAGTATCAGGTTGAAAGGACAGATAAAGTAGAGAAGAAGAGATATAGAGTTGGAAACGACATGAAGGGAGAGAGGAGGGGGCAAAGGGTGGGAGGAAAAGAAAGATCCAAAGGGTCCCATGGTCCGGGCCCATCCAGTTAGAAAACATCAAGTACAAGAGAGTGTGCCAAGATTAACCTGTATTAAAGTGTTGTGTTCATAAAAGTCGCCCAGGGTTCCCAAATAGACTCAAACTTCTCCCTAGTATCATCCATTATACTGTACATCTTTTCCTAAGCCATGAGCCAGGAGATTTTACGTTTCGCGGAGAGAAAGGGGACTGTGGATTGTTTCCAATGCTTAGCTATAGTAATTTTAGCTCCTAGGAAAATATAAGAAATGAGAGAGTGGATGTGCTTAGGGACTCGGGGGAGACGATGGCCTAGGAGGGCATAGATGGGGTAACGTGCAATCTCAACTCCCGTGACGCGTCGCACGGTCCGGAAGATTCTATTCCAAAAGTTGCGGATTTTTATACATTCCCAAAATATGTGCTAGTGGGTGCCGTTAAGGTCACAGCCCCTGAAGCAGACCGGAGGGGATCTGGGAAAAATTGCCTCTAAGCGAGCGGGGACCATATACCATCTCATCATGACTTTGATATTGGCCTCCATGAGACCAACATGATGGATCCCTCGAAAGGATCTCACCGCACATTGGTGCCATACTTCGAGGTCCCAGTCTGCATCCAGGTCCTGCTCCCAATTCAGCATATAGTGAGTTTTAACCTTGGAATCTATCAAGGATGCATAGATGAGAGAGATCCCACCCTTAACATCATGTATTCTTGAACACCATTGTTCATATGGGGTGACGGTGAGGGGGTCCGTGGACCCCGACCTGACCGCAGTGGAAGGTGTGAGATTTGGCATCAGAAAAGTGTCCAAATCTATACAGGCCTTTATCCTTCCACCATTTGAAAGCCATTATATTTGTCCTCGGAGGGAAATCAGGATTATTGAAGATATGTTTAAGGGGACCCCAGGGCAAGGTAATCTTAGTGGAGTTATGGATCTGGTCACAAAGGGCAAATTAATGTGATAGAGAGGGAGCCAGAATCGGGGGCCTAGCAGTGGGAGGGCGCCAGAGGAGGTAGTCAATAGTGTGTTGGGGGATGGCTTGTCTTTCCATATAGTACCAGTCAGGTTTGTCTCCCTTAGCATAGATGATGGAAAACTGCGCCAGTTGCGCTGCTTGGTAATATTTACAGATATCAGGGACTCCAAGACCCCCTTGTTTACGAGATCTAAAAAGGGTGCTCTTATTAAGTCTGTGACCCTTCTTACCCCAAATAAATTTGAGAATGTGCGATTGAAGAGATGCTATGTGTGATTTCAGAACTGGGATGGGAAGTGCGCGAAAAAAGTAAAGAATACGCGGGAGCAGGGTCATCTTGATCGCGTTAATTCTGCCTAGCCAAGAGATGTGGTATTTAGACCACTCCAAGAGATCCTCTTTTAGCTTCCTAAGCAATGGGGGATAGTTGGCAGAATAAAGGTCAGAAATTGAAGTAGTGATTTTCACCCCCAGGTATGGGATCGAGTCGGAGTGCCAAGCGAAGGGGAAGTGGTCCCTGAGATGAGCAACCAAGGAGAACGGGAGGTTAATATTCAGAGCTAGGGATTTGTTTATATTGACTCTCAGGCCTGATACTGATCCAAAAGTGTTGAGGAGGGACATGATGTTAGGTAGTGAAATGAGCGGGGAGGTGACAAACAGCAGAATGTCATCTGCGAACAAGGCGCATTTGTGCGTGACGTGTCCGCATTGTAGGCCGTGGATGTCAGGGTGATGGCGTATGGCAATTGCAAGAGATTCTAAGGCTATGGCAAAAATGAGGGGTGAGAGGGGACAACCCTGCCTTGTACCTCTATGTATTGTGAGGGAATCCGAATACAGACCTTGCATTCTGATTTGGGAAGAGGGGTTGGAATACAGCCCCCGGAGAATGGCGAGAAACGATGGGCCAAAGCCCCATTTTTCCAGGGTGGAGAAGAGAAAAGGCCAAGAGAGCGAATCAACGGCCTTGTGCAGATCTAGGGATAGGAGGAAGCCCTCTTGGGGATGGGCCCCGTCCCAGCCCGATCTCATGAGAGTGGCTCCATCAATCACCCTCCTGATCTGGTCAGTCCCCTGGCGGCTTGGGATGAAACCCACTTAGTCCTTGTGAATGTAGGAGTGAATAAAGCTGGAGATGCGATTAGCTAAAATTTTAGTTAGTATCTTGAGATGGTTATTAATCAGAGAGATGGGCCTGTAATTAGTAACATCAGAGTGGTCCTTACCCGGTTTGGGAATAACCAAAATAAATGCCTTATTAATGGATTGATCCAGGGGGTCTTTCCCTCTAAGGGAATTGAAAAATCTTGCCAGATGGGGGGCGAGTGTATCAGCAAAGGACTTATAGTACAAGTTGGAGAAGCCATCGGGGCCTGGGGTAGAATTTGTGCATAGGGATTTAATTACACCAAGAATTTCCTGTTCCGAAAAAGGTTCTTCAAGGTTCTTCAAGGTTCAAGGTTCTTCAAGGGTTTCCGAGTAAGCTCCCCCGATTGAGTCCTGATTTTGGGCATAGAGACTATTTTATATTTTGGAGTTAATTTGAATGCAAGTCTGGGACCTATTTTATTTTGTTTAGCGAGCAAACACGTGTTCTGCCAACGTAAGCTCTTTTCAGATTTGGCCGTCAGAGCAAGGTTTAAAGATAGTTTTATTTCATCGAGTTTCCCCAAAGAATCCGATGTCGGATTATGTTTGTGCACCCTGCTCAAGCGTTTATAGGCCAGTTCCAGGCGATCAATTTCTATTTGTCTTTCGCGTTTAGTCTTCGCACCCAGTTGTATGAGGTGGCCCCTGATGACCACCTTGTGGGCCCCCCAGAGGGACGAGGGAGATACGTCCTGAGTGTCATTAAGCGTGAAGTACTCTCTGATCAGCTTTTCTATAATGGTCCATTTAACAGGATCTCTTATCAGAGAGTTGTTTAAGCGACAAGGTGACAGGCCCATGTGCGGGGAAGCACTCTTAATTTTAAGGAACACCAGAGAGCGATCCGACCAAGGGATGTCTCTGATAGCTGATTTCGTAGCTGAGGGGATTTCGGTGGTGGGGATAAAAATATGATCGATCCTAGCTAAGGTGTTATGAGGTACAGAGAGGTGGGTGTAATCCCTGGTCGAGGGGTTGAGTTCCCACCAAATATCAACCAAACCCAAGGAGTGGAGGAGTCTGGCCACCTGTAGGCTTTGTTTGGGGGGTCTGCATAATCGGTGGGGTCCCCTCCCAGATTTGTCTAGAGTGTTGTCAAAAGCTAGATTAGAATCACCACCTACCATGAGTTTACCTTCAAAGTGGGGAGAGAGGAGAGAGAACATCTTGGAAAAGAATGATGCCTGGCCTTTGTGGGGAGCGTAGTAGGAAACAAAGGTATAGAGGGAGCCGCTAATGTAGCCTTTAACTAAAATGTACCTCCCCTGGGGGTCGAATATTGTATGTGAGTGGGTGAAAGCCACTGTTTTAGAGAAGAGTATAGCCACCCCCTTTGTTTAGAGGGGGCGTTAGCTAGGAAAAAAGTAGGATATTTGTGGTGGATTAATTTAGGCCTGTATGACCCTGGGAAGTGGGTCTCCTGCAGCAGGAGGACCTCAAGTCTCTGGGAGTGATAATGTTGGAATGCTTTCCTCCTTTTTAAAGGGGAATTTAGACCTTGGACGTTGTGTGATGCCACCTGCAGAGAGAAGTTAATACTCACGTTTGTCGACAAAGCAGCTGCAGAAGTCGAACGCTACAGAGTGTAACGCTCCTGCGTTTTATGTATGATGTGGATTTTCAGCTGCAGAAATATTCCACTTCAGTAGTCATGTAGAGAAACGCTGAGACACCATTCCCAACTCTCAATGACTCATCATGTGTGGATGATCTCAATTCAACAAGTAAATACACACACTCAATAAGATGTTTCCTAGAGTGACTTATGTATATAGTAACACAGTGATGATAGGCTGAAGAGACAGGTTGGGTAGAGATGGTAGATGACAGACACTTGAAAGGAAATGTTCTTGAAAGTAAGATAGTAGCAGATGGGATGCAGATAGGTTTAGCAATCATGTATGGTAGCAGATGACAGAGTAGCAGGGGGACATACAAGAGAGATCAACCCAGTGCAAGAACAGGTGGTAGTAGGCTCAAGAGCTAGCAATCTTAGATAATGCAGATGTAGTAATAGTCCTTAGTATGCAGAGCTAGATAGAGGTGGGCGTATGGTTCCTACCTCCATTGGAACGGGGTCAACGGCCAAAATCCGAGAAGAACTGGATAATGGCATTCCCATTTTCTCAGCCTTTCTTTCTCGTAGTCTTCTATCTATGGTGATACTGAGTTGTATCAATGCATCCAGGGTTTTTGGCAGATCTGCTCGGGCGAGCTCGTCTTTAACAGCCTCTGATAGGCCAAGCCTAAATTGGGTTTTCAGAGATGCATCATTCCATTCTGAATCAAGGGTCCATCTCTTGAATTCTGCGACAAAGTCTTCTACAGGTCTCCCACCTTGTTTCAAGGATCTTAATTGAAGATCGGCAGTACTCTGCCTATTGGGATCATCATATAGGCTAGTGAGTTCTGCTAGGAACAAGGCATAGGAGTTGAGAAGCTGGTCGCTTTTCTCAAAAAGAGAGTCTGCCCAGGCCCGAGGATCGCCTGTTAGGTAAGAAATAATAGTACAAACCTTAATGTGATCAGTAAGGTAGGTACGGGGTTTTAGCAAGAAAAGTAACTCACATGCGTTTTTAAATTCGCGAAATTTTTTGCGATCGCCTGTAAATACCAAAGGAGGATTTATTTTGGGTTCAGGGGACTGAGCAGTGGTAAGTTGTGTCAGTCTAATTACCTGCTGCGACAGAGCCTGATTGTCTTCTTTTAATTCAGCAAGTGCGTGTATTAACGCAGGTACTTGCTGTTTTAATTGTGTCATCTGAGTGGTTATTTCTGCTGAATCCATTTGTGGTTCGTTCAATCTGTAACGCTCCTGCGTTTTATGTATGATGTGGATTTTCAGCTGCAGAAATATTCCACTTCAGTAGTCATGTAGAGAAACGCTGAGACACCATTCCCAACTCTCAATGACTCATCATGTGTGGATGATCTCAATTCAGCAAGTAAATACACACACTCAATAAGATGTTTCCTAGAGTGACTTATGTATATAGTAACACAGTGATGATAGGCTGAAGAGACAGGTTGGGTAGAGATGGTAGATGACAGACACTTGAAAGGAAATGTTCTTGAAATTAAGATAGTAGCAGATGGGATGTAGATAGGTTTAGCAATCATGTATGGTAGCAGATGACAGAGTAGCAGGTGGACATACAAGAGAGATCAACCCAGTGCAAGAACAGGTGGTAGTAGGCTCAAGAGCTAGCAATCTTAGATAATGCAGATGTAGTAATAGTCCTTAGTATGCAGAGCTAGATAGTGTAAGCTTTAGTATGAAAGTTATAGAGGTTTCCCCTGTGGGGTACTTATCACTAATAGCAATGTAGCAGAGGAGAGGTTCGGCAAGAGCGGATGATCCGGTAGCGGGATA
Organism: Pelophylax lessonae; assembly: GCF_965119305.1. Lineage (NCBI taxonomy): Eukaryota > Metazoa > Chordata > Amphibia > Anura > Ranidae > Pelophylax > Pelophylax lessonae. Next base: position 184,044,453 of record NC_138773.1, on the reverse strand, counting down.
CAGGGATCAGCGCAGCGTGGTTCCGACAGCGAGGTATGCTTGCAAGCATGAGAGCTTCAAGACAGGTTAGCATCCGGGCACAAAGCAGTTTGAACGAACACATGTGAGTGAGAGCCGGTGATCTAAATAGCCATCCAGTCCGGCGCTCAGTGATGACAGCATCAGTCTTAAAGGTGTATGCGCACCTTACCAAAAGAGAATGGTGGGGCGCATACACTTATGAAAGAGTAATTAGGCTACCCAAAGGTACCAGAACATTACAGTACCCCCCCCCCCTTAAGGCCGGCTCCTGAAGGCCTCTGGAGCTGGTTTGTCTGGGTACTTCGCATGAAAATTGCGGATTAATCTAGAGGCATGTATGTCAGAGGTGTTTAGCCAGGTGTCGTCTTGGGGCCCATAGTTCTTCCATCGAACCAAGTACTGAAGTCTTCCTCTGTGGATACGAGAATCCAGAATCTCTCTTATCTCATATTCTTCTTGTAATGTTCCGGTACCTTTGGTACCCTAAATTACACTTTCCACAAGTATATGCGCCCTACCATTTACTTTTGGAAAGGTGCGCATACACCTTTAAGACTGGAGCTGTCATCACTCAGCGCCGGACTAGATGGCTATTTAGGGCGTCGGTTCTCACTCACATGTGTTCGTTCAAACACCCTTATCTGGATGCTAACCTTGCTTGAAGCTTCCATGCTTGCAAGCTTACTTCGCTGACGGAACCTCGCTGCGCTGATCCCTGTATCCCGCTACTGGATCATCCGCCTCTCCTGAACCACCCTTCGGCTGTATCGCTAATAGTGCTAAGTACCCCGCAGGGGAATTCTCTATAAACTTATACTAAGCTTACACTATCTAGCTCTGCATAGTAGAGACTGTTTATCACATCTGCATAAACTAGATTGCTAGCTCTTGAGACTACTGCTACTTTTCTGCACTGGGTTGATCTCTTTTGTATGTCCACCTGCTATTCTATCATCTGCTATCATACAACATTGCTAAACCTTCCTGCATCCATCTGCTACTGTCTCACCTTCAAGTGTCTATCACCTACCACCTCCACTCAACCTATCCCTCAAGCTTCATCATTGTGTTACCACATACATAAAGTCACTCTAAGAACCAGCTTGCTAATTGTGTGTATTTACTGGCTGAAATAAGACCTTCCACACATGATGAGTCATTGAGGTTGGGAATGGTATCTCAGCATATCTCTTACATGACTGCTGACGTGGAACTATTTCTGCAGCTGAAAATCCACACCATATAAAAACGCAGGAGCGTTACACTTCTCCACCTTCAACTTGTACAGGAGGAGGAGGTGGGATAGTAGGCCTTATTCTTTGGTCAGGAACATGGGGCTTCAGTAGCGACACATGGAAAATGGGATGTATTTTGAGGTCTATTGGCAATGTAAGCTGTACTGCAGCTTTTCCAATAAGTTTCTTGATTGGGAAAGGTCCCAAGAACAGAGGTCCAAGCTTTTTGCTAGCGATTTTCAGTCTTAAATTTTTTGTTGAGAGCCAAACGAGGTCCCCGATAGCGTACTGAGGAGAAGGTCTTCTGCGAAGATCATAGTACTTCTTTTGTTGACTATGAGCGTGTGCAATGGTAGTATTAAGCAAACCCAGAGAGTCCTTTATTTGGGTAAGATAGTCTGAAGCTACTGGGTTATTTGAAGGAAGGATGCGTGGTGGAAGAATAGAGGGATGAAACCCATAGTTCAAGTAGAACGGACTCTGCTTGGTCGTACTGTGGGTTGCGTTGTTGTAGGCAAATTCTGCCAGAGGGAGAAGATCCACCCAATCATCCTGTTGGTAAGAAGTGTAACAACGTAAATATTGCTCGATGCATTGGTTGACTCTTTCAGTCTGTCCGTTGGTCTGCGGATGGTAAGGAGAAGTGAGCTTCCGCTCGATCCGTAGTATGTGACATAGTTCTTGCCAGAACTTGGAAATAAATTGTGATCCACGGTCAGACAGAAGAGTTTTTGGGATACCATGTAACTTAAAGACATGTTTCATCAGGAGTTCTGCCGTTTGTTTGGACGAAGGTAGTCTGCGAATAGCAATGAAATGTGCCATTTTTGTCAGATGGTCCACTGACACTAAGATGGTATTAAATCCTTTGGAAGGAGGCAATTCCACTATAAAGTCCAAGGACACAACTTCCCATGGAGTTTGGGGTATTGGTAGACTGCATAGTAGACCGGATGGTCTCGTAGTGTCAATTTTGGACCTGGCACAGACATTGCACGAAGAGACGAATTTTTGTATAGATGTTTTCATGTCAGGCCACCAGAATTGCCTGGTAATCAGATTAAGAGTCTTTGTCATACCCATATGTCCTGCCATAGGCACATCATGCGATAATTCCAAGATCTTGGTGCGTATGGTAGGTGGTGTGTAAAGTTTGTCGTTGTAGTAGAGAAAGCCTTCAGCATCAGTATTTAGTTGTGGTGGGGGTGAATCCAAACTTATACCATGCAAAACCTCTTCCTTCAAGGAACGGACAACTCCAATAATGCGTTTGTGAGGTATTATAGGAACGGAAGGGATTTCAAAGCAGTTTTCTTCAGCTAGTCGTGACAGTGCATCCGCCTTTTTGTTCTTATCTGCAGGTGTGTAGGTCACTAGGAAGTTAAACCTTAGAAAGAATAGTGACCATCGTACCTTGTCGGTGCGAGAGAGTTTTGTTAGTCTGAAGATATTGGAGATTTTTATGGTCCGTGTATATAAGTATTGGTAATTGGGTGCCTTCGCCAATTCTCCAGAGCCAATTTTATAGCAAGCAGTTCCTTTTCACCCACGGGGTAATTTATCTCTGGACTGCTTAGGGATTTAGAAAAAAAGGCGACTGGATGAAGTGGTGAAGTGTGAGTTGGTCGTTGGGAGAGTATTGCTCCTACTGCCATGTTTGACGCATCTACTTCCAGAATGTATTGGAGGGATGGGTCTGGATGGCGTAGTATGGGAGCAGAAGTAAACCTTGTCTTTAACAGGTGAAAAGCTTTATTTGCTTCATCTGACCATTTGAATGTTTTTTTAATGCTAGTGAGCTGTGTGAGGGGTCTCACAATGGCAGAGAAGTTTCTAATGAACTTCCTGTAGAAATTCGAAAATCCAAGGAATCGCTGTAGCGCCTTGCGTGTGGTTGATGTAGGCCAATCCTGAATGCAGGATATCTTACTCATGTCCATCTCGATTCCTGTTTTGGATATGATGTAGCCTAGAAACAGTACCTCTTCTTTATGAAACAAGCATTTTTTCAGTTTCACATAAAGGTTGTGTGCAAGCAATCTCGATAATACTAGTCTTACATGTCTTATGTGTTCAGACAGGGATCGTGAATATATAAGTATATCGTCCAGATATACCACAACACAGACATCTAGTAAGTCTCTGAAAATATCGTTTATAAATCGTTGAAAAACTGCAGGGGCGTTGCATAGCCCGAATGGCATTACAAGATATTCGAACAATCCGTATCTGGTTCTGAATGCAGTCTTCCACTCGTGTCCATCACGGATTCGAATGAGATTGTATGCTCCTTTCAGGTCCAATTTTGAAAAATAGGTAGCTCCACGCACCTGCTCAATGAGCTCAGGGATAAGCGGTAGAGGATAGCGATCTTTTATTGTAATAGCATTCAATTGCCTATAGTCGATGATAGGCCTGAGACTTGAGTCCTTATTGCGGACAAAAAAGAGTTCTGCTACTGTGGAAGAAGTGGAAGGTCTAATAAAACCTTTTTCCAAATTCTCATCCAAATAGTCTTTGAGATGGGAAAGTTCATCCTGTGAAAGAGGATAAACATGACCGAACGGCAATTTGCTATTTGGGAGTAGACAATCATAGTCTCGATGGGGAGGTAGTGCTTGAGCATTTTTCTCAAGAAAAACCTCCGAGAGATCCTGATAACATAGTGGTGCAATCTCATCTGTCACCACAGACAGGATCTTCCCGAAAGACGGGAGGTTACACGTACCCTCGCAATAGCAAGAGAGGAAGGTCAGGGTCCGTTCCTTCCAATCTATGGTTGGTTGATGTGTGTGCAACCAGGGAAGTCCCAAAACAATGGGAAAGCGGGGTGAAGGTATTAGATCGAAGGTAGTGGTCTCCATATGAGACCCGTTAGTAGTGACTAGGAGTGCCTGTGTCTGATCAGTGATCGGACCAGAGGATAAAGGAACACCGTTAATAAGACTCACTGAGACAGGTTTAAGTTTAGAAATAATAGGAACTTTATTTAAAGCAGCAAAACGTATGTCAATATAATTTCCACAAGATCCTGTGTCAATCATGGCCTTAGTAGTAATCCTGTTCTGGTCCCACTGTAATGTTAAGCAAACAGAAAGGTAAGGGTTAGTGATTGAAGTTGTCAATCCCCCTAGGAGGACATGTGAACACTCACCCTTCTTTTTGTAGACTAGGGGACAGACGTTTATCTTGTGATCCGGGGATGCACAGTACAAGCAGAGATTACCAGATCGTCTTCTGGCTCTTTCCATAGTTGATAGAGGTGGGCGTATGGTTCCTACCTCCATAGGAACGGGGTCAACGGCCAAAATCCGAGAAGAACTGGATAATGGCATTCCCATTTTCTCAGCCTTTCTTTCTCGTAGTCTTCTATCTATGGTGATACTGAGTTGTATCAATGCATCCAGGGTTTTTGGCAGATCCGCTCGGGCGAGCTCGTCTTTAACGGCCTCTGATAAGCCAAGCCTAAATTGGGATTTCAGAGATGCATCATTCCATTCTGAATCAAGGGTCCATCTCTTGAATTCTGCGACAAAGTCTTCTACAGGTCTCCCACCTTGTTTCAAGGATCTTAATTGAAGATCGGCAGCACTCTGCCTATCGGGATCATCATATAGGCTAGTGAGTTCTGCTAGGAACAAGGCATAGGAGTTGAGAAGCTGGTCGCTTTTCTCAAAAAGAGAGTCTGCCCAGGCCCGAGGATCGCCTGTTAGGTAAGAAATAATAGTACAAACCTTAATGTGATCAGTAAGGTAGGTACAGGGTTTTAGCAAGAAAAGTAACTCACATGCGTTTTTAAATTCGCGAAATTTTTTGCGATCGCCTGTAAATACCAAAGGAGGATTTATTTTGGGTTCAGGGGACTGAGCAGTGGTAAGTTGTGTCAGTCTAATTACCTGCTGCGACAGAGCCTGATTGTCTTCTTTTAATTCAGCAAGTGCGTGTATTAACGCAGGTACTTGCTGTTTTAATTGTGTCATCTGAGTGGTTATTTCTGCTGAATCCATTTGTGGTTCGTTCAATCTGTAACGCTCCTGCGTTTTATGTATGATGTGGATTTTCAGCTGCAGAAATATTCCACTTCAGTAGTCATGTAGAGAAACGCTGAGACACCATTCCCAACTCTCAATGACTCATCATGTGTGGATGATCTCAATTCAGCAAGTAAATACACACACTCAATAAGATGTTTCCTAGAGTGACTTATGTATATAGTAACACAGTGATGATAGGCTGAAGAGACAGGTTGGGTAGAGATGGTAGATGACAGACACTTGAAAGGAAATGTTCTTGAAAGTAAGATAGTAGCAGATGGGATGCAGATAGGTTTAGCAATCATGTATGGTAGCAGATGACAGAGTAGCAGGTGGACATACAAGAGAGATCAACCCAGTGCAAGAACAGGTGGTAGTAGGCTCAAGAGCTAGCAATCTTAGATAATGCAGATATAGTAATAGTCCTTAGTATGCAGAGCTAGATAGTGTAAGCTTTAGTATGAAAGTTATAGAGGTTTCCCCTGTGGGGTACTTATCACTAATAGCAATGTAGCAGAGGAGAGGTTCGGCAAGAGCGGATGATCCGGTAGCGGGATACAGGGATCAGCGCAGCGTGGTTCCGACAGCGAGGTATGCTTGCAAGCATGAGAGCTTCAAGACAGGTTAGCATCAAGGCACAAAGCAGTTTGAACGAACACATGTGAGTGAGAGCCGGCGATCTAAATAGCCATCCAGTCCGGCGCTCAGTGATGACAGCATCAGTCCTAAAGGTGTATGCACACCTTACCAAAAGAGAATGGTGGGGCGCATACACTTATGAAAGAGTAATTAGGGTACCCAAAGGTACCAGAACATTACACAGAGTAGATAACTGGCCTGAGGTGTGAGAGATCCATAGGCGATTCCGACAAGGCACGGAGAATCTGAGGACTTGACTTGATGGAGGGACCGGACCATGGGAAGCTGAGGAAGAGAAAAAAGGATACGGAAGAAAGAAAAGGGGAAGTGGGGGAGGGAGAGAAAAGAAAAGAACATGCAAGGACAGAGCCCAGCATGGGGTTAGGGAGGCAGGGGAAGACTCCCATGCCCCCTAACCAAAAATTGAGGTGGCACCCTATACCAGATAGGGTGCAGTCCTGTCGGAATAAAGAAGACAAAGACTTCAAAAAACCAACAGGAATGGGCACACTAAGGCCTCTCCGGACATGGGGCCCCAGTCCGGCAAAAAAACAACAAAAAAGAGGAAAAAGAAGGAATAAAAACATTGTTTACCCCGAAACATGGCAGAGCAGAGTTATATATAAAGGGCAAAAAAAAAAAATAATAATAATAATATTTTTATAAATAAAAGGAGGTAGGGAAGGGGGAGGGAGGGAAGGGGAGAGGGCTGGGGGGGGGACTGGGTGAGAGGGTGAAGGGAGGGAGAGGGGGTGGAGAGGGTAGGGCAGGGGGAAGGGGGGATTGCTTCTGCTACTGAGTCATATCAAAAGCCAGCACAACTATATATAAAAAAAAAAAACAGTAACAGTCAGTCCCAGCACTAAAGGGAGGACCCAGTCAGTATTGAGAAGTAAAAAAAAAAAGAAAAGAAAAGGAAAAAAAAAAACTCTCCAGTTTTAGTAAATCAACACCTATGTATTTTAGGTCTCAATATACCGGTATCTGTGCTGTACACTTTTTCAGCTGACAATGGATTTTTTAAACTTATATTGACTTAATTTATAGAAAGACATCGGTAATCTGCAAGTTGTTCTAGAAGAGGAAACAAAATTATGTTAAAGAAACTTAACTTGTTTATAATGCTAAGCTTTCTAATTACTTAAAGGGTATAGCAATCCCTAACAGAAATTTTTGTAGTAAAATTGTCTTATGATGGAATTAAATGTTAACTCATTTTCTGGAACAACGAATTTCAGCTTATACTGGAAAGACATCAATAAAGCATACTGAAAAATTAAAAAGTGAAAATAAACTGCCAGATTCTCTAAAAAATAAAAAGAATATAAAAAAAAAACAAATTATAAAGTATAGTATTGGAATAAAAATATTAAAAAACACAAATTATTAGGTGAAGAAACAGAGACAGTGTAAAAAAAAAAAAAAAAAACATGAAAAAAATGCCACCCCCCCTCTCCAATGTCATACATACTTTTAGTCTGGTATAGATTTTAAGGGAGGAATAACATAAAGTGTGAGGTTCCCCCTCAAAATGCATTCCAGTCCCTTACCTGAACATACAGCCTGAAGGCCAGGAAAGGAGGAGAGGGTGAGCTGGTCACATGGCCTCAGCATGAAGGGGGGGGAGGGACTCCTTGCAGAACACCTTGTTGATGAGGAAAGGACTCCTTCCTCACAAACCTGGCCTGGTCATTGTAGGGGTCTGTTGGCAGAGGAGTTATAGGAATCTGGATGCCCCTTTAAGAATAAGGGGGTCCCCAATAACTTTCCTCTCAATGTGAATGTGTAAGGGGTAGTACCCCTACTCAATCACAAGAAAAAGTAAATAAACCCACACACACACTGTAATGTAAATTCACTGTCAATTGCATCGTCCAGTGATGCAGATCCAAGTCAATCATAATACTTGATTCCTGCCAACCTGTTGAATGAAAAAAACACATGCCATCCACCAACGCACCTGAACCTGTTGCAGGACTCCCAACAAATTTCATCTCCTGATCATTGTTGCTGCACTAAAAGCACAGGGACAGGATTTTTGGTCAATGACAACACAGGAATTCCCGGCTCCCGATAACTAATAACCAGAGGAAGCTATCACATTTTTTATGACCACTGCTAAATGGTTTGCTTCACACATATTATTTCTCTTGCTGGTCAAATACAGTAATCTTAGCCTATAGTGTTAGACTATTTTATGAATTGGTGAAAATTATTTTTTTCACCATTTCTTTTTTATTTAATAAAGAATATGACACATTGATAGCACAGACAATTGGTCCGAGGGCGCTGCAAACGTATATTACTGGAATACAAATGTAGCAATGAAAAGGCAATAATATATTTCTACCCATACATATTTAAGCTTACATGCATAGCTTACGAATCAATTTAAATGCATAACTTAAGAAGCAATGTTTGAGACTAAAATAACTCTCTATGGTACATGTGTCAAACACAAGGCCCACGGGCCGAATCCGACCCTCCAGGCCATTTCATGTGGCCCTTGCACCTCTCCTGCAGCTGCAGAAGAGCTCCAACCCTCCTCCAGACTTTGTGTTTTTCTGCTTTCCAACACTGCCTCTAGATTCTTCCCAGCAGCAGTAAAAGGTAAGGGTGGTGCACTGTAATGTAAGGGAGGGTGGGGAACTCAACTTCTGATGGTGGGAGGCTCTTATGTAAGGGTAGGGGATGCTCTGGACATCTAGTCTTATAGATGCAACTGGCCCTTTTAAAGGCAATCATATTGCTGGTGGGGCCTTCGATTAAATTGAGTTTGACACCCTTGCTCTACAGTATACCTAAAGAATGCATTTGAATATTTCAATATCCAAACTTGTAGGAACTAGATTATTGCTGTGCAATCTTTGTGGTTCAACCACCTGTGCCACTTTTTCCAGAAGGCAGTGCGTTTGCCATTTTGAGTGAACGATCAGGAGGAGTATTTTTCTTCTATACTGATGTGATTGTCCTTCTGGCTGCTATGAAGCCATGCACAAGAAAAGGGGTTTGTGTGGTGGCCCAAGACTCATGGTGTATGATGAGTAAAGCTGTCGCGGGATTGCAATCAATGTTAATTGTGGAAACTGAGGACAAATAGGAGAACACAAATTGCCAGAATGCAAGTACCATTGGACAATCCCACCATATGTGCAGAAGAGATCCGTGCTGCCCACATTCTCTCCAGCAAAGTGATGATGAAGATGGAAACATCTTAGCTAACCTAGAGGGAGTGTAGTACCATCTATGAGTGAGCTTGAGGGATCATTTCCAGTGCATTTGATGATGTTATGAGAAGTCGTGAACCCTTTTGCCATTGGCGTATTGGCAATTGATATGAATTGGTGAAAGGTAACTCTCATGGTAGAGTGTTCCCTATAACTATTTTTCTCTTAGGATCTAATGTTAGGGAATGTAACATTCACCTGTCAAAAGGCAACATGGAAACTATTACACAGATACATATTACAAACATTTTGGGTATGATTTGTTAAGCTTGCACAAATGTCGAGACATAACACAAATAATATAAATAGACCCCTTAGTGTAATTCCTGGTCACAAACTAAAACTAGTCTAAATGGCCACAGTGACAGGGCCTTTTGTAAATAAAGTAGCAAGAATGTAGCATATCTCTTCAGCTTGTCAATTTGTATCCCTGAAAAAGATGCTTATTTCATTTTACTTACTGCAACCAAAAAATTTACTTTGTGATTTATTACATAATATAACAATGCTATAAGTGGTACCAACAGAGATTTTGTTTTGATATTTTGAAAAAAAAAAACTTTTATTAACCACTTCAATATCAGGCACTGGCCCCTTCTTCCTGCCCAGGCCAATTTTCAGCTTTCAGTGTTGTCGCACTCTGAATGACAATTGCGACACTGTACCCAAATGAAATCTTTATAAATTTTTTTGAGATAGATAGTGCTTTATTTTGGTGGTATTTATTCACCACTGAGTTTTTTTATTTTTTGCTAAACAAATAAAAAAAAGATGGAAAGTTTAGAAAAAAAAACATGTTTTTTTTTAGTTTCTGTTATAGAATTTTGCAAATAAGTAATCTTTCATCCTCATTGATGTGCGCTGATGGGTACTGATAGGCTGCACTGATGGGCACTTATGAGGATGCACTAATAGGCACTGATAGGCGACACTGACGGGGCTGCACTGAATATAAGGGCACTGACTAATTATCAGTGTAAACAATGTGCTGACAGCTTTGCTTTCCTCACACAGACACAGTACTTGAAAAAAAGGACTGCCGATAACTGGCAAGTCTGTTTTATCGTAACCAGCTATGATTGGACATAGCCGATCGCATGGTAAAGGGCTGCTGTGATTGATCGTTTACCCTGATCTGTAACCTAATATGTTACAGAGAGCGTTCGATGTTCGCCCCCAGGGGGCACACAGAGGGCGCGGTTCTGGGAGGGCGCCCTCTAGACAACCGTGTTGTAGCCATCTTATGGTACTGAAGTGGTTAAAGAACTAAACTCTGGAAGCTGTGCCCAAAAATAGGCAGGACGAGGTCAAAGAACTAGTATTGCCTGTGGTATCCGTACAGCGAATCCTTTCCCAATTACTGAGTTACCATGTCATGTTCTTAACTGTGTCTCTCTGTGCAGGCAGTAACCTTCTTAGAGGCATGGTGTTGCTTCCTCATATCATAACCTCCAGTACGAAATGAATACCACAGTACTGACATCTCCAAATTTCATTTACATTTTCCTGTCACTCTCAGCAGTTCCTTTGATCTCACACAGCAGATATCTATGAGTCCATAGGCACATTAAACAAACCGCTATTTTTTTAGGAGGAATTTGGGACAAATTGTACATTTTTAGAGTACAGCTTGGACACACATAACATTTCAAAATATTTCTTATAATCTAGCAAATCTTAACTTTTTAACAACTTCCATACTGGGCCATTTCTGGCACTTCACTCCTACATGTAAATATCATCCTTTTTTTGCTAGAAAATTACTCAGAACCCCCAAACATCATTATTTTTTTAGCAGAGACCCTAGGGAGTAAAATGGCGGTCATTGCAACTTTTTATGTCACACGGTATTTGCGCAACAATTTTTCAAACGCGTTCTTTTTTGTAAAAAACTGTTTTATGAACTAAAAAAAACAAAACACTAAAGTTAGCCCAATTGTTTTGTATAATGTGAAAGATGATGTTATGCCAAGTAAATCAATACCTAACATGTCACGCTTTTAAATAGCTTTTTTAATTTTGTGGAATGATGCCAAACTTTGGCTATTAAAAAATCTCCATAGGCAATGCTTTAAAAATGTTTTACAGGTTATCATTTTAGAGTTACAGAGGATTGTCTTGGGCTATAATTGTTGTTCCCGCTCTAACATTCGCGGTGATACCTCACATGCATTGATTAAATGTTGTTTACATATGCTTTCGCTTCTGTTTTTATTTTTTCATTTTTACACTTTCCTTATAATTTTTTTTGATCACTTTTATTGCTATTACAATGAAAGAAAACATCCCTTGAATTAGGAATAGGGCATGGCAGGTTCTCTTTATGGATAGATCTGGGGTCAATAAGACCTCAGATCTCTCCTACAGGTTGAAAATCCTGAAATTAAAAAAAAAAAAAAAAAAACGATCTCGGCTATCCACCTGAGATCACGGCAGTATTGACAACTGCCAGGCCGGGTGTGACATCATACCGTTGAGCCCAGGCCTCCAAGAGTCATAGAGACTACCTGGGATCAACTGGTCCTCGGCAGTCTCTAGGGTGTACTTCCGCCACCGGCGGATTCCTTCTCCGACTCACTGATTGCACGGGCGATCCGGTTCGAAGCACCGGAGGGCGGCAGGAGGGGGGGATGTCCCCTGTCGCCATCTGTAAGAACAATAATGTAAAAAGTATAAGGGTCAGTGGTGCTGCCTAGGGAGAGCAACTCCTTGGTGTATGGTGATAGAATGGGCAAAAAAACATAAATATATATGGATGTGCATATCAAAAATCACACAAATGTAATGCCAATAAATCACATGAAGTGAGAAAATTAATCAAATTAAGAAAATGAAAAATGAACAGCCGCTATGATTGTTCTTACGGTGCAGGGAATCGCTGGCTGAAAAAAATGATATATGAATGATGCCTGCAGCTGCACCCATCATTCAGATATCCCCACTTAAAGCCCAGGACGTCATATGACAATCTTACAATCCTTACAATCTAAGGTCCCCAACCCATTATGATGTATGGCAACTCATAAAGACAATATAGAATAAAAAATATATAAAACCGAAAAAAAGACCACACAATTGTTTGTGATTTTTTTTTTGTTTTTGTTTGTGATTTAACTAAAGTCCACAAAATTTTTGGAACCACTGGTGAAATTGACGTATCCACTTATCTTCACAGTACATATCACCCGTGCATAGCATGCAGTTCACCTCCCGTGAACGGTATATGCTCACCTCCAGTATTTAAGCCCAATTATAAATCTAGGTCAATAGCACATATGCCCCATCATGGGGTATAGACTGGTTGGTTCCTCAAGACATTCCTTCTCTTCTCTATTCTCACCAAATGCAGGCATTCATTCATGCAAAAAGAATTGGGTCAATAGTGCTCTCCCTACATTTAAAATACATTTTTATTAAAAATATATTTATATTTAATATAAATGTCTAAAAATAATACTCACAAGCATGTGCACACAAAGTGCTATGTACAGCGCTTTACATACATTTTGGCAGCATCTCTCTCACCACAGACTCTGCTGACTGCAAATGGTTACCGTATGACGCTTCCTCAATAGGACCGCTAAGCACAGTGCACTTGCTTGTGAGTTTTATTATTATTTTTGTTGTTTTATTTTTTTTATGAGCTGCATTATATCATAAAGAGTAAAGTGCACATTTAAGCAATGGAGTGAAACACATAGCGGTGTTCGAACAGAAACTAGTGTTCATTTGCAAATTTTTATATCTTTTTGCATTTTATTTACTTTGATATTGATTTTATTATATTGATTGATATTGATTATTGATTTATTGTGAATGTTTGATGATATTTAGGTGACTGTGCTGATTGCTACTGATTATCAATGTAAGATCCCTATCTCACATTCATACATATACATACTATAGACAATTTAGTAAAAGCTTATACAGTATGAGATTTTGTGGTTGGGCTTACATCTGCTTTTTATAAGTTATGTTTGGGTTGTTTGAATTGCAGTGATTGGGTACATTTTCATATTCTTATATGATCTGACTGTAATTTTGTGTACACCCAAAATTACTTTAAATGAGCAATATCCGTTAGCAACCAATGATCGATAACTATCTCTTCAAGTGCCACCATTTTAGATACATTTTTTTATTAATTGGGGACTATTTTCTTTCTTAAACTTTAGCTTCATAGTGACAAATGATCCTTGCTGTGCTAAATACCCCCTCTAATATGACTAGTACCTCAAGTTAATATTGGGTCACCTTCAGCCAGTTGCACATCTGTGGACAAGCATTTTATGAGGGAAAAAAATGCAAACCAAAAAATAAATAAAAGAGAAAAATATTTGGAAAAGTTAAACCATAAAAAAAAAAAATAAAAACATAAGAAAACAATGATAGCAGATAGGGAAATGGTTAGGTCAGGAATCTCTGGACCAGTATCTCAGCACTATCAAAGGTCAGGTTTCTGCCTTTTCTATCACTCCTTGATTAAGACCTAATTTGTGTCACAGATCAGTAGCAAAGCTCCACACCTTCCAGCTTCCTGTGGACATGGCCTAATGAGGGAGACAGTCCTTCTCCAGACCAGATCCCTTATTCCACAGCCAGCTCCTTGAAAATGTTCCTTCAGGCTCTCAGCTCTGCCACAGCTGAGGCCTCAAAATCAGTCCACAAGCTGCCTAAGAGAGCAGCAGCCCCATAGGTTTTGGAACCCTCCCTGATGAAGGAAGAGCAATCTCTCCAGGGCTCCAGTTTGTCACCCTCCTGGCCACCTTCTGGACACCCCCCTCCAAGGTTTGGCTAGGGCTTGATAATTATTCAGTCTGGGCATTTGACTCCCCAGCCCCGTATTCTGAAAACTTCTTCCAGAAGCAGTCAAACTTCCAGTCCAGCCAGTGAAACCCTGAAAGACCAGCCAGTGAAAGACCAGAGCAATCAATCAATCCTCCCTTGACTACAGAATGAGCCAAAAAACTTCACGCGGGATTAGATGAACCAAACTAGGTTCATGTGTAGGTAGTCATCCCTTCTGGTGACTAGTGCTTTGCCTTTTACCTTCTCTATTTTGGGATCAGCCCAAAGAGTTTAGATCCTTTTTAAATGACAAACAAATATATTTTGAAAGTTGGAGATGACAGGTGCAACTTCAACATTTACAGGAAGAGATGACATTTCAACAATCCTTTATCTGTCTATATCTCCTTTGTCCGGTTGTTCTAACATACATTTTTCAATGAATGTCCCCTATGAATATACTTTTGGAATGTAACCGAAGTTTTAACTTCTTAAGTGTGTGACATGTTCTCTATAATGGAGTTTTAAATATTCTAAAGAATTGGGTTAAAATTAATTTCATTAGGTCCATACTGAATTAAGATACCCATAGCCTTGGTTCACACTGGTGCGATCATAGACATTGCATGTGATTCACACTGCATTGCTGTGCACATCACATGCAATTTCTGTGCAATGTGAATTCTGAAATCGCATTGCATTTGCACCAAAATGATGCAGGACCCTTTTTTTGGTTTACACTGGAATTGGATTGCATGGGTGTTCTCACCCATGTGATCCGATTCCTGTACCATTTCATAGTTTACACTGCAATCTGCAAACTGATTTGGGGGTGTCATTACCTTTACATTGACACCCCCAGCAGTTTGCAGATGTCAGTTGGAACCAGTGTGTGATTCAGGTATTGCAGGGCTTCCCACATCGCATCAGTGTGAACCAGGAAATAGACATGAGATGGTAGACTGACAGCCAAGGGATGTGTTGGAGCTGGAGAAAGCCCAGAGAAGGGCAACTAAACTAATTAGGGGATTGGAGGACCTTGAGTATGAAGAGCGTCTGCAATCGCTTGATTTATTCTCCCTGGAGAAGAGACACCTGATAGCAATTTTTAAATATCTCAATGGGGATCTCAGCTTGGAAAAAAAGCTGTTCAGTCGAAGGGATTGCATGAGGACTCGGGGGCATACAATGCGATTAGAGGAGAAGCGTTTTAACCTCAGGCAACGTGGGGGGTTCTTTACTGTTAGGGCTACAAGATTGTGGAATTCTCTACCACAAGAGGTGGTTTCTGCGGGTAGTATGGTGGCTTTCAAAAGACTATTGGACGTGCATCTCAAGGATCAGAACATTTAGGGGTATGTGAGATGATTACAGCCACACACACCTACACAGGTTGAACTGGATGGACTATTGTCTTTATTCAACCTCACCTACTATGTAACTATGTAACTTAAGCCACACAAACATTTTCAAAACTATCTCCAGAATAAACATGCATTTGTTGGCTGAATGTGTGTGCTTATGCACTGTGCAGACGCTAGCAGTGCCAGCTATCTATCAGGGAAGCAATAGTTATCAAGCAAAGAAAAACAGCTTGTTTGGCCTGGGTGATGTATCCAGTAATTACCAGATGCCCATACAGATATCAATATTTTACAATATGGCCACAAGCTGCACCACTAGACCGTAATCTTTTCTTCCCTTTTGGATAGTATTACTACTTCAACCAAAGCTTACTTCCAAAAACAGTCATCTAAGGGCCATGTTGGCCTGGGTGGTGTCTTCAGTAATTACCTGATGACCTTACAGATATCACTATTTTCCAATAACGGCATAATCTGTACCACTGGGCCATAATCTTTCCTTACCTTTGGATACTTTGTAAACTTTTACAATGTGAACCAAAAATTACTTCTAGAAACAGTCATCAAATGGTATAAAGGATGCCCATGTTTAAATACTTTATCATTTCACCTGCAGGTGAGCATAGACCTGAATTGACCATTTCCCAACACAGCTGAAAAATGTTAGAGCCAATAGCATCTGACTGTGATGGATTATTTTACCTGATAGATACTGCTTATCTGCATAGATAATAAGCCTTGATGAACATGTTCCCCGCTGCTACCTCCATAGGAATGAATATGCATACTCAAACGATTTATGAGTGCATAGTTATGTGACTTCAAATAAGACAGACAGGTC
Source organism: Pelophylax lessonae (assembly GCF_965119305.1). Lineage (NCBI taxonomy): Eukaryota > Metazoa > Chordata > Amphibia > Anura > Ranidae > Pelophylax > Pelophylax lessonae. Next base: position 184,028,304 of record NC_138773.1, on the reverse strand, counting down.
AGGGGCTATACATCTGACATCTCTCTAATATTTATGGTCAGCTTTCAATTAATGTGTTGAAAAATATTAAAAACTTATGCAAGACCTGAAAACTGCTCTGGATACTTATTTTAGTCATTTGCATAGCACATTAACATGGTTGTGGGAATTTCAAAAATTGAACCATTGATATCAGTTCTTGTACCTTGAGAAGCTTATTATCAATGTCTTATGATACATAACCACAAATACACACATATAAAGATGTCCTGGTATTTGGAGACCTTGGCAGAAAGCCTTCTCTACAAAGTATGTGGAGGATTTATAGTTTTGCTAAAGCCATTGTATTTGTCTTCAAGGAGTTAATATTGATTCCTACAAAATCTTATTAAAGATAACTTTAATGACACATAAATAAGATCTGCATAGGAATCCATTTCTCTGTGTTATCAAGCGTAAATCTTTTGTGTAGCTGTAGATAAGAATTTTCTGCTACCCCTTTTCATATCATATTATTTTCATAATATTTTTCATAATGTTTTCCCTGATTTTTTTCCAGATCACCTATGCAGACAGAACACTTCTTATGTTTTAATTGTGACATCATTTGCATGTAATTACTTACCGACCACCCGCCGCAGGCTGCCCCTCCTGCGCGAACTGACGTAGCTCTAGGTTGGTCGCGCGCCTGCAGCTAGGGGGCGAGCGAGCGTGCGGCGCTGGAGGCGCGCTCCCGCCCCCACTCGGCAGCGGGGACTCTGATGCATGGGGCAGGCGGCTCCGATTGTCGCCTGTCACCCGCGATCGCCCCCCGCTGAGAGAGGACGATCAGTTATTGGAAACACAGCTGACCATATTTCTCTCTAGAATAATCACAGAGCGCCTGTGATCCTTCTATATAGGATCACAGGTCTCTGCGATCATTTCAAAAGACCAACCCCCATACAGTTAGAAACACTTCCCTAGGTACATATTTAACCCCTTGATCACCCACTGTGTTAACCCCTTCCCTGACAGTGCCATTATTACAGTAACAGTGCATATTTGGTCCCCCCAAAAGTGTAAAACATGTCAGTTAGGCGTCCGATCTGTCCACCACAAGGTCGCAGTCCCGCTAAAAATCGCAGATTGCCGCCATTACTATTAAAAAAATGATATAAAACGTTCCCGTAGTTAGTAGACGCAATAACTGTTGCGCAAACCAATCAAAATATGCTTATTGTGATTTTTTTTAAATCATTATGTTATATAGCAGAATGTGAAAAATATAGTTTTTTTCAGAATTGTTGCTCTATTTTTGTTTATTGCGCAAAAAATAAAAATTGCAGGGGTGATTAAATACCACCAAAAGAAAGCTCTATTTGTGGGGGGGAAAAGGACATCAATTTTATTTAGGTACTGCATCACACGACTGCTCAAGTGTCCCTTAAAATAATGCAGTGCCGAATCGCAAAAAAAGGCCTGGTCATTAAGGGGGCAAATCCTTCCGGTCCAGAAGTGGTTAAACACGCAATTTGCTTGTATGTATCTAACTAGTGACAAAAAAACGTGACTTTTTTTATTGATGTTTTCAGTAGGCACTGTGCTAGTTAATAGAGTATGTTATCTTTCCTGTGCTGACAATCTGGCAGTTTTTCAAAGTGAACACATGTAAAATATGTGTAAAACACATCTTAGGCTGGTTGACATATGCAAATTGGATGTGGGTTTCCCGCATCCAATTCGCATGATAGGCGAATGTGACCAACTCTCGATGGAGCTGGTTAACCTAGGTCCAGGGCGCCCGCAGTCCGCATTGGAAAAAGGTCCTGTGCTTCTTCTTGTCAGATTCAGGTGCAAATTCAGGCATAAATTCAGACCTGATTCACACCTTAAACGGTAAACAGGAACGCACTGGACCCCAGGCACAAGCCCGCGGCCGCATATGTGTAAACCCACCCTAAATGAATTGCATGAAAAACTGTGAAAGTTTTATCTAATCTACTTGACCTCCAATGTTTTGTCTTCACAGACTGTCTTCGTAGCTCAATGTAAATTATATTTCACAAATGATTTGTGGGTATATTTATAAATTATTTTACTCTTGTTTTTTTTTTTGAACAAGTCTCATATTTTTCCAGTTGAATTCAATTCTTAAAAAAAAAATAGATATTAAAAAGCTGTGGGAATCTTATGTTAAAACCCTGATAACTCTGCAGGATGTTTTTCTTTTTGTACTTCCAAACTCGCCCAGGCCAGCACAGTGGCTAAGTGGCAGCCCTAACCACGGCACTACCTGCCTGACGTTTGCATGTTCTCTCTGTACCTGTGTAGGTTTCATCTCACATTCCACAGACTTGCTGGTATGTCAATTGGCTCCTGTCTAAATTGGGCCTACTATGTGTATGTATGAATGTGAGTTAGGGATCTTATATTGTAAGCTCCTTGAGGGCAGAGAGTGATGTGAAATACAATATAAATGTATGTAAAGCACTGTGTAAATTGACAGTGCTATATTTGTGCCTGTAATAAAAAATATACAGTATGTGTGCGTATATGTGTGTATGTAGATATATATATATATATACAAACCAGATTCCAAAAAAGTTGGGACACTGTACAAATTGTGAATAAAAACAGAATGCAATGATGTGGAAGTTTCAATTTTCTATATTTTATTCAGAATACAACATAGATGACATATCAAATGTTTAAACTGAGAAAATGTATCATTTTAAGGGAAAAATACGTTGATTTTAAATTTCATGGCATCAACACATCTCAAAAAAGTTGGGAGAAGGCCATGTTTACCACTGTGTGGCGTCCCCTCTTCTTTTTATAACAGTCTGCAAATGTCTGGGGACTGAGGAGACAAGTTGCTAAAGTTTAGGAATATGAATGTTGTCCCATTCTTGTCTAATACAGGCTTCTAGTTGCTCAACTGTCTTAGGTCTTCTTTGTCGCATCTTCCTCTTTATGATGTGCCAAATGTTTTCTATGAGGGGAAAATCTGGACTGCAGGCTGGCCATTTCAGTACCCAGATCCTTCTTCTATGCAGCCATGATGTTGTAATTGATGCAGTATGTGGTCTGGCATTGCCATGTTGGAAAATGCAAGGTCTTCCCTGAACGAAACTACATCTGGATGGAAGCATATGTTGTTCTAGAACTTGAATATACCTTTCAGCATTGATGGTGCCTTTCCAGGTGTGTAAGCTGCCCATGCCACACGCATTCATGCAACCCCATACCATCAGAGATGCAGGCTTCTGAACTGAGCGCTGATAACAACTTGGGTTGTCCTTGTCCTCTTAAGTCCAGATGGCATTGCGTCCCAGTTTTCCAAAAAAAACTTTGTTTCGTCGGACCACAGAACAGTTTTCCACTTTGCCACAGTCCATTTTAAATGAGCCTTGGCCCAGAGAAAACGCCTGCGCTTCTAGATCATGTTTTAATATGGCTTCCTTTTTGACCTATAGAGTTTTAGCCGGCAAGGACGAATGGCACGGTGGATTGTGTTCACCGACAATGTTTTCTGGAAGTATTCCCGAGCCCATGTTGTTATTTCCATTACAGTAGCATTCCTGTATGTGATGCAGTGCCGTCTAAGGGCCCGAAGATCCAGTATGGTTTTCCTGTCTTGACCCTTACGCACAGAGATTGAACCAGATTCTCTGAATCTTTGGATGATATTATGCATTGTAGATGATGATAACTTCAAACTCTGCAATTTTTCTCTGAGAAACTCCTTTCTGATATTGCTCCACTATTTTTCGCCGCAGCATTGGGGAAATTGTTAATCCTCTACCAATCTTGACTTCTGCGAGACACTGCCACTCTGAGAGGCTCTTTTTATACCCAATCATGTTACCAATTGACCTAATAAGTTGCAAATTGGTCCTCCAGCTGTTCCTTATATGTACATTTAACTTTTCCAGCCTCCTATTGCTACCTGTCCCAACGTCTTTGGAATGTGTAGCTCTCATGAAATCCAAAATGAGCCAATATTTGGCATGACATTTCAAAATGTCTCACTTTCAACATTTGATATGTTATCTATATTATATTGTGAATAAAATATAAGTTTATGAGATTTGTAAATTAGTCAATTCCTATATATATATATATATCTGTGTGTCTATATATATATATATATATATATATATATATGTGTGTATATATATATATATATATATATATATATATATATATATATATATATATATATATATATATATATATATATATATACAGCATATATATATATATATATATATATATATATATATATATATGCAGTATATATATATATATATATATATATATATGCAGTATATATATATATATATATATATATATATATATATATATATATATATATATGCAGTATATATATATATATATATATATATATATATATATATATATATATATATATATATATATATATATACACACATACACCGTATATATACCTATATATACACATTTTTACGGGGGGGGGGGTATTCGGTCTATCTGGCACAGATTTTAACTTTCATTTTGGTTTTCTCATTAACACGGCTGCCAATTGTAGAACGTAAATACTAACGGAGACTGGCAATATTTGAATGAATAAATAGAACTTCTAATGTTACTAAGTAGTTTAGAAGTCCCTACCAATAAAAAGCTGTGCCTTGAGCCTTTAGCTGAGCCTAGCAAACATCTGCAAACCATTAAAACTTGTGGAAACACTTCCCGTCTCAGATTCCTGTCCCTTTTTCCACTAAGTAAGTACTCTTGGTTTTCTCTCATTTTCTTTTGTCTTTTCGGAACTAATTGTGTTTGTTACAAGAAGTTGTTAAAATTGTTGACGTCTAAGGGCTATGCCGCTGCTTTGATTGTGATATTAGCCTCCGTTAGCTGTCAGGGGATCACATGATTCCAAGTTTTAGGTTTCGAAACCAATGACATGGCAGCTTGCCTAAATAATTTTCCACGGAGGATCTGGGTAATAGTTGTTCAATGTACAGGGAAAGAGATTTGCTTATTTGGTACTTCAGCCAACATAGGTTGTGCTATATTCTAAAAAAACAGAAACATTTAGTCGCTTTTGAAATGTAAATGGAAACGTCAGCTTGTTTAGACATAAGGTTTTCGTTATATGGATCGTGGTGGATAAAAGAACTTGGTCCTTTTGGTTTGAGTGGTTCATTGCTGTGCTGAAACACAATAAGCAACGTGCTGAAACGCAGCTTGTTATGCAAAAAGAAAATGCTGTATTCTTGTGGGATGAACCAAAGGAAATATCACAGCTTTTCAGAATGGGTATTTTCCCAGAATCAAAGAGTTGTGTATTTAAGCATGTACTTCTAAGCCTAGCTTTGATGTGCTCTTTCATTGCTCAGTTGTCTGCATTTGTTTCCTTGTTAATTCTGCATTGAAAAGGAATATTTTGTTTAGTATATTTATTCACTGTAAAATGTAAAATTGTTTCCAAAATAAATTGCTGTCAGCTGAGCTTGAGTGAGTTGTAGATACATCAAAGCCGTAATGAAGGAAATGTTTATTATAGAAATATAAAAAGCTATTACATTTGAGTAGAATAAATAACCGCTATAATAAGCAAGCTATTTTTATAGTCTTTTTGTCTGGGAGATGAAGCAAAACTAATATAATACTTCTTGTGGTCAGTTTTGCTGATGTTTCCATTACGAGTGTGTAAAGGATGCCACTGAATTATAGTTACTTTCTGCAGTATAGTTTGAGTTTTCGTTCTCTACAAAATCATACCTTTCTTCCTTTAGGATTGGTTTAAAAAAGGAAAGGCTTTAAAAGATATACAGTAGTTATGCTGTGCCTGAAATTCCATCATTGCTTGTGTGTATTAGACAGGTGCTTGTTTACTATGTAGATATGTACCTGAAATTCCCTCTGTCTAGCTGGATATTTGACTTGATTGGTCTTTCAGTTTGTTTTTGGCTGGAAACAAAGTTTAGGAACAAATTGCAAGTTTTAGCAACGAGTAGGTTTAATTGGCTCTTTTTTTTTTTTGGTGGTAGTGTGTGTGTTGGAGTATAGGAAAATCCTTAGTTTTTGGGGCCTTTCACACCTGTTTTTTGTGCAGCGAAATATACAGTATTTTAAATAGACATTCCATTTTTGGGACTGGTTAAGATTGGTGCACTATAGTTTAGTGTGAAAGGGAAAGAGAAACTGACTATTTCACATTTACAGCGCCTTTGAAAAAGTATTCATACCCCTTGAAATCTTCCTAATTTTGTCATGTTATAACCAAAATTGTAAATGTATTTTATTGGGATTTTATGTAATAGACCAACACAAAGTGGCACATAATTGTGAAGTGTAATGAAAAATGATAAATGGTTTTCAAAACTTGTTACAAATAAATATCTGAAAAGTGTGCCGTGCATTTGTATTCAGTCAATACTTTGTAGAACCACATTTTGCTGCAATTACAGCTGCAAGTCTATTCCGGTATGTCTCTACCAGCTTTGCACTTCTAGAGAGTGACATTTTTGGCTATTCTTCTTTGCAAAATAGCTCAAGCTCTGTCAGATTGGATGGGGAGCGTCTGTGAACAGCAATTTTCAAGCCTTGCCACAGGTTCTCAATTGGATTTAGGTCTGAACTTTGACTGGGCCATTCTAACACATGAATATGCTTTGATCTAAACTGTTTTATTATAGCTCTGACTGTATGTTTAGAGTTGTTGTCCTGCTGGAGGGAGAACCTCTGCCCCAGTATCAAGTCTGTTGCAGACTCTTAACAGGTTTTCTTCTAAGATTTCCCTGTATTTGGCTCCATCCATCTTCCCATCAACTCTGACTAGCTGTCCTGTCCCTGCTGATGAAAACTCTTAAAAAACTTAAAAAAACTCTTAAAAAACTCCACAACATGATGCTACCACCACCATGTTTCATAGTGGGGATGGTGTGTTTAGGGTGAAATGCAGTGTTAGTTTTCCGCCACACATATTGTTTTGCTATTAGGCCAAAAAGTTCAATTTTGGTCTCATCTGACCAGAGCACCTTCTTCTAAATGTTTGCTGTGTCCTCCACATGGCTTCTCACAAACTGCAAATGGGACTTCTTATGGCTTTCTTTCATCAATGGCTTTCTTCTTAAGAAAAAATCCAACAAGGCCAGATTTGTGGATTGCACGACTAATAGTTGTCCTGTGGACAGATTCTCCCACCTGAGCTGTGGATCGCTGCAGCTCCTCCAGAGTTACCATGGGCCTCTTGACTGATTCTCTGATTAATGCTCTCCTTGCCCGGACTGCCAGTTTAGGTGGACGGCCATGTCTTGGCACGCTTTCCATTTTTTGGATGATGGATTGAACTGTGCTCCATGAGATGTTCAGTGCTTGGGATATTTTTTTTTATTAATCTAACACTGCTTTAAACTTCTCCACAACTTTATCCCTGACCTGTCTGGTGTGTTCCTTGGCCTTCATGATGCAGTTTGTTCACTAAGGTTCTCCAACAAACCCGTATAAAAGGACCGTAACTCCAGCAAACTTTTTTTGCAGTTACAGGAACAGTTTTTTTTAATGAAGTTTGACTGTCATATAGACTTTTGTGAGTAGTAAATGGTTTGATCCAACACTTAGGCCTCGTGCAAACTGGACGTTATCAAAACATCAGTAGAAAGCTGTATCTGTACAAGGAGCTTTTCTGCTTTTTTGCAGTAATGTTTTTTTAGCTTTTTTTAGCTGAAGCGTTTTATAGCAAAACTATACTCCCACAAAAGCTTATGGCTCAAAAAAATGTTGATAAAGGTTGAATAGCTGCATTTTTCTGCGTATTTTGACGTTTTTTTTCAGCGTTTTTAAGCTTTTTTTAGAGTTAGGGCTCTTTCACACGGGCGGTCCGATCAGATCCGCCTGTCAGTTTTTTAGGCGGATCTGATCGGATCCTCCATGCAGCTCTATGGGGCAGCGGATGTCAGCGGAGGTCACCTCCGCTGACACCCGCTGCCATCCGCATCCGATCCTGTGCTGAAATCTGGACGGAAGGAAACCCTATTTTTCCATTCGTTCAGTAATCGGAGCGGAGCGGATCTGATGAGAGCGGACAAGCGGTCCGCTCTCCTCCGATCCAACATAGAGGGCAGCGGGTGCCGAGACACCTCCCTCTCCGCTCTGCAAGCGGAGACGGAGCTGTCATCCGCCCGGCTCAGCGGGGATCGCGGATCGATCCCCGCTGAGCAACACGGATCCGCCTGCGGAGGCGGACCGTGTGAAAGAAGCCTTACAGCGTTTTTACAGCTGAAAAACTCCTCTCAAAACTCACTAGTTCTGGGGTTTTTTTCCAGCCAGAAAACGCCCCTGCCAAAAATTGCTGATAACAGCCTATGTGTGCACGGACACATAGGATAACATGCTGGGGAATTTATTGGCTGCAGAAAAAAACGTCGGACGCCAAAAACAGCAGCTGTAAAAATGTCCAGTGTGCATGAGGCCTAATAACTAAAACTTCTGGACAGCTTGGCTGTTAGAGGAAATAAAATAATATATTCAAAAATGCAAAAATTGTAATGACAGAATTAACAAATAACATGTACTGTAAAATAGTAAGCTTACATTACAATCTGACAGTTTACTCTTTGTAAAATCTTTTTACACTTACCAAATCCATGTAATATGTTATATGTTTATGATACTTAAGCTATCCAATCAATTTGTATACAATCAGACAGACCTTTGCACTGCATACTTGGTTGAAGATTGTACAATCAGATTGTAATGTGTGTGTTGAGCTTAACATGGGGAAAAACAAAATTGCTATGTGTATGCTATTGCCAGACTGCACCATATATGCATTTATTTTATTTTGCCCATAGTTACACTTTATTTTAAACTAAATACTGCAATAATGCTCACTGAAACTGAAAAATGTGCTAAGCAAAAATACAGTATATTTTAAAACTAATTGTATTGCCACTGCAAGAGTATGTATGATCACAAGCAACATCATTGACTTTCACAAAACAGAAGGAGTAAAACAAAAGCCCACAGGCAGGTAATCACAATAAAGATTGCGCTCAAACATCAGTTGTGCGATTTATGCGTCTAACCTTCACCACAGGTTGAAGGAAATATATATACAGACATTTACTTGTTACATTTCTTATATCCCCCAGGGTGAAGGTGGAATTAACTTATTGGCATGTGCAATGATAAAATCAGCACTGTGTAAATAGGAAGTCTTGCCTTTACAATATAACATTTGTGTCACCCTACTTTTCTTTTAAAGCTATAATGAAAATGTAGCAGAAAATGTTGTTTCCTTTATAGAGGATTACGATCGTATGTGTGCTTTTCACTCATAGCTCATTTCTCTTGAGGATTGCTTTCTGTTGGCATAAGGATTGCATTGCAGTGAATTATTGAAAAGATGGAGGCATGACTTACTCACCTCATCTCACATCTTCCTAAAAAAAAATCTGTGCTTCCACTTGTCACCAGTTCCTGGATGATATATACATTATTCAGTAATACTCTGAAAGTTACACTTTTTCGGGAACATAAAGCACATTTTGATTTTGATGTGTCATGATGAACATTTTGGGGTATTTATTATATTTTAGTGATTTCAACAGTTTTGTGCTTTTTGTGAAAAAAAAAAAAATGCATTAAAATGTGTGTCTACGCACATTAGAACTAACGTCAATGCACCAAAAGTGTGCAGACATATGTGTAGCGCACCCCCAAAGGAGCCACAAGTAGAATGGGATCCCCCCACCCTGCACAGCAAGCACATCAAATTTTCACAGTAACCTCAGAGACAGAAAACAGTCCAGTACTTTTTTTTTTTTTTTTTTTCATTTTATTGAGGATGATAAACTTGGAAGAGAATTGGGAATTATGGGATGCCCACTTGACTTTAGAACAAATTCAAGGGACGACTTTTCCTATATACCGTCTGTATACACTCATCTGCTTCCCCCAGCACTCACTTGCTTGCAGTAATTCACTGGCACACTGATAAGGGATCTGACACAGCATTCACTCAGATTTTGATCAAACCCAAGACCCATTTGGTGTGCAAAGAAAAAGTCAGTGTCCAGCATACATCTATGTGGCTACTGATCCCAGCACCACCTCTTCAGGCACTGCCAGCCCATCTCAGACATGTTAACCTGCTCCCACTGTCCTTTCCTTGCTTCTTTGCCTCCAGGAAGGATTCCCCTGTGTGTTGTAGAGGGTCCCTCCAGCACCTGAGCCCCAGGCCCGAAGTCATCCCCCCACCAGACTAGTGGGCACACTCAGGGGCCATGGACAGCCTCCTCAGCACTCCATCTTCCACCTGACTGCCCCTGCTGGCATGACTCATGCCTATTTATGAGGTGGCTTGCCCCCTGCCAGCCCAATTGCTAGGGATTGACTGGGGCCCTCATAAATATGCCAAGCAGCTCTTCCTATCCTCCACCCACTACATCTGTAAGCTTCTCTAAGGTTCCAGAAAACGGGGCGGCACTAGAGATGCTGCTTGCTGAGTCATCCAGCCTACCTGAGTCACTTAACCCTGACCTAGATTCAACCCAGGCCTGGCTGCATCCAAACCAATTTACCTTACCTACACTAACAGTTAACTATATCCAACTAGCACACTAGCTAGTGGGCGCTACATTTGTTACTGCACATTTTGAGTTTCAACTTGCACAAATGTGCTTTGACTTGTTTTTTTTTTTTTTTTTTAACCTAATGCCAATGATTTCAATAGAAAATGCAAGTGCTTAAAAATCAAGAGGCATGTACGGTATGCCTCTCCAGTTTTTATGGATAATGGTAAAGACCTATTTATAGCCAACCTTCAACAAAATAGATAAGACATAAATGTCAGCTTTTTTTTTTTTTTACAGATGTCAGTCTTTTCATTATCTCAAGTCTCAAAATTAGTGTTAGGCCCCTTTCACACATACGGACCGTTGATTTCATCACTTCAGTCACGTTTTTTTGTCATCAGTTTTTTTCAGTCAACATCAGTTTTTCATCCTTTGTCATCAGTTTTTCATCCATTGTCATAAAAAAAAAAAAAAAAATAAAAAAAACGATTACTGTCATAGTAATTATACAGTAAGACTTTGGTTGCTGAACATATGCAAGGGGGCTGGATAAAGTTCCTCTATACCTGATCCATCATTTTACCTGGCCATCACTAGACAATGTGAAAAATCCAGAGAACTAGAAAGTGGGTTGTAGGAAAGTAAAGAGCAATTACAAACCTGTCTACAGTTTAGCTATTCCTATGCATATGCTCATGACTGATATACTCCTCAGCCCAACAAAATATTGCACATAAAGCATTTGGCATATTGTCTCCTGTAGTTCATCATATTTAAATTTTTATGACAATGATAATGTGACATGATTATAGATAATTGGGAAAACCCATATGAAAAGGCAGCAAAAGTAATATGGTCCTAAGGTAGCATTAAAACGAAATACTGCTTTGAGGGTAGCTGTACCAGAAGAAAAACAATAAAATATGCGAATATAAATTTGAACATGCAGCCTATCATTATCATTTGATGGATATCAATTATAACTTGTTATAATTTCTGCTCCCAGTCATGCTTCTCTTGTACATTTTTATGTTTGCACTTTTTTATTTTAAAGACCAAATGCCTCTGATACTCAACATTTCACATAATGAATAAATTATATATTCCATTTGACAGCTTAACTACACCATTAGCTACAAACTAATGAAAAGGCTGGCACCACTCCAATCCATTTTGAGCTATGCTGCTTAGTTCATCTGCCTCTCTCCCATCGCTCTCAAGTGTTACTCCTCTCTGCCAGTACCTGCATGGCTCATAATCACACAGAAAATGATTTCTCTGTTGCCTTTATAGGATCGTTTTCGGGATTTCTATCATGCCTCTCCCATGTTGGCTTTCCCATTCTTATGCTGTTCAATACTACCCAATCCTTTAAACACATCCCAACAAACCTCTGAAAAAAAAGCAAATAGTCTCCTCTAAGATATTTTACCCAGTCACTGATCCAGCACTATTTTCTGTTGGTCTTTTCTGTCAAGGCACACATTGTTGTACCTGTAGTACAGTGATGGCAAAGCTTGGCACCCCAGATGTTTTGGAACTACATTTCCCATGATGCTCATGCACTCTGCAGTGTAATTGAGCACTATGGGAAATGTAGTTCCAAAACATCTGGGGTTCCAAGGTTCGCCATCACTGCTCTAGTATATATACTCACTGGCCACTTTATTAGGTACACCTTGCTAGTACCAGGGTTGGACCCCCTTTTGACTTCAGAACTGCCTTATTTTTTGATGCATAGATTCAACACAGTGTTGGAAACATTCCTCAGAGATTTTGGTCCATATTGTCATGGTCGAATCACGCATTTGCTGCAGGATTGTCGGCTGCACATCCATGATGCGAATCTCGCATTCTACCACATCCTAAAGGTGCTTTATTGGATTGAGATCTGGTGACTGTGGAGGCCATTGGAGTACAGTGAACTCATTTTAATGTTCAAGAAACCAGTTTTAAAATTATTAAAGCTTTGTGACATGGTGCATTATCCTGCTGGAAGTAGCCAACAGAAGATGGGTACAGTGTAGTCATAAAGGGATGGACATGGCCAGCAACAATGCTAAGGTAGGTCATGGCATTTAAACAATACTCAATTGGTATTAAGTGGCCCAATGTGTGCCAAGAAAATACCCCCCACACCATTACACTACCAGCCTGAGCCGTTGATACAAGGCAGGGTGGACCCATGCTTTCATTTTGTTTATGCCAAATTCTGACCCAACTATCTGAATGTCGCAGCTAAAATCGAGCCTCATTAGACCAGGCAACGTTTTTCCAATCTTCTATTGTCCAATTTTGGTGGGCCTGTGCTAATTGTAGCTGTTCTTAGCTGAGAGGAGTGGCACCTGGTTTGGTCTTTTGCTGCTGTAGCCCATCAAGGTTCGATGTGATGTGCGTTCAGAGATGGTATTCTGCATACCTTGGTTGTAACGAGTGTTTTTTTGAGTTTCTCTTGCCTTTCTATCATCTCGAAGCAGTCTGCCTATTCTCCCCTGACCTCTGACATAAACAAGGCATTTTCCTCCACACAGCTGCCACTCACTGGTTATTTTCTTTTGTTGATTGTGTGTGAAAACCCAATAGATCAGCAGTTCTTGAAATACTCAGACCAGCCCGTCTGGCAACAACAACCATGCCACATTCAAAGTCACTTTAATCTTCTTTCTTCCCCATTCTGATGCTCGGGTTGAAATTCAGTAAGTCATCTTCACCATGTCTAGATGCCTAAACGCATTGAGTTGCTGCAATGTGATTAGCTGATTAGCAATTTGTGTTACTAGACAATTAAACAGGTGTAACTAATAAAGTGGCCGCTGTGTGTAGCTTACTCAATTCTTACTCCAGCCTCCAGATTTTAAGAGAGCACAGTCAGATCTTTCATATTATTTATCAACATTAAAATCTATATTTACAGATATATCTGTCAGATTTGTCAGTCGCTAGGTTTGATATTGTCTATATAGCCCATTTTTGCTTATATTTCTCATTGTATATTGTGCTAATGGATACAGTATGAAGTTAATGGTGGTAATACAGTATTTGTTAAAGTTTGTGTAGCCAAAACTTCTTATTTTTGAATAGAGCAGGGAAGGGTAAAACACTGATTAGTTTTTTTTTTTTTTTTGCTGTCTGTGTGCTGCTAGGGAGATTACCCTTCACTTCCTGTCCTGGAGACACAACAGGAAGTGGGAGAAAAGCTCCCCTAAGATGAAATTCCCATCTAAGAGAGTTGTCATTAGAACATTTGGAAGTTTTCTCTGTCACTTCTTGCAGTCAGAAATACTCTAAAAATATTTCCTCTTACTTTCTGTTTCAAAAACAATGGTCACCAGGGCACATAAAGGAGTGAATATTTCCAGAGCAGACAGAGGTAGTAATAAAAGTTGTCAAAGGGTTTAACTCTTCCTCACTCTTTCCAAAACGAAAATGTAGTTTTACATTTATTTTTTCTTATACTAATAAGAATATATGTAACTATACATAAACTTATAATCCAAAGAAATGCACCCCTGGACAGCACAAGTTCACACAATTATGCAAACAGACTACTTGCATGAAAATGAATTGAGTGCCACTGCATTTGCAATTAAGGTAAATAGCACTAAAGCCGGGGGCGTGGCTTGGACATGGCGGTGTGAAGACACTCTCTCCTGGTGCTCCCGCTCTCCAGCCTCCCTTCTCGGCCTTTATCTGCTCCATTTAGCTGCTATGAGTGTCCATAAAAAGAGGAAGACGAAGTCGGCGTCTACATCGACCTCCAGGACTGCTTCGGCTGCCCCTATTCGTGCCTTCTTTCCTAATCCCGCCAGTCCGCCGCCGCGGGCCTTGCAGCTGACGCCGCGTGGTGGCCTGAGATCGCCGACCGCCTCCTCTCCGGGCTTGAACTCCTCATCTCTGCCCACCCCAGCCGCTATGGCCGCGGAGAGTCCCGTGTCTGCCTCCCTGCCCTCACCGGCCATGCCGATCGGAGACACCGCTGAACTTTGGGCTCTCCTTAGGGCCTTGCCTACCAGGGCGGATATGGAGTCCATTGTGGCCCAGGTGGCCGAACAACATAAACGGGACTTCCAAACATTGGGCGGTGAAGTTGCCCAGCTGGATGGACGAATAACGGCGGGTGAGTCGGCGGTCGGTGAACTACAATCAAGGGTGGCCGCCCTGGAGCAAACCCAGATGTCCCACGGTGCAGCCCTCGCCACTCACCAGCTCCGGATGGAGGATATTGAGAATCGGAGCCGCCGAAATAACTTGCGGCTCCGGGGGATCCCAGAGGCGACCGGACCGGAGGATCTCGAAGAGACGGTGAGGGCTATCCTCTCACGTATCCTGCCGCCTGAGCCTCCAGTGATCCTCGAGTTCGATAGGGTCCACCGCGCCTTGGGTGCTCGACCGACGGACCCCGCCAGGCCCCGGGATGTGATCTGCCGTCTTCACAGATTCACAGTGAAGGAGAAGGTTCTTCGGGCAGCTTGGTCCAAAGGCCCTGTGGAGTTTGATGGCGCCACTGTACTGATCTTCCCGGACGTGGCCCCTGGGACATTGCAGCGCAGGGCGATGCTGAAGCCCTTGCTGGAACGGCTCCGCTCCCCGGACACCACATATCGTTGGGGATTCCCTCTTCAGCTCACGGTCCGCAGGAATGGTTCCTCTTTCACCCTGAGAAAACACGCCGATCTACCGGCCCTGTTCGACTTTCTAGCATTGGCTCCGATTGACATCCCAGACTGGCTGGCTTGGCTCCCGGATCGTGATCCCCGCCAGGGTCCTAGGGGACGCGGTCCTTCCCAACCTCGGCGACAACGCCATCCAGTGCAGAGGTCACAACAGATCTTCCAGGGACCGGGGGTCGCGGCCCCTGAGACCTGATTCCGCAACCAGTCCGCTCTGTGAGTATGGTCCCGCTCTTGCTTTGGTCCTTCCCTCCCCTTCCCGGCTGTTTCCCACTAGCCTGCTGTGAGATCCTGAACTCCTCTGGATCCCCCCGTGACACCGCTTTCCACCCCTGATGACTGCCCGCTGACTCTCCCCCCTTCTCGCCCCCCCCCCTCGTCCCCGTGCCCACCGGCCTTGGTACCCCTGCATGCCGCCCTGCTTGACTCTCCTTGCAATATCCACTCGTGCCGCTCCTGCATGCGTGCCCTCCCTGCCTGCTTGTGCTGCCTTGTGCCCCCCCTCCGTGCTGTAGACTAACGGACCAGGCTGCGCTCCTGTGGATCCTGATGGCATCTCCCTGCTTCCCCTGTGTCATGCCTTATTGTGGTGCTCTATGCTGATATGGATCCGGACTTTAGCTGACTGTCGGGGGGAGGGGGGGTATTGGAGATGTGCGGGGGGGGTGCGGGGGGGGCTGCCTATAACTCGGCAGGCATGGGAGCGGACTTTCCCCTGGATTCCCTCCGGGCCACCATCACGGTGATAGCGAAGGAGGGCAAGGACCCTCTTCTCTGCCAGAACTATCGTCCCATCTCCCTCCTTAATGTGGATCTGAAGCTTTTAACCAAAATTCTAGCTTCGCGGCTGGCCCCGCTGCTTCCGCGGTTGGTCCATGATGATCAGGTGGGCTTCATACCCTCTCGCGAAGCCCGGGATAACACCACAAAGGCGATTAACCTGCTCCATCTGGCGTGTTCCCGAGGGACCCCCACGCTGATTCTCTCGACGGACGCCGAAAAGGCGTTCGACCGGGTGAGCTGGCACTTCCTTCTGGAGACCCTGGAGCATATAGGCTTGGGTCGTCGCATGCTGACGTGGATCCAAGCGATCTACTCCCGTCCGTCGGCCCGTGTCAAGGTGAATGGATTTCTTTCTGACTCATTGGAGATTACTAACGGCACGCGCCAGGGATGCCCCCTCTCGCCCCTAATTTTTGTACTGACCCTTGAGCCCTTTTTGCGATCGATTCGGGCCAATCCCGATATCTCTGGTCTGTCTGTCTCCTCGTCACTTTCACCAAAGGTGGCAGCTTACGCAGATGACCTCCTCTTTTTCCTCTCCAAGCCGCTGATCTCCCTACCAAACCTTATGCGTGAGTTTCGGACATATGAAGCCCTGTCCTCCTACAAAATTAACTTCCAAAAGTCTGAGGCCCTCCCAGTCGCGATGTCGTCTTCTCTGTCACATCTCCTCAAGACTGACTTTCCCTTCAAATGGAGCTCCTCGCATATCCAATACCTGGGCATCGCCCTCCCCAACTGCCCCAAGCGCCTCTTTGACTGTAACTTCCCTCCCCTTCTCACCCGTATCCGGAGGGACTTGGAGGATTGGCAGAAGGGCCTGTTCTCCTGGTTTGGGAGGTGCAACATTCTAAAAATGAATGTCATGCCCCGCTTGCTTTACGTGCTCCAGGCCCTCCCGATCGCTGTTCCGTTATCCTTCCTCCGCACGATTAATGGTGTCTTCCGTAGGTTCCTCTGGATTCGGGGCCCCCCTCGCCTGGCGTTGAAGCTCCTTCGCATGCCCAAGCTCAGTGGCGGCATGGCCTTTCCAGATGCGGCCATGTACTCTTCGGCATGCCACTTAGCTAGAGTCCTAGACTGGCATCTACATGGTCCTTTGAAACAATGGGTGCGGATCGAACGGGTGGTCGCAGGTTCGCCTCTGGAGTCTCTCTTCTGGGGGACATTCCCCCTCGCGAAGGAGGTCATGGATCACCCGACTGTAGGGGCTACGTTACAGCTGGGACGCCGGCTGTGCAGAGATGGTCGACTCTTGACCTTGCCTTCCCCTTTGTTCCCGGTTTTAGGGAACCCAGAATTTGCGCCCGGCCTGCAGGACCCAGCCTTCCGCGCATTGAGAACCCAGGGTCTCCACCAGGCCAGGCACTTCCTCGCCGGTGGTCGCTGGTTATCTCGACAGTCCCTCCTCTCTCACAGTTCCTTCGCAGTTCTGTCGTTTTGGCAGAAGATTCAGCTCGCCCACTTTCTCGAATCGCTGCCGCCGGCGACCTCCTATACTCGACGCCTCACGCCCTTTGAGGAATTGTGCACTACCACCCCCCCAGTACGTCACGCGATCTCTCTGCTGTACCGCCTCCTGACGTTGCCTGAACCTTCTTTCAGGCCCTCGTTTATCTCTCTATGGGAACGCGACCTGGGTGTTTCCTTTTCGGATCATCAGGTTGAACGTCTGTTTTTCTTTGCATACAAAACCTCCACGTGCTCTAAATACCAGGAGGTGGGATATAAACTTCTGACCAGGTGGTACTACACCCCGGTTAAGCTCCGCAGGATGTTTCCTGACTGCCCGGATCTGTGCTGGCGTTGTGGAAAAGAGGTAGGCTCTCTCCTCCACATTTTCTGGTCCTGTAGTGGACTACAACCCTTCTGGCAAGAGGTCCTCCGCATTGCTCAAAAATTTACGGATCATACCCTAACTCTGGATCCGGCTCTCTTCCTCTTACACCATCACGGCCACTCGAGAACATCCTATCGGAAATCGATCCTGCCAATCCTACTTACGGCCGCCAAGATCTGCATTCCCCTGCTTTGGAAGCAGTCCCAACCTCCTACGGTTGCGATGTGGCTACGTAAAGTAGCGTTCATTAATGAAATGGAAGACTTGACAGCGGCCGAACGTGGTACCAGAGATCAGTTTCTTAAACGCTGGTTTTACTGGCATGAATTCAGTGCCTCTGAGGCATATAGGGATCTTGTTGCCTGAATGACCTGCTTGCTGTGGGCGGACCTCTCCCCTCCGGTGCGCCATTTCCCTCCTCTCTCACCTCTCCCTCCCCCCCCTTTTTTTTTTTTTTTTTACCTTCTCCCCCTCTTCCTCTATCTTTCTTTCTTATGTGTTTCTTCCTGATTCTATTCCTTCCTGCTGTCCATGCCTTCTCCTAAAATCTTTCTCATTCCCTCACGGCATACGTGACATGATTTTTCTCTGGGTTCTGCTGGAGTGACGGGTTTCGGGGGATGCTCTCCTCGCTCCTGTATACCGGCCATTTGACAGATGCCGGTGGGAGTGGGGCTCCTCCCTTGGGACCTGTTACCTTGTGGATACTTATAATAACTGTGTATCGTCTTATAATGCTTACTGTTACATCCCCATGACTCCTGTTTTTCTGTTTTAAGGCTTTTTCGATGCTCGGATGTATCTTGATTTACTGTTCTCATTGCTTATGTATGCCTTTCTTATTCTTATCCTTAATAAACGTTGAATTTGAAAAAAAATAGCACTAAAGCCATCTGTACTTGTCACTATTGTATTCCATTTTTTAGCTAGCAGAAATATTCAATACTGTAAACTGTATATTTAGGGTGAACATGTTGGGACAACTATGTTAAGAATACTATACCATAGGTCACCTGCACTTATTTCTTGTTTGTGGAAGGCAGGAAGTCCATAAACATGGTTCTCCCTATACCCAGAGGTACTTGGTATTTACTGGGGCTCTGGCGCTGGATCCCAACAGTGGGAGAGTAAAATCCCGTACACACGATAAGAAAATCGGAAGTAAAATTTAGTCCAAAGATTGATCTGCTGCTTTTCGGATCGTAAGTATGGTGCTTTCAACAGCCGATTCTGAATTTTCGGGCGACAAAAACCAAATGTGCACGCTATATAATTTTTAACATACGTGAACATAACATCCGATTTTCATTTAATTTGTATAGTTTTTGTCTGAAAAAACTGATTACGCATGCTCGGAAACCAAAGAACACAAAAAAAAAAGAAAATTCAACACATGACATCACTTCTGAAGTTGAATTCTGTCCTACGAGAATTTTCGTGAGTTGAGTAACCTCTTGACTTTTGATATGAGACCAGCATGCAACAAAAAATGAACGAATATTCGCTCGATAATCTGATCGTGTGTATGAGGCTTAAGGCAGAGTTGAAAGCAGACAATTATTATGGCTTCTATTCAGCAGCAGGTTTATTTTTTTTTTCAGTGAGTATGTTGTGTCTCATAAAAATACCTTGAAGCGACTTTCTCTCAAAAATGAAACTTTTAAAACCAGATGTCCCTGCAAAGTAGAAAGTAAATGCCACTAAACAAAACGAAACATGTACTATTCATTTTGGTATGGATCGAAATTCAGACAAAATTTAAGGAATTTGGAGACTCAATGTATCCAAATCACAATAGTAACGAATTTGGACAAATTCAAAATAAATTATAATAAAAACAACAAATTCATTCATATTCATTTGTTTTATTCGGATGACATAATGTGATAGTTTGGGCCTTTTTGTTAGTGTTTGAAGCATCCAAAATAATATAGCTACATAACGAATGACTCAAATTGATTTGGATCCCTTTGCTTTTATTCTAGTGTGCGTAGCGTGAATATTCCAATAAGTTTATTTTTGTATTGGGGTTGAACTTGAGAGACCATTCCTTTATTTTCTTTGTTTGCAGCCCAACAAACAAAGTCAGTTGGGAATAGGGACATGAATTCAACTTAATACCATAACAGGTGAATATGTATTAATTGGGATTCATTTCTATTATTCAGATGAGAACAGTTCAGTAGTCTTTGGATAATCAGCCAATTCTTTGTGCGTTACCATTTTTCATTATTATACAATATGCACTAGTAAGGTATGAAAGTGAAATAAGATGATTCCTTCTTATTGTGTTTGGGTTGGATGGAGGTAGATCCATCAGAATCTCTACATCATAACATAACATGAATCTGAAATGTATTTAGTTCCATTAGTTACTTTCGGATGCATGGGACTCCAGTTGATCCTGCCCAATCAGCTCATTCCATTCCTCTTTGTGGGTTGGACTAGCAGGGACACAGCCAATCGTCCAAAATAACAAGAGAGTAACAGAACTTCCAAAAATTCGAATTGATTCTTAAATAAAGTTACAAAACAAATCCAAGTATGAAAAACAAATTCCAAAAACAAATTGTTCTAACATAACGATTATAACGAAACAAAATAATTTACTTAACAAATGGAACTTGAAATTAAACAGATTTTTCTGTTGTGCACATCTCTAAACACAACCACTGTGATAAGGAGGAATCACTTACTAAAGTCTCCCTAACATTTTGACTCTCCTGAGAGCGTGGATAAACTCAGTAGTTTTCACCGCACACTCTTATCTCAATATTGTCATGTCATAGGGGTTGGCAGGTGGAACCACTAAATGCAGTGGGGGACAAAGGAGGTGACATTCCTGGAAGTGTACTGTATGGTTCTATGTGGGCTTCAGTGTCCTCTTCCTCCGAGTAGTGTTTAGCAGTGCAAGTAGCGGGAAGGTATTTACTCTCTACTTTGGAGGGACATCTCTTGATAGAATTTTTATTTTTGCAACTGAGTTTCTTAAGGATAATTGAATGAGGCACAACGGGGTTGATTTACAAAATCTAGAGAGTGCAAAGCCTGGTGCAGCTGTGCATGATAGCCAATCAGCTTTTAACTTCAGATTATTCATTTAAGATTTGACAAGAAAACCTGGAAGCTGATTGGTTTTTATGCAGAAAAATATCAGAATTTTTCACTCTCCAGGTTTAGTAATTCAACCCTAACATGTTAACACTAGAGCTTTTAACCCAGAGTCTTGCAGTCATGCATATAGAGCACAATGCTCAAATTTATTGCAGTAGGTGACTATTGTTTTGTGCAAAGGTGTTCCCATATGCTGCTTGTATGTACAGTACATCCTTCTCTAATGTCAGGTCTGCTACTACAATTTAAAAAAAAAGTTCCTGGGAAAGAAGAGTGTAAATGTTTAATGTTCACAGTTATTGTCCTAATGTATTATTGTAATTTATTTGTAGAAAGAAGACTCGCAGACTGACTTTTTCAAACAAACAAAATGAATCGTGCATTTAGCAGAAAGAAAGGTAAGCTTTTTTTATATAAATTATAATAGTAGGGAAACTGTGTGTGCAAACATTAGGGTCAAGCATCGTTATAGTCAAATTTATTCCCTTTCATTGATCCATATCATAATAATTAGTATATGTGATGATTAATGCCTTTAGCTATATTATGTTACTATTGAGATCAGCAGGTGGTTTGTAAAGTGCTTAAGGCAGTATAATTTAGTCTACACAGTCAATGCAGAATAATAATTTGAAACATTAAATAATTTTAAATGTAGCAGGTTTTCCAGGCATTGGGCCTGATGTGGGTCTGCCATGGTCACCGGTAACACCTTCAGCCCATTTAAGCTGAATACCCAAGTGTGAGATTTGAGTCAAGGACCAGTCCGGCATCTTTGTTTTTTTTTGTTTATTTTATATTGGGGGTGGGAGAAGGGAATGAGTGGGATACTCCTCTGGCTCAACTAGGTACAAAAGGGACACTTTGAAGAAAAATGCCTTTCAGCGCTGTCTTGACGCCGGCTGGATGCCGACCAACGCTTGATGGCGCTTGAAAAACACTGACTAGCGGAACTGTACTTGAAACTTGACTTCTGACACTCTGGTTAACTCAAAAGTCCTGAATACTGCTCCCTCCAGTCCTTGCTGACTGAGGTAGCTTCTGTATACTGCTTCTGCTGCTGCAACTCTCAACGCTGTACACTGCTCCCTGCATGCTGTAACTTTTTTTTTTTTTTTATAAACAATTTATTGAAAAGAATAAAAAAAAAACGCACATTAACAAGTGATGGCAATATAGTACAGTCAACAGACATAAGTACAAATAACAGTGTACATCCAAAATAACCACAAACTGTATCAGGGCGCAGAGAGATGCCATCTGCGGAAGATACTAAAAAATAAACAAAGCAAAAGTGACCCAGCCTCGTACAATACATGGCCAAAAATTCAGTATATTATTGCAAATACAGAGGGCCACTGCGGCGTAGATTAACATCCCCGCCGCATGGGCCGAAACCAATGCGTTACGGGGTTCAGTGCAATCATATGGGGTATTGGGAATCAGGGGGTAAGGGAGTACTGATGAAGGGAGAGAATTCCGACCCCTCAAACATGGGAAGTGAGGATGAGGGCAGACAGGAGGCATGAGAATGAATGTCCTGGATGGGGCACCTCCGAATCGGACACCCCCAAGGGGAACTCACTGTGTCCAGGGCCGGGGGCGCACCACCCATACATGTAGATAGACCGCCCAACGCTGCACACGGGTACGGTAGGCAACAGGAGGTAGGGGAGAGGGGGGTCACAGGGAGAGCAGGTGGGGGTGGAGGACGCCGAGAGCGTCATGAGACAGTGGGGGAAGAGAGCAATAGCATAAGAAGAGGGGGTAGAGGGATAGAGAGAGCACACTAGGTAGGGAGAGCAGAAGGGGGATAGAAAATGGAGAAAGAAGGAGAAGAGGAGTGCGGGCGCACTCCCCCGCAAGACGACCGGGAAGCAAGTGGGGTGTGGCGAGCTAACGACAGACTATGTATTCATCAGGCGACGGTGGTCATCCGATGCAGCAAAGTCGATCCACAGGGCCCAAATGTCATAAAATTTGGAGGGAGTGTCAAGAGCTTGAAACGTGAGATCTTCCATACGGGCGATCCTTCCAACCCTCCGCAGCCAATCAGCTACAGTGGGTGGGGAGGGAGACAGCCATAGGCACGGGATGCACATGTTGGCGGCAGAGATTAAATGAAAGACCAGAGACCTCCTGTACGTCCGCTGAGGGAGGGAGGAATGATGGAGGAGGAATTGTGCCGGGCTGAGATCCGGCGTATAAGTAGTGATACGAGTTATGAGGGCATGTATCGCCTTCCAAAAGGGCTGGATCCGCGGGCAGTCCCACCAGATATGTAGGAGAGATCCTGTATGGAGGCGGCAACGCCAGCAAAGGGAGGGGAGGTCCGCCGACATTTTATGCAAAAGTTCAGGAGTCCTGTACCAGTGTGCGAAGATTTTAAAGCCAGTCTCCTGTGTGAGGACGTTCCTGGAACCCTTGTGAATGTGAAAGAAGATTCGCTCCCAATCATCAACCGACAAAGTTTTGGCGGTGATCTCCTCCCACTTAGCCCGTAAACGGACGAGGCGAGGCGGAAGTTGCAAAGAGATGAGGGAGTATAGTAGGGAAATAAGATGCCGTTGCGGGTCCGACGATCTGCATAGGGTCTCAAAGGGGGTGAGATCCCTAGACCAGCAGGAGACATCAGGGGTATGTAGGAAAAAGTCTCTGAGCTGCAAGTGATTGAAGAAGCGAAGCTGAAAGTCCGGGTATTTCTGTGCCCAATCATGGAGAGAGAGCAGTGAGCCCGCTTGAAAGCAGTGTTCGGCCCTGCATGGAGCGTCGGAGGCAGAACCCTGCGGGGGGATGTAGGAGAGGCCCGGAGGGAAGTCCGGATTTTGAACAAGGGGTACCATAGGGCCAGGCGAGGATGCCAGGTGCAAGGTCTTGCACAGCTTGCGAAAGATTACGATCGTGGGGTTGATGGTCGGGTGCTTGTAGCACACCGTCGGAAAGGAAGGCGTCGAGATCCAGGGCAGGTGTTGAACAGGGATGGGGGAGAAAGAGTCTTCCAACGCGACCCAAGCTTTGACATGATGATGTTTGTGCCAGTCCACCACCCTTGCCAGGTGGCAGGACCAATAGTATCTCTGAAGGTGCGGCAATCCCAGGCCACCCATCTCCTTCGGGGCAGTCAAGACGTCCCAAGACAGCCTGGGGCGTCTCGAGCGCCAGATAAAGGATGTGCATGCGGAGCGATACGAACGAAAAAACGCTGGAGGGAGCTTTAAGGGGACGGCTTGCATAGTGTAGAGAAGCCTAGGAAGAACACTCATTTTGACCACTGCAATCCTGCCGAACCAGGAGAAGGAGCCAGATTCCCATTTGGAGAGGTCTGCTTTTATAGACTGCAACAGCGGCAGGTAGTTGCGTGAGTAGAGGTCAGCAAGAGTTGAAGGGATTTGGATGCCTAGGTATGTGATAGCAGAGGATTCCCAGCGGAAAGGGAAGTTGTCCTTGCAGAACTGTACTTTGCATGGCGGGAGGGATATATTCAGGGCCTCTGATTTTGCGTAATTAATTTTGAGGTTGGATAAGAGACGAAAGGCGTCAAGGTCCCGGAGAAGGTTAGGTAAAGAGATTGCAGGGTTCGTCAAAAACAGCAACACATCGTCGGCGAAGGCCGCTAGCTTATAGGTTTTATGGGCTATAGTTATACCGTTTATATCGGGATTAGAGTTAATGCGGCGGAGGAGGGGCTCAAGGGTAATGATGTATATCAATGGGGAAAGGGGGCAACCCTGTCGGGTCCCATTCGACACGGAGAAGGCTTCCGACAGGCCCCCGTTGACCCGTACCCTAGCCGAGGGCGACGAGTAAAGAGCCCGTATAAAGTTCAACATGCGACCAGCGATGCCCAGAGACTCCAATGCTGCAGTCATGTAGTCCCAGGCAACCCTGTCGAACGCCTTCTCCGCGTCGAGCGAGAGGAAGAAACCAGGAGTGCCAGAGGAAGTCATCCAATGGTGGATGTTGAGTGCCTTGAGAGTGTTATCCCGGGCCTCGCGGCCGGGGACAAAACCCACCTGGTCGAGCGAGATGACATCCGGAATGTGGGGTAGCAGGCGGTTCGCCAGTACCTTGGCGTAAAGTTTGATGTCCACGTTGAGGAGGGAAATTGGCCTGTAATTGGAGACCAGGGACGGGTCCTTGCCGGGTTTAGGAATGACGGTAATGTGAGCTTCCAAGTAGTCCGGGTGCAAAGTAGGGGAATCAGAGAAGGAGTTGAAAGCCGCAAGCATTGGGGAGGACAGGATATCCCCGAAGGTCCGGTAGTATCCCACCGTCAAGCCATCCGGGCCCGGACACTTCCCCGGTTTAAGTTGTTTGAGTGCAGAGTGCAGTTCGGGGGAGGAGATGGGCGCATCAAACTCCGCCAAGGCTTCCGGTGAAAGGGGAGGGGGGGAGTATTTCTGCAAGAATGCCTTAATATGTGCTGTTCTGTCTGCAGGGGGGACTTCAGGGTCTGGGATATCCAGGTTGTATAACGCACGGTAATACGTAAGGAACTGTTGAGCGATAGCACTGGTGGAGGTGACCTTCCCGCCACGCGGGTCCGTGATCGAGTGGATCGTCCTTGCCGCCCGTCGAGTTTGAAGCGCTCTGGCCAGAAATTTGCCCGATTTGTTACCATAGTCATAAAACAGACGTTGCTGTAAAGCGAATTTACGTTGCGTTATAAAGCCCAATTCTGTGAGGAGGTCTTGTCGGGTTTGAGTCAGTTCAGTCAGAGTGTGTGCGGCTAGAGTGAGCTTGTGCGCGCGTTCCAGGGAATGGATGCGGTTAGTGAGGGTAGCAATATGAGCCCGTCGTTCCTTGTTGCGTTTCGCAGCCATGGCAATAAAAACGCCCCTGATGGTGCACTTATGGGCCGCCCACAACGTAGCAGGGGTCACATCAGGCGTGGCGTTATGGGCAAAATACTCTCGCAGAGCAGAGGTCAGTTCCGCGATATATACCGGGTCGGTCAATAGGGAGTTGTCCAGGCGCCAGGAGCGGGAGCGACCAGGGTCGGGCCGTAGGGAGAGGGAGATGGTGATAGGGTGGTGGTCAGACAGAAACATAGGATCAATGGACGCAGAGCGCAAAGAAGAGAGGGCAGCCTGGGAAAGAAAGAGATAATCAATCCTGGAGTATTTATTATGGGGGTGCGAGAAGTACGTGAAGTCCTTGGTGTCCGGGTGCAACGTCCTCCAAGCGTCATGAAGCAGAAGGTCTCTAAGGAGAGTCTTAATTGCTCGCAAGGCGGAGTACGGTAAGGAGGAGGAGCCCGAGGAAACATCCAGGAGGGGGGAGAGGGCTACGTTGAAATCCCCACCCACTACTAAAGTGCCCGCCTGAAATTCAGTCAAGCGAAGAAGCGTTGCCCGGAAAAAGGGTACGGGGCGTTTGTTTGGGGCGTAAATGTTCGCTAGCGTAAAGAGTTGACCACGTATGGTGCCCTTAAGGAAAAGAAAGCGTCCCTCTTGATCTGAGACAGAATCTTGTAGAGTCCACGGACAGTTTTTAGAGACCAGTATAGAAACTCCCTTAGACTTAGAAACGCTGGACGTTGAGTGATAAACCGTCGGGAAGGAGCGATCGTAAAAGCGGGGAGTTTTATCCGAGCGGAAATGGGTTTCTTGCAGAAACACCACATCCGCCTTAGCCTGACGCGCATAAAGCAAAAGCTTAGATCTACGCTCGGGAACGTTCAAGCCCCTGACATTAAGGGAAAGGATTTTCAAAAGTGGGTCCGGCGCATGCATCCCGGGGGAGTGCGCCACACGCCCCTTAGAGGAGGCAGGCATGGTGGTCAGCTTAGAGGAGAGAGAAATAGGGAGGGAAGAGGGGGAGAGGGCAGAGAGGAGGAAGAGCAGAGGAAGAGGAAAAGAAAGAAAGAAGGGTGCGGGGGATGAGAAGGAGAAGGAAGGTTAAGTCGGGGGGGAGGGGGCAAGGGGGAGGAAAGGCTGTGGGAACAATCCGGTGGCAGGAGGTCCTGCCTACCTGTCAAGCACGGAAACAACAATGGGGGAGGTAGTGTTTAAGTGCAATGAGTGCCGTTAAGCTGACAATTGTAGTCAACCGTAACACACTAGGGGGGTTGGATAAAACCTAACCTGGAGGGCACACGTGAGATCCCGTTTCCACACTCGGGTGGGAGAGAGGAAAAAAAAAGGAAACAGGAGAAACACGGGTAGAAACAGGAACCAACTGACTGTGTGCCCCGCCGACGGACAAATAAGAGGGGATGCAAAAAGGGGAGAGACATTAACGATGATCAAGATGCAAATGCCCACAGGGATAGGGGAAGGAGTCCCGTATAATCAGTGCAACAGTATAAACCTGGCATGGGGTAAACTAGAGAACCGTCGTGGTGTATAACACATACCATGAAAAGTAGCCGGTCACTCACGTGCCTCCGGGGTCACTGGTGTCACCCACCACAAGGCCAGGAGCGAGTTAGCAAAACATAACCAAAATCTGGAGGCCCCTGGATGGGGCATGGCAGGACCACCCCCCCCGACGGACGTCCGTCACCAGGGAGGGTGGGCCCCCCACTACTTACAACATTAGCATTGTAAGGTCACTAAAACATAGACACATATTATGAAGTCCATCCTCCAAGCATATATCACACAAGAGAGGTCCGGTCGACTCCCCGGGGGCGGAAGGGATCCGCCCGGAACAGGCAAATCCCCCCCTGCACGACCCCGGGCAGCCCACCCGACCCCCCAAGCTAGCATTATCCAGGGAAATATCAACACATTACGATAAACATTAAATTAGGCAACATTGCTATTGTCAACAGCGCCACCACATCCCGCGGACCACCTGAATAGGGTATACCTGGCATGTCCGATAGAAACCGAAAACCCAAAATCCAAAATCCAAAAGCCAACCCTCCCCAACCCAACCCCCACCCAGTGCAAAAGTAATCCGGTCCATATAAAGCACCGCAGCAGTCGGGAAGCCTGCAAGGTCCATAACCACTAGGCTGTGGTAACCGGGGGGGCGGGGTAGTAAAAGGAAGTCCAACAGAGGTAAAGCGACCATTAGTCAGCAAATAGCATGAACAGGCAGGGCACATAAAGGGTCTACGTTGCTGCGGATGCCAAGAGGCGAGATCTAAGCGGCAATATGCCAGTGCCTTGGGGGGGGGGAGGACTAGGGAGGGGGAGGCTGGCCGCCCGACCCTGGCAAGCATGGGTGGGCATATATCTGCGTTCAACGGTCAGGAGGGCAGGACAGTTAGAATACAGGGGCGCTGGACAATACATAAGCATTGAGTCAATGAGCAGTCCGAGGATGTTCATAAGGCACATCGGCTAGGCACGTGGAGCGGAGGTAGGACGGATCATAGCCAGCCAAAACATGGGACGAGGAAACAAATAAACGTGGGCTCCATGGATAAAGGGGGAGAGTGGCCAGTCCAGTGAACTACGGGAGAACAAGGAGTGGGCAAGGGAGCATATAACGTGAAAAACAGTGATACTTGCCAGACGATCATTGGTGTCCCGACCATCAGTCACCTTGACGAGGCTTCCTTTGCTTGGGAGGTTTTGTGGGACTCGCCGCCAATGGTGGTATCTGCAGAGCTGCGAGGGGCCTGAGTGGTGAGGGTGAACGAGGACGCCTGAAACGAGAATCATGGGCCTCCATAGGTTCCTCTCTGGGCGTTGGTGCTGCTGGCGGACCCCCACGGAATGCAGCGTACCAGTTAGGGACATCAATCAGCGGGAGCCCCATGGCGGCACAGAAGTGTGGGAGTTCCTCCGGGACCCTCAGGAGAGCCGTACGGCCTTGCGCGGTGGCTGACAAGCAAAAAGGAAACTTCCATTTATATGGTATCCCCTTCAGCCTCAAGGCTTCCAGCAGAGGGCGCAGATCTCTGCGGTGCTGCAAGGTTATGCTGGAGAGGTCTTGATAGATGTGAATAACAGCACCCTCATGTTCCAAATTGGCCCTGTTCCTGGCCTTTCGCAAGATCTCCTCTTTTAATTTGTAATCCACTAGGCAGCAGACCACGTCCCTGGGAGGGTCGCCATCCCTGCCCCTGGGGCGCAGCGCACGATGTATCCGCTCCATGTCTATGGGGGATTGCATGGGGCGATCAAGGAGGGTATTAAAAATACCTGTGACAGCAGGGGCGACCATGTCGGGTTCCACAGATTCGGGGAGACCACGTACCCGCAGATTGTGACGTCTACCCCGATTGTCCAAGTCCTCCATATGCCGTTGAAGCTCCCTAAGCTGCAGGGAGTGAGAATCCACCGCACGTGTGACAGACCGTAGCACTCTGTCATGCTGTGCTGTGACAGTTTCCATGCCCTGCACTCGGCCGGTCAGGCTTCTCATCTCCTCCCTCAGGTCATGGATCGCAGAGCCCAGCGTGTCCTTAATGTCGGCTGCGATCATCCGGAGGTCTGCCATCGTCACCGAGGGAGGAGGGGGGGTCGGCATAGCGGGTGGATCGGTGCCCGAGGCCGTAGCCGCAGCATAGGAGCGAGCAGGCTGCGAAGTTTGTGTGGAGGAGGGCGCCAAGCTGCCTGTGAGCGCCATGTTTGTCCCCTGGGTCCGGAACATTTCAGGGATGCTTTGGCTCAGCTGAGCCCCTGTGTCCCTCGGGGAACGTGATCGGGTGGCAGAGGAAGCCCGGGAGGTGGATCCCATCGTTGTCGGGCAGTGAAGCACCCGGGTCTCTCCAGCTTATGGATGCTGTTGTCCGTGTCGGCGGGAGCGCAGGGATCAGGCAGCCATCTCCATGCGAGGTCAGACCACGCCCCCCTGCATGCTGTAACTTGAACACTTCAGGGCCACACACTGGCACCCACTCTATACTTCAGGGTCCTCTCACTAGGCACCCCCTCTATGCTGCAGGGTCCACACACTGGCACCCCCTTTACTCTTCAGGGTCAACACTTGCACCCCCTTTACTTGGCTCCTCTTCTGGCTAGCTAGCTTCCGGATCCCTCTGACCTTCTCGGGGGTGGTCCCCTCTCACTAGGCAGACCCCTAGGGGCAGTTTGCAGTACTCACTAACTGGGAATGCTTTCCTGAAACTGGACCCCTCTCAGCTCCGCTGGTCCTCAGCACACCAGATCCTCTCTGCAGCTCAGCTCAGCCCTCTGTCCCCTAAGGCAAGCCCCCTGGGACACCCGACTCCTCTGACAGGAGGAGAGACAGCCGCACTCTCCCTCCTGGGACTCTGCTTCCTGCCAAAGACGCTGCGTCATGTGCTCCCCTCAAATTTATACCCACTTCCAGAATGCTGTGCGGCCGAATCTGCTTTTTCTGGGGTAGATACAGGCCTGAGTGTGCCATTGGCTGGGTTTCCTCCACTGCCCAATGAGAACCCTCTCATGGAGCACAGTGGGGAGACTCCACAGCCTCACCTACCACACCTGGGAGACATGGAAGCCCAGCTGAAAATCATGGCCCTGCTGATAAGCAGACACGGCCCACTATACTTTACCCAGCACCTACCTTGTAGGGTGCTACATAAATATGAAATGTGTGTGTATATATATATATATATATATATATATATATATATTATACACACATACTATATTGCCAAAGGTATTGGGACGCCTGCCTTTACACGCACATGAAATTTAATGAAATTGCAGTCTTACAGTCTTTGTCCATAGGGTTCAATATTGAGTTGGCCCACCCTTTGTAGCTATAACGGCTTCAACTCTTCCGGGAAGGCTGTCCACAAGGTTTAGGAGTGTGTCTATGGGACTGATTGACCATTCTTTCAGAAGTGCATTTGTGAGGTCAGGCTCTGATGTTGGACGAGAAGGCCTGGCTCGCAGTCTGCACTCTAATTCATCCCAAAGGTGTTCTATCAGGTTGAGGTCAGGACTTTGTGCAAGCCAGTCAAGTTCCTCCACTCCAAACTCACTCATCCAGGATTTTATGGACCTTGCTTTAAGAGTTCCCTTCACTGGAACTAAGGGGCCAAGCCCAACCTCTGAAAAACAGCCCCACACCATAATCCCCCCTCCACTAAATAATTTGAACCAGTGCACAAAGCAAGGTCCATAAAGACATGGATGAGCGAGTTTGCGGTGAAGGTACTT
This sequence comes from Pelophylax lessonae, assembly GCF_965119305.1. Lineage (NCBI taxonomy): Eukaryota > Metazoa > Chordata > Amphibia > Anura > Ranidae > Pelophylax > Pelophylax lessonae. Next base: position 183,997,313 of record NC_138773.1, on the reverse strand, counting down.
GACTGGCCTGCACAGAGTCCTGACCTAAACCCAATAGAACACCTTTGGGATAATACAGAGCGGAGACTGCGAGCCAGACCTTCTCGTCTTCCATCAGTGCCTGACCTCACAAATGCGCTTCTGGAAGAATGGTCAAACATTCCCATAGACACACTCCTAAACCTTGTGGACAGCCTTACCAGAAGAGTTGAAGCTGTTATAGCTGCAAAGGGTGGGCCAACTCAATATTGAATCCCACGGACTAAGACGGGGATCAGGATGCCATTAAATGTCATGTGTGTGTAAAGGCAGGTGTCCCAATCCTTTTGGCAATATAGTGTGTGTGTGTATATATATATATATATATATATATATATATATATATATATATATATATATATATATATATATATATATATAAATAGGCTGTATATAAAGAATTCTTGACTATTCTTGAGGTATATTAAACTGTCCCATAAAAGTTGGCATCTGTTTTCCCCATATTACTCTGTCACTCTGTCTTGACCCCAATTACTGCAGAAGATTATTGATGGTCGTGTCTGGGTATATATTTTTACAGAAAAGCAGGTTTAAAAAAATGACATTTCGTATAATTTTCAATGCACCTAATCAATTACCTTGTACGAGAGAAAAAAAGAGGACGAGGAGCAGCAGAGAGAGTGAGAAAGCAATAGTAATTTGTCTGTGCAGTATGCTGGTATTGGGACTATGTCTAGTGTGACTAATAGAAAATACAATACAAATACATTACAATAGATTACATCACTTTTTATTTTTATTCCGTCGTACAATAATTTTTTTTATACCTTTAGTAAACTCTTCATTTTCGTAGCCTCCCCTCCTTTTGACATCAAATCAAAAAACATATTTACTCTGTCTTCCCTTTTTCCTTGGCATCTTGCTGTCAGATTACTTAGGTATAAACCTTATATCAGCTGGATGTAACCTCTCAAATGCTAATTTAACCAAATTTCTTGCTAAAGTTTCCATACTGTGTAAAGATCTGTGAAATGCACTGACTTTCTGGGCAGGTAGGAAAGCCTTAGTTAAATTGTTTATACTACCTCATATCTTATACCTCTTTTACTCTCTTCTTATACTAATTCTTTCAACATACCTCAGAAACCTCACTAGTCTTGTAGACCACATTATCTGGGGTAACAAAAGAACACTTATAAAAAAAAAAAAAAAACAAATGTGTTATCCCACGCTACCTAACATTTGTTTTAGGTAGCGTGGGATAACAGCGCGGGGCGCCACACCGATTCCCAAAAGTAGTTTCTGTTATACTTTTGGCGACTTTGGGGGGGGGGGTGTGTGAAATCACTCCTAAAGTCCGACCGAAATGCCGGCATAAAATCGTACAAAGCTGAACTCGCATGATTTCAAAACGACCTTAGTGTGAACCTAGGCTTAGATCCTATTGCTGGTGAGTCACCTAATGCAAGCACTAGCACCTGTTATCTGGATCACATTGTTGAGAACCAGTAAGGCCCCTTTCACACTTGTGCGACCTAAACGGCAAACGATTTTGCCGTGTTTTTAACGTGATTTTTTGCAGCGATTTTGACTGGACTTGAAGCAATTGCCTGTGTAATCTTGAGGTCTATGGACCTCAAAACGCATCAAAGTTGGACCAAAGTAGTGCATTAAAGTCATTGAGACTTCACACAGAAATGAACGGTACTCATAGGAAATAATGGAGTTTGACTTGTCATGCGACGTTGCAGTCCCAAGTCGCAGGACAAGTCGTGTAATGGACTGCACTATTTAGTTTTAAAAGTTTAAGGACTTTTTTTGAAGGACTATACTTTATTTGTTTTGTATTGATTTGTTTGGAGGAAGTTATACATGCAAAAGCACTTTATTGATATTGTATGCCATTATAGCCATTATTGTATACCATTATAAGTCATGGTATAAAGTTTATATGTTAATGGGTTATTACATATAGCACAGAGGGTATAGACACAGCAACATTTGCACTTTTTAAAAGAACACATATCTGCAAAATATATTTATACACTTTTAAGACCCCTTTCACATGGGGCGGTCCGTTTTAAGGTACTCCACTTGCTCAGCAGGGATTGTTTCGCTGATCCCTGCTGAGCAGGCGGATGACAGGTCTGTTTCCACTCACTGTGCAGAGACAGACCTGTCAGAGTCCTGCTCCTCTATATGGGGAGAACTGATGAAAACAGACAGCCTGTCTGTTTTCATCCGATCCCATCCAATCCAACCCGCTGGACGGTTGGCAAAGGTATCCATACGTCTGTTTTCAGCAGATCTTGTCAGATTGGATGCCAGTGCGTGTCAGTGGACATCTGCCTCCCCATGGAGGACAATGGGTGGCCCGATGGGTCTGGCTGAAAAACGATTGGTTTGTTCGTGTGAAAGGGGCTAAAACACAAGCCAGAATTGGTCCCCCAATATAGCTAAGTATTGACCCACTTAGATCACCTTAAAGTGGTAGTAAACTCTCCTATTTAAACACCCGCTGACAGGCAGGGTTTTTATGACATAGGAGACACTAGAGGTCTCTTTTGTCATAAACGCCCCCCCCACCTGTCAGTGGGTATTGTGATCTGAACCGCGCATGTGCAACTCAGACCGTATTTACACCCCGCTCTACGTGCGATGTGACATTCGTGCACATGCGCTGGAGTGATGTCACCGCAGCCGGGCCCATCAAGTCGTTGAAAATTTGCAACCCGAAAGGAAGACCAGAAGACCAGGTTAACATGTAAGCACTGAGGACCAGAGCTGTGACAACCCGGCACTCAAGGGCTTTGTTTGTAGGTGAGTCTCATATTGTACTAGTATGCGGCATACTAGTACATTATGGCTTCAGCCTGCAGAGTGGCACATTTTTTAATTTCTTATAGAGACATTAGCAGCAATTTAAAGCGCTAGTAAAGTCCAAGCAAAAAAAATAAAATTGGACCTCAGGAGGTTTAACTCATAATGTGCTAGTATGCACCGCATACTAGTACACCATGGGAGACTTACCTTAACACTAAGCCCTGCAGCAATGCACTGTTACTGCTGACAGAACTAACATCTTCAGTGGGTCTACTGTCGAGGTTTGCAGGCTTTGGCTGTTTAAATTGGCCGGGACACGATGATGTTACTCCCCCCACATATGTGTGGAAGTCATGTTTGCAGCACAGCGCTCTCGATGGACATCATACTCTTGTATGCCATCCATTGAGTGAGTAGTGTGTATGCTCCAGTGATGTCACCAGCTCCTACAAATGTATCTCCTAGTATCTCCTAAACCAATGATAGGCAACTTTTAAAGAGGTGGAGATCTACCTGAACAACATGGGAGAAGTCAAATATCACCAGGCACAATGTAGCCTCCTTACACCTGATTTAAACCTCTAATTGCCAAACTAACAAGTCGCAAATAGGTTTAAATCAGGTGGTGAGGGAACATATCGCCTCTTCACCACCTGTCAAACACACTCGGATCGCTTATCAGAGGAGCAGCCCTACCTGTTGCATTTATGAAAGAGACCTTAGTTCCATTCGTCAGCAGCACCCTTGGGGCTCGTTCACATGTAAACTTGGGTGGTGGTATAACCCTGTAGTTGTGTTAAGGTTTTTTACAACCCCAATCCCTACCCCCTTTGGCTGCTGAGGCAGCAGCCAAACCTGCACACATGCTGTAGCAGAAGTTTAACACCCTGTTGCTTTTGGTGGGTGCTACCGCCTGCTAATCGTGACTCATTCAAGTCAATGGGGGAAACTCTGCAACACCTCGCAACCGCATGCTTCTGTGGGCTCCAGTGGGTTAAAGCAGGTAGTGAGAAAGCAACACAATGCTGCCTGCTTTAACCCCTTGTTTGCTGTACTGCACAAGGTTGCATGGCACTTGCACAGAGGCCTCATTCACTTGAATGGGTCATGCTTGGCCACCAACCATGACAGGGCATATAACTCCTACTGCAGCTACAACATGTGTTCACCCCTAGGGTGCAGCTAGGTGGTAAAAACACATCTTAACTATGGGTATTTACCACCCTCCAAACAGAAAATGTAAATGAACCCTATACGGCTGATTTCACACTGACATGGTGAGGTTTACACACAACGGGGGTGCAGCGCAGTGCGTCTACGACTTTTAAGGGGTTAGCTGCGCTTTGCCATATACTTCTATTATAACCTTCAGGTGTGGTGCACCTTCTAAAAGCACACCGAATCCACAGTATAGAAGAGAAGTCTATGGCTTAGCGCAGCAGTCCTGCAGGAAAGCTGCAGGTACACTGCACTGCTCCCGCTGTGTGGGTATACCACAGCACATCAGTATGAAAGCAGCCCTATACTATTATGCCCAGTGTATTGCTTCACACTGAACTGAAGATCTCTTCTTTCCTGCTGCTGGCACCACTCTAAAGATCGCTAGCTTGAATACAAGGTGTAGCGCAGTTGGTGTCACCCGCCATGGGACAGGAGCCAGCACTACAGGAGGAGGCATTGGCTTATGTGGGTCTTGCTCCCTACTACAGATCCAACTTTACAAGTAGTCCCTCCGCATTGCACTTTGTTTAATGCTCTGGGATGGTGGGTCAGCAAGCCCAGACTGCAATCTACCAGTCACCTAGCTGCGACCTACTGGTAGATCGCAATCTACAGTTTGCTCACCCCCATCCAAAACAATACATGTTTTAGAGATTTTCACTGTACCTACAGGTAAGCCTTATTTTAGGCTTACCTGTACGTACAAGTCATAAAGCAGATGTAAGAATATTTAATAATAAATATCTTGCGCTCGTACTTATGTCAGAATATTTATACTGCTCTGAATATAGTAGTGTATTTATTCATGGTTAATAAGCAAAGATCTGTGAAAAAGGAGAGTCTTCACCTATTGCCATAAATCAATGTCGAGAATTCTTTTTAATTGATTAATTTCTTTTTAAAAGCATATACCAATCTTAGTGAGTACAGTCTAAAGTGTGGAATATATATAAAAATATTTATTCGCCAGACATGTAAACACAATATATGATCAAACAAGAAGTGACAAAAAAAAAATAACTCTATAAAAAATACTAACTTCAAATAATCAATGCAATGTGATGTTTAGCTCAATAATGAAAGTGAAACTAAAACAAAGTGAAAGTGAAACCAAAACAAAAGCAAGATTACCATTTCTTCCCAGGTATAGTATAAGCCATAAATGAATGTTCTATATAAACAGACTACAATGGTCTGCGAATCACACGGCCCAAAGTCATTCCACTGCAGAAGGAATGAGAATAAGCCATGCAAAACGGAAGACTTAAAATTGCAAATAATGCACTGAATCTGATATAAATAAAAATGTATAAAAACAAAAATCAGCTTTTTAGAAAAAAATCTACCATGGCTTATACGGCTGGGATTGTAATCTCATTACCCTTAAATATGCAATATAAAACATATAAGGAAAGAATAAACAATTGTTGAATAAAATCAAATAATACAGCAAGGCATAAATTACCACACTTAAGATGGTGTTACCAGAGTCCTAAGATGGATGCCAGTGAGGGAGGAGTTTCCTCCAAGTTTCAGATGAATGATGGACCAGGGAGTATGTCTGGATGAGTCTATCGAAAAATGTAATAGCGTGTGTGGTGTAAGTGTGAGGTGTGTTGTCAGTAGTGTAAAGTGATGTGTGTCTCTCATCTGGGTTGGTCTTTTATATGGTAAGAACAAAGAGCTATAAAAATTACCATAAGTAAAACCCAGAGGGATGAAACATTATCCCAATTGGTCGGGATATTCTATACCTAAACTGGTGAGGTCAGAGACACACCTCTTTTGATAGTTAACCCCATACTTGGTCTAATAAAATTAAGGATGATTCCTCTATATGTAAGATTAATCATATAACACAACATAAAACTTTGTTTAGACTCCCAGTACATACATAAATGTCCACCTGTATCTCCATAATTCACCTGGGCAAGTAATGCCATTCCAATAATTATATTATTTAACACAATATAATATTTTTATATTGGAATATCTAAAATTATCTCAAGACTGCACCTGGTATTTCGCCTCCAGAGGGCAGTATCGTACCGTTCATTAGATTTTGTATTCAACATAATTCCCACCATGTCCTTATCTGATGACCTCTCTGACCTCTGGCTAGTGAATAGCCATTACTTCTTTGACCATGTCTTACACTGTCAATTAAGATGTCTGGCCTGTAGGATTTACAACACCTTGAGCACTTAGACTAGACTTCTCTGAAATGAGGTAACTAGTGACGAGATACATATGTCCTTACACTTATTAGAAAAGTATACTTATGTATATATGTATATTATATATCTAATATTATATAAGTATCAAGTTCACACTTCTATATTAATAAGAAAACAATGTATTATCATTAATATACATCTTACATATGATGATGTTTTCTAAAACATATTTTTAAATAATCCTTTAAAAGAAATATACTGACTATATTGTTCATTGTTATATATACAGATAAGATTACAGGCCAGACTAGCCATGAGTGACTAGTACGATGTCTCGCCAATTGATTCTTATCTGATGAAATGTATGTATTGCCTTATTTACGATCACAAAGATACAAAGATCTCTGTTGAAACTATAAGACCCTATTGTTGAAATTCTATGAGAGACATTTTGTTTAACAAGTATATATGAACTTTGTTTCACCTTAAAAACAAGATGGACGCCATCCTGTTCAGAATCTCTTATATGCATAATAAGAAATATACATGGCTTTTAAAATCATTTTTCTTTTTACCTATTATTATTTTAATCAACCCCCAATAACCCCGACACAGACTATACTACCACTTTACACACTGGTGAACCCTATGCTCACCAAACAATGGGTAAAATTTGAATCAGTCACTATCTCTGCTAGTCTTAAGCATGGTACACACTAAGGCTGGGTTCACACTGTACTTGGATATGGCTTTCAGCAGGGGGTCCGGTGCCTCTCTGTTCTCCATTTCAGGGACGAATCAGGCCCTGACTTTTTGCCTGAATTTGGACCTGAAATGGAGCCAAAGATGCATGGGACCCTTGTGAAAGCCACTCTGCAGCCGCCCCTAAGATGTGTGAACCGGCTCTATTGAGAGCCGGTCACAGTCTCCCGTCATGCGAATTGGATGTGGAGAAACCTGCATCCAATTTGCACAAGTGTAAACCCAGCCTAATAGGTTTTTTTGTTCAACTGTACATTAGTACAGCGATCCCCCCCTATTGTGTTCTGACAAGGGAACTCTGTCAGAACACTCCAATCAGTGTTTTCAGCCATTGGTTGAGAGCTCCAATTGGGAGCCAGTCAACTGCTGGTTTTTCAGCATTCTCATCCGACAGAAGTCAGCCAAACAGCTGGCTTTTGTTGGACCGGCTGACATACACACGGGTCGAATGTCGGACATTTTTTATTGAACTGGCAGATGTTTCCTGACCCATGTGTACTAGGCATTACTTTACTACTGCGAGCTTTCCTCATAATGCAACAAATCAACAGCTCTCACCTGGATATCATAACCACTTCTTTGTGGATCTGGCAAACTTTAGTCAGGTTTTTTTTTTTTTCAAAACAATCAATAATATTCATTATATTTATTCCCTTAATGTTTCTGGGTCTCCTACTATTGTTCTAGATCTAGGCACTATCATCAGATGCTTTCATGACCTTTACACCACTTACAACATTCAGATGTCTATCTCATTGGGGCTGGTGGAAAAATGACAATACTGGTGGTAATATACAACACAAAGGGGGGGTTACCTAAACTGGAGCACACAGAATGTGGTGCAGCTCTGCGTAGTAAATAACCAGTCATCAACTTCTAGTTTTTATTGTCAAAGCTTAATTAAATAGGCTGGTTAGAAGCTAACTGGTTACTCTACACAGCTGTAGCAGATTCTGTGTGCTCCAGTTTTAGCAAATCTTCCCCATTGACTCACAGCATGCTTCACCGCATTGTATATTGAATAGCTTGCAGTTCTACAATCCTTTGAATACCTTCTAGGCCCATACACAATCTCCTTTGGATCTACAACTAATGGATCAGTGTGTAGGGATTACCCTCATAGTGCATTATGTTGGTTAGGCAGGGAGGGGAGGGTTATTGTTCAGGGATTGTACACAGGGATAGTGTATCACTTGTTTTATAAACCTTTAAATTTTTGGATATAATTTACTCATTTTTATTTATTTATGCTCATTAGGGCCATATTTTATTCAGAATGCATTATTTTATTTATTAATATTACTGTTTTTTTACCCATTTGATGAAATGGGTAATGTTGTAGATGTTTTTTATATTCTCAAGTTTGTCTGAGTTTTCTGCATATTGATTCAATGTTACCTGACATCAATGTATATACTTCCAATACTACTGGCCTTTGGGTATTTAGTTTTAACTATGACCCCTAGGAGAATGCCATTGTGTTTTTTTTTTTTTTCTAGCACTGATGAAGAAGGTGTTCTTTAAGCCTTGAAATGCATTGATAATTTTTTGGATGGTACCGCTGATCTTTATCGGAATACTTAGAAGTTGTATCTGGACCTTTTAGCAGTGGTGTGACACTTCAATTTCCATTTTTGCTATATCATTCATAACTGATTTTTCTCATACTGTTTGAAGAATTGTGTCTGAGTTAGGGTCTACCTTAAAACTTTGCATATGTGTGATAAATAATGCAATAAACTGTACATTTAAAATCCATAAAATATAAAATATTAAAATAGATTTGATAATTATTGACAGTTACAAGGAATATGAATATCCTTAAATGATAAGTATATGTACATTCAACCAAAGGGGTTATGTCAATAAATGTCAATTTATTAAAGTGGGTTTAAACCCTTAGGGCTCTTTCACACGGTCCGCCTCCGTAGGCGGATCTGTGCTGCTCAGCGGGGATCGATCCGGGATCACCGCTGAGCCGGCGGATGACAGCTCCGTCTCCGCTTGCAATGCGGAGAGGGAGGAGTCACAGCCCCCGCTGCTCTCTATGGGGAATCGGATGAGAGCGGACCGCCTGTCCGCTCTCATCCGATCCCCAGGACGGATGGAAAATAGGGTTTCCATCTGTCCGGATTTCAAGGACAGGATCGGATGCGGATGGCAGCGGGTGTCAGCGGACATGTCACCGCTGACATCCACTGCTCCATAGGGTTGAATGGGGCATCCGATCAGATCCGCCTAAAAAACTGACAGGCGGATCTGTTCGGACCGCCCGTGTGAAAGAGCCCTTACATATACCAAGTAAATTGATTGTTCTCAGGTGATACAATTCCTCCTACAGAAGTTGTACCTGTTTTTCTACAGTTTTCTCTTCTCTGCAGCCATTCAAAGTGCAGAATTTAAACAGCTTGTCTGAGCTTTCAAAAGGCAGTGGGAGAGGAGCTGCAGTTATACTTAGTGTGGAGAACTGAGAGCTGATTGAAGGGCAGCAAACTCCCCTCCCCTTCACACAGCACACATGAACAGAGCTGAGGCCGTCAATTACAGGATATGTGCTTGAGCTCTCTCCCCTGTCCCCTTTTTATCTCCTGGTGTCAGGAAAACTTGTCAGAAGTGACTCATGCAGAAAGAGGATTGAGGGAATGAGACAGCAGAGAGAAAGGACACTTAGTGATTTGGATTGAGTCAAGTACACACTATAGAGGGATATGCTTTATTCGTTTTTCATGTCAGAGATTTACAACCACTTTAAGTATTTCACTAGATACTACTGCTCTTGTAATGCAATGATTGATGAATTGATTTAGATATCCACTTCAAATCTACTGAGCTTACTTTAGATATCCCATTACAGCAATTCACAAAAATTTTCAATTTGAAATTAATTTTTCTAGACAGCAACACATTTTGGGTAATGGTAAAACTTGCAGCTGTTTTATTATAATGGTATGTTTAAATTAACAATTAAATTGATTTTTGTGGCCAAACACACATTTTAATTAAACTTAATTTATTGGTATCCAAAAATATGTTGCTTCGTTTTAATTTCTCATTTAGAAATAGCAAGCAGTTATCTTGGGATTTACCTGAGCCGCACTGAAGTTCTTAAATGTTGCTTAAAGTCAGAAATTTAGAAATTAGATATCTCATGAAGAGTAAATGCAACAGTTTTACCATGGAAATATATTTTAGAGCAAACCACTATCATTGATGAAAAATTGATGCATATCAACTTAATAGTCGCAAAATGAGTAATAGTTTTAATTATTCATGGAACAGAGTAAAGTAAATTATTAACTACAATTAATACAGAAAGTCATGTGTTGTATATGTGGTATGCTTGTTCATTTTCAGAGTGAGTGGTACTCTAACTAGTTGCAAAAATGTTCCTATGTCATATTTAAGGGATAAGTTCACCTTTGGGAACATGTTACATGTTCCCACTCCTGCAGCTGCTCCCCGATTCCTCTCCCCCATGACAGCTGGCCAGGTATCTTCTCCCCGCACCAGCTGTCACTATTTGAAAACAGCACGGCTTTGCCTTGAGTTCTGCGAATGAATGAACTACAACTACCGACAGCCTTTACAGACATCTAATGCCTCATACACACGCACCGATTGTTGGCCGACCGATCGGCCGACTTTTGTCCAGTGTTGTTGTGTTGGTTGAAATGTGCTCTAGACTGCACACAAATTTTTTCAGCCAACAACAACCAACTTCAGAAGTGATGTCACGTGATGGTTTATTTTCCGTGTGTTTTTTCTTCTCTGAGCATGCCCAGTCTTGCTCATCTGATTTTTGTCTGCCAAAATCTGTACTGACTAATGAACAAACGGCCATTCTGTTGACGGCCAACAAAAATTTTATAGCATGCACACCAGATTTTGTTCGGCCGAAAAGTCGCAGTCGGTTGTCGGAAGCATCATACTAACAAGCCGACAATCGGCCGATCGTACATTGGCCGAAAATTTACGGCCAACAATCGGTGCGTGTGTACGAGGCTTTACACTGACAGTCTTCAGGAGCCCTGCATCGCACCCGTGATCTGCTGATCAGGGGCACGCTGCTTTCCAGGCTCCAACAAAAATAAATAGTAAATGCACATTTTTTACCTGCAATGTGCATTTATTATTGTTTTTTTATTTCAAATATTTTTTATCAAGTTTTGAGAAAAGGAAAAGTATAGCAAATGATAGCGGACGCAGCCGCATGATTAACAAATGCAACAGATAAAAGAGTATAAACAATCATGGATGAATGGATGGTGGAACATACGAAATCCATGTACAAAAGGAGATAACATGTGAATAAAACAACAGTAAGAGAGGGGAAATAACATGCGTACACCAGTATGGCATTAGGGTGATGTTAAGGTGAGGTTATGCTTAGTAGTATGAGGTTGTGGTAGGAGACCAAGTGGTCAGGAAAAGAAAGAGATATAGGAACAAGGAGAATGTAAAAAGATCAGGACTGGTAAGCAAGGGCTAAAAAACTTAAGGTGTCTATTTTTACCAGTCAACCCACGGCTTCCAACGTTTTTCAAAGGAGGCAAAGGATGAGGACCTAAGTGCTAGGAGGCGTTCATATTGGAAATTCAGTTGGACTTGAATGAGCACTTCTGAAGGATTTGGGGTAAGAGTGCTCCTCCAGTGTCTCATTATGACCAATTTAGCAGTAATGTATATGAGTATATGAGAGACTGTTGTCCTGATAGGAGGGAGGAGGGAGTCAACTCCAAGTAATAGGATGGCTAGGGCTGGGTCGGGTTTCCTAGTTACACCAGTGATTTCAACTATAATGGTGAACGGTTTATTCCAGAAACTGGTGAGAGTTTTACACGTCCAGAATGTATGTAGGAGGGTACCCAGTTGGCCGCATTCTCTCCAGCAGAGTGGAGACTGGGAGGGGTAGAATCTTGCTAATTGGTGGGGGGTTCTGTACCAATGGGCTATTCATTTTTGAGAGGTTTCCCAGTGGTTGACACAATGGGAGGATTGGTATCCATATTTCAGGGCTAGGGACCATTGTTGCAGTGGGAATTCTCTCTTTAGATCCGTTTCCCAGGCTAACATAGGCGGGGTTTTAATCAGGTGGCATTTGTCTTGCAAAATGGAGTAAAACAAGGAGATACCTTTGACAGGGGTAGGGACGTGGGTGAGATATTTCCACGCTTGGAAGGGAATTTTGATAGACGGTGGTGGGTGTTTCTTCAGAAAAGAGGCAATACGGGAGTGGGTGAAGAGAAAAGATCTGGGAATATTATTATTTTTTTAAAGGTGAACTTTTTCTTTAAGAGATAGTGTTTTTTTTTATCCCTGGTTATACTTTAATATTTGTTCTCATTTAAGGCCTTTTTTTAGTAAGGTTAGATTTTTCAGTGGTAGTAACTAGATAATTATATTAGCTAGATAAAAGAGAGGTTCAGTAGATGGGAAGAGCAAGCTGCTATTGCAGGGAAAGACTAGATTTGCAAATGGCCTCAGCTACCTTTTAACTTTTGTTATGTTGGCATGCAAATAATCTTTGCTTATGTATATTTTATTCATATTTTTCAATTGTGCAATTTAAGTTTGTAAATGTTTTAATAGAAGAAACCCTAGTTTGTATTGTTCCACCTCTAAATGGGAAAATTGTATTTGTGGCATCTTTTATTTTCAAGGAATAATAGGATACTTTAATGGTATAGCTTCTAGTATAATGCTACTGTATCACTGTTAAAATTCCTTTAGCAGTGAAGGGGACTACTTTTAAAATATCTGCTGCATTAGCTGTACAAAGATATTTAACCTATACCCCCCCCCCCCAATCTTATCACCAGGCGTGCACATTTCCCACCCTCCTATTCACCATTGCACCTTCACCCTTCTCTCGCCTCCATGACTGCATATCCTTTTCCTGCTCACCAGTGCACCATTGTGCCTGACCACCATTCTCTCCCCTGCACTCACCGCAGTGCCTATGCAGACCACCCATTCACTCTCACCTTTGCATTAAGCCCCTCTCTTTACTGTGGCTGATCACCCCCCCATCCTCTCTACCATGCCTACCTCTCACCTTCCCTCTCCACATTACTCCTCACGCTCATCACTGTGCCTACCACCATATTCGCCACCCTGCTCCTACCACCACTCCTTCATCATTCTAGAATGGGCACACATGTGCTAGCTTTAAAGTAAAAAATGTAGAGAACTGGCTTGGTTCATACAGAATGTTTACCTCTATTACCCATTGCAGTTGAACTCAACTGCAGCGAGTAAGATAGGTCAACTTTAATTTGGATTGTTAATGAGCATCAAAATGTTCTTATGCTAAACTGTAGATTTCCATGTTCCACGTTGCTACCCACCACTGCTTTTCTCAGGTTGTCACAGAGGTAATTTTCAAAAAGGTGACATTCCTCCAATAAGTGACAAGCTGGAAAAAATATCTACACACACAGAATTTTAAAAAGGTGGTTGCTGCTTGCTATGGAAAAAGATAGATAATAGATATTGTGTGATTTCAAACAGCTAGCCATTCAATTGTTCTGTCCAGAAATGCAGAAAACAGTATTTTGGATTTCCTTTGTACAATAAAGGCACACACTAAGATTACACATGTTTCACATGGAGCAGTATCCACTGTGAAAATTACAAACAAGTTCTACAGTGCCAGATGGAGCTCAGGCTGTCAGTGTCCAACTCTAGAAGCAACATAATGCATTATCCAGGCAAAAAATATTTATGGGTGAACAAAACTTTTCACACAACTGTACAAAACTCTCATTGTCTAAATAATGGCAACAATTCAGGAATATTCCTTTTTTTTTTTTTTTTTTGCTGTTTTTTTCAGCAGCACTGGACCTGTGGGGACAGGTGACATTGGCAAAACATACATTATTTAAAGATGCTGGCTTGTGTCACCTCTCTGCCTCTGTGTAGGTTAGTTGGTCCAGGCTAAATATGTGTGACGTAAGTGTACAAAATAAGCTCCTTACTCAGCAGCAATACAAATTGCACATTGCCAGAATGCTATATGACTGCAATTTTAGAGGGCATGTGGTACTGGCTATATCAATTCCCCTTTATTCCTAGAAAATCATTTAAAAAAGATCCTCCAATTAAAGGAGTTGTAAAGTCAGAAGGTTTTTTATCCTAATGCATTCTTTGCATTAAGATAAAAAGCCTTCTGTGTTCAACAGCCTCCTGAGCACCCCCTAATACTTTACCTGGGCCCCATCTCTGTCCAGCGATGTCTACGAGTCCCTCGGCCGTCCGGGACTCTCCTTCCTGATTGGCTGAGACACAGCTGCGGCGCCATTGGCTCCCGGAGCTGTCAATCGGTTAGAAAATCAGGAGAGAGAGGGGACAGGGCCAAACCGCAGCTCTGTGTCTGAATGGACACACAGAGCTTCAGCTTGGCTCAGGTGCCCCCATAGCAAGCTGCTTGCTGTGGGGGCACTCAACAGGAGGGAGGGATCAGGAGCAGCAAAGCAGGAACAGAGAAGAGGAGGATCCAGGCTGTCCTGGTCAAAACCAACTGTACAGAGGAGGTAAGTATAACATGTTGTTTTAAAAAAAGACGAAACAAGAATTTACAATCACTTTATGTTTCATTATTTATTTTAACCACTTCTGCTCTAGAGCATTTTTTTTTTCATTTTTTTATACACATTTAAAAATCTTTCTTTTTGGCTATAAAATTACCAGAAACCCCCAAAACATTTTACATTTTCAGAAAGCAGAGGCCTTGTAAAATAAAAAAAGATGCTAGTCAGAATTTTAAGGTTGAACAGTATTTGTGCCACTGTTTATCCAACACATATTTTCAGGAAAAAAATATATTACAGTGAATTTTAGTGCAAACACGCAAAAATACAGTTTCTCAAAAGTATACCCCTCACATTTTTGTAAATATTTTACAAAAATAACTCAACACACAGCCATTAATGTCTAAGCGACTTACAATGAAAGTGAGTACACCCCTGAAAATTTAGACAAGTGACAATTTCCAAATTAGGCCCAAAGTGTCAATATTTTGTGTGGCCACCATTATTTTCCAGCACTGCCTTAACCCTCTTGGGCATGGAGTTCACCAGAGCTTTACAGATTGCCACTGGAGTCCTCTTCCTCTCCTCCATGATGACATCACAGAGCTGGTGGATGTTAGAGACCTTGTGCTCCTCCACCTTCCATTTGAGGATGCCCCACAGATGCTCAATAGGGTTTAGGTCTGGAGACTGTGAAGAATGCCAACCATACCCACCTCATTCATCACATTGGTAGTAAGTAATGCCACTTGTGCTGATTTTATTTATTTATTTTTACTTAGGCTTTAATTTTTTTTTTTCATGAGTTTAAGTTTTTTTTAATAAAGTGGGGAACGATTGGAAAACCTGTCAGGTTTTACTGTTTTCTGTGCCTCCATTACATCTATTTCCCCCACTTATTGTAATGGCAGGAAGTAAGGGAAAATCTGAAACAGGGACAAAGACAGCAGTAAAAAGCTGACAGAGATTCTAGCCTTTCCCTGACATTTTTATTGATGCCTGTGTTGATGTTCGAGATTTCACCTCACTTCCTGTCTGGGTAAACAATTGAACCATAGAAAGTTAGGAAAAATGTCTCTAACAGAGCCCCGGAGAGTAGTAAGAACCCAAAAAGGGATGTAAGCCTTCCTCATTCTATAAAAAAGTAAGAAAAATGGTTTACCTAGAAATAAACTTTAATCGTGCACATTCACAATCTAAGTACTATATATTGCTTTTCTAAAATTTGTCATTTTGGCATTCTACTTGTTGAACTTATTAACCACTTAAGCCCCGGAGGATTTGGCTGCTGAAAGACCAGGGGGTATTTTGTGATTCGGCACTGCGTGACTTTAACGGACAATTGAGCGGTCGTGCGACGCTGTACCTTAACGAATTTGACGTCCTTTTTTTCCCACAAACAGAGCTTTCTTTTGGTGGTATTTTATCACCTGTGCGATTTTTTGATCATGCGCTATAAACAAAAAAAGAGCGTCAATTTTGCAAAAATAACAATATTTTTCACATTTTTTATATGAAATTCCCCCCAAAAAAATGTAAAAATCAAAATTTGTTAACATTTTCGGCCAATTTGTTTTATACTACATATGTTTGGTAAAAAAAATTGCAAAAAGCGTATTTTGGTTGGTTTGTGCAAAAGTTATCGCGTTTACTAACAAAGGGAAAGATTTTTGTCATTTTTGTTGTTTTTTTTTTAACGCGTAATGGCGGCGATCTGCGATTTTTTTTGCGGTACTGCAACATTGGGGCGGACAGATCGGACCCTTGACTGACATTTTTGACACTTTTGGGGTTACCAGTGACATTTCTACAGTAATCAGTGCTATATATATGCACTGTTACTGTAAAATTACACTGGCAGTGAAGGGGTTAACTTTATTTGAGAGGGAGGGGCTGTGTGTGTCCCTAGGGGCGTGATTCTAACTGTGATTGGCCGTGGCTTTAGCTGTAGGAACAATGATCAACGGTCCTACATAGTAGAACCGTATGATCATTGTTTCTACACAGGGGAGAATGACAGGCGGCTTGTTTACACTAGCCGCCCGTTTTTCTCCCGCTCCCCCGACGATCGCTGAGTGACCGGCGGACATCGGGTCCGCCGGTCACATGCGTGGGGGGGTCCATGACCGCGCGGGAGTGGGAGCGCGCCGCCGGCGGCGCGCGCTCGCTCCCCAGAGCCTCATAGGCTAGTGACGTACCGATACCTCACTCTGCCTGTGAGGGGCTGACCGCCGCAGTATATGTACTTGCGGCGGTCGGGAAGTGGCTAACAAATGTCATTTAAATGCTGCCATATCATTATCACTTATCACTGTACAAATTTTCTTAGACCCTTGCATTTCAAGTTATCTGGTCTTAAGAAATGTCTGAATTTAGCAGATTTTCCCCTCTGGATTATAAAGGAGCACACAATTTGTCCCTTCCCTAGCAGCAATACTTATTTCACATTGGATAATTTCAGGACATCATGTGATTACAACTTCAGAAGACAAGCAGTAGTGGCTATATGAGTCTGTGATGAGGATACAAATCTGTCTCTCCTGCAGCCGCAAGCTTTGATTTGCTAAATGATGCCTGGAAAGTTAAAGGATAAGTCCACCCTAAAACTAAAATCCCTGCATCTATAGAGCTCCACATTCTAATACTAACTTATCCAGCCCTGTAAAGAAATCAGTATTCATACCTTTTTAACCACTTGCCGACCGCCGCCCGACTATATACGGCGGCGGTCAGCCCCTCCCAAAATACGCTTTTTGCGATTTTTTTTTTACCAAACATATGTAGCAGAAAACAAATTGGCCTAAAATGTTAAAAAAATTTGATTTATAAATTTTTTTTTTTTTGGGGGGGGGGGGGGATTTCATATAAAAAAATGTGAAAAATATTGTTATTTTTGCAAAATTTTCACTCTTTTTTTGTTTATAGCGCATGATCAAAAAATCGCACAGGTGATCAAATACCACCAAAAGAAAGCTCTGCTTGTGGGAAAAAAAAGGACGTCAATTTCATTTGGGTACAGCATCGTACGACCGTGCAATTGTCCGTTAAACTCACGCAGTGCCGAACCGCAAAATAGGCCCTGGTCAGGTAGGGGGTAAAATCTTCCGGGGCTTAAGTGGTTAAAGCCGATCTAACCTGATCTCCAGCTGCGAAAGCTTTACAGCGGACACGGCCAACAATGGCTGTGAAATGAATAGGATGTGACGTCACGCATAGAGTGTTACTATGGGGCTTTCGTTGTCGGCTGTGTCCTGAGCACCTGCCTCCACAGCGCAGCCGCCGTTGACAGCTCAGCATGGGATTGAGTCGGAACGGCTTCAAAAAAGGAAAGTAGAATGATTTTTTTCCTTACAGGGCTAGATAGTTTAGTGTTAGAACGTGGAGATCTATAGATGCAGGGATCTTAGTTTTAGGGTGGTCTTATCCTTTAATATAGCGTATTTACCTATGTGACTCTATATCTGTTTGCTGCCCTTTCAAATTTTTTGTAGAATTTTGAAATTTCCCAATTCATATAATAATGAGTTGACCCAAACAGACTCAATGCTGTCACAATCTTCACAGATATCTTTATTCAAAGAGGGCCTGGAAAAAAGATTTTGACAGACCTATCCCCCTCTTTATCTACTTAATCCTTTTAAACACTTAATAATATATCATCCCGCCACGACTTTCATCCAATTTAGTTTTGCGTGTATTCACCATTTCATAATCCTTGTCGATAAGCAATTCCATTTTGTTGATTTTTTTTTTTTTAGACGTTTTCTTGCAGTTGCTAACATAGTTTATTTTAGTAGCAGTTTTAATGGATAAATTGCATCTTTACTGCTCCTACTAAACAAACTTCAACTATATTCACACGAACCCCTGCTTAATTCCACTTTTTTTTCTTTCTTGCCCAGTTTTTATTTTTTTCTTGCCCACTTTTGTTTTCCTTATCGCTCCCCTTCCTTCAACGTCCTAGTTTATAATCTCCTACAATCTTCTAACCATTCTTTCCCCAGCACAGTTTCACCGTATCAATTGAGTTGCAGTCTTTGCATATTATACATTTGCATGCATACAGTTTTGACTGTTTTGTCCATGGACAATGAGCAGCTATTGAAGAAACAAATTGAGGGAAACAGAATTTGTGAACTCAAAAGGTATATAAATTGAGTTGCAACCTTTGCAGCAGATTAGAAATAGAACTAGATTGTTTAGTGAAAGTTTGCAGAGAGAGGGTTTTAGAGTTGCTAGGATTGGATACGATTAAAGAACAAATCAATATTTAGCTATACCATGCATGAGAAAAAAAATAGATGTTCTTCAATTGAAGACTGCAGGCAGTTGTCAAAGCATTGTAGTGTTTAGAGAATGAGAGTTCAGAGCCAAAAATAATCCCTGATTGATAAGTAGGATGGAATACAACTTTAGTTTTATCTTCCTGTATCCAAACCATGCATCGTAAAGTAAAGTTATTTGTGTATGTAAAGCAATAAGAAAGCTCACCCTATATATACTATATTGTCAAAAGTATTGGGACACCTGCCTTTACACGCGCATGAAATGTAATGGTATCAAAGTCTTAGTCCGTAGGGTTCAATATTAAGTTGGCCCGCCCTTTGCAGCTATACCAGCTTCAACTCTTCTGGGAAGGTTGTCCACAAGGTTTAGGAGTATGTTAATGGGAATGTTTGACCATACTTCCAGAAGCTCATTTGTGAGGTCAGGCACTGATGTTGGAAGAGAAGGCCTGGCTCTCAGTCTCTGCTCTAATTCATCCAAAAGCGTCCCATCGGGTTGAGGTCAGGACACTGTGCAGGCCAGTCAAGTTCCTCCACCCTAAACTTGCTTATTCATGTCTTTATGGACCTTGTTTGGGCACTGGTGTGCAGCCATGTTGGAACAGGAAGGGGCCATCCCCAAACTGTTCCCACAAAGTTGGGAGCATGAAATTGTCCAAAATGTTTTGGTATGCTGATGCCTTAAGAGTTCCCTTTACTGGAACTAAGGGGCCAAGCCCAATCCCTGAAAAACAACTCCACACCATAATCCCCCCTCCACCAAATGCACAAAGCAAGGTCCATAAAGACATGGATGAGCGAATTTGGGGTGGAGAAACTTGACTGGCCTGCACAGAGTCCTGACCTCAACCTCAATTTCCCTTTGGAGGAAATTAGATCGGAGCCTGCGAGCCAGGCCTTCTCGTCCAACATCAGTGCCTGACTTCACAAATGCACTTCTGGAGGAATGGTCAAGCATTCCCAAAGACACACTACTAAACCTTGTGGACAGCCTTCCCAGAAGAGTTAAAGCTGTTATAGCTGTAAAGGGTGGGCCAACTCAATATTGAACCCTACGGACTAAGACTGGGATGCCATTAAAGTTCATGTGTGTGTAAAGGCAGGCGTCTTAAAACTTTTGACAAAACTGTATACTTTTCTAGTTCAAATGTTCTGCAATTTGTGGTAATCAGTCCTAGATTGAATATAGTCCAGTTTGCCACAGTCCTCTTAGTAGTGTCCTGAGTCATTTCCATAAATGGGGCATAAGCAAGCTACCTACAGAAGTCAGTATGCTCAATCAAGATTTGAGGTTTTCCTTAAATATCTTCCTCCTGAAATGATCACATTGTATGAAATTAGGTCTGATCAAAGCTTTATAAATACTGCTAGTTCCTAGCCTTTCTTACATTATTACACTGTCCCGTAGATACAATGTAGACCGAATTTTGGCATTAAGCTGTAGTGTTTGTTTTTCTTGCAAATTTAACATTATGTGGTATTTCGATTTGTAATCCTGTAAATATTGTTCATTGTGCATGCATAAAATAAAAGTGCATATTTTCAAGATCAGTAGTTAAAAAAACAGCAAACATTTTGTAGACAGAAGACTCTCATTGGGAAGTACTTGTGTTAGATTTGTAGTAAAATATTTTAAAGCCGCTTGCATGTGGGCTTCTGGAATATTTGCCCCTTCAGGAGAGCCTAGGGGCTGCATACAGCAGACCCTAGCCATG
The DNA here is from genome assembly GCF_965119305.1 of Pelophylax lessonae. NCBI lineage: Eukaryota > Metazoa > Chordata > Amphibia > Anura > Ranidae > Pelophylax > Pelophylax lessonae. Next base: position 183,976,821 of record NC_138773.1, on the reverse strand, counting down.
AATCCATGAATGACTGTCTGTGGCTGTACTCGTGTATACACAAGTTCATTCATAAACATGAGTGTTATGTAAGGGCATTCGCAAAAAAGCTAATTTTCTGGGGGGGGGGGGGGTTCATATGCCTAAAGCTATACTCATCATGTCTATAGGTGGCTGTATGCAGCACCTAGACCTTCCAAGCAGGAGAACTATGTTGAAATTACATTAAAGGGGCCCAGATGCCTAAGTGCAAGAGGCCTTTAGATCAGTGGCGGCTGGCGCTCAAAAATTTTGGGGGGCGAAAAAAGAAAAATGTAATAGGTATTGCTTCGCGGCAAAAAATGCGGTAAAAAAATTGCATGACTTTGAGGTCATGGTACAGGCATGGCACAGGCATGGCACAGGTCAATGTACAGGCATGATGGCACAGGTCAATGTACAGGCATGCAGCTTCACAAAAACCACACACTGCGCCGCCGCCATATTGTCTAATATCGCCACTTCAAAGTTCTTCACTTACCGTTAGCTGGGCTGCCGCTGGTCCCTGACGGTCTGTTACACACTGCTGGGAGCCTGGGACTGTGTCTACTCTCCCTCCCTGGCTGTGCCTGCGGCCTGCCTGAAGTCGACTCGAGGACTCGTCTGAGTCTGACCTGGTGGGACTCCGGGAGACTGGTCTCGTCTCAGTCAGTGCCGGTCTGTGGTGGGGTGAGCCAGGATTCAGGACGTCTCCTACCGTCCTACGATAGGTCGCAGGGGGGCTACAGCTCACTCACTCCTCCTCACGCTCCGATGTCTGATTGTCCGACTGTCAGCTCCTCCACGGTCACACTGCTCTTGCGAGTCGATCGCCGCTCCTCTCTCTCTGCGCCGGGCCGCAGGCGGCATCGGAAGGTGATGGTGATGCCATCACGTCACCAGGTCCGATGTCCTCCTGTGATTGGTCCAGGCTGGACTCTGGACCAATCACAGCCCGGACCTCGTTAAAGTGGGATGTGTCGGGGCGCATTGCTCTGCGCCCCGATGACCCCCAGAAGAGCGCCAATCAAACCCCCCCCATTCCCAGCACTAAGTCCGGGGCACCTAGTGGACGAAAAATTTACTTTAAATTAAAAAAAAAATCTTTTTTTCTTTTCTGCTTGTGTTTTGGGGGGCGGCGCCCCCTATGGGCATGCCGCCACTGCTTTAGAGGTCTGGTTTAATTCAGTGCAAAACTTATTTGGCAGTTCCATGGTATTGTTTGGAAGCTAGGTTGTTGTCCTGTCTTCAAGGTATTGCTTGTTTGGATTTCTCGGTTTGTGCCTCTCAGTCGAAGATAAGAAGGCTATTATCTAAGACATTTTTTCTCTTGAGCTACCTTGCAACAAGCAATCTGTTCCTTAAAGACTACACGGGAGAAAGGCAGTGTGGACATCTTTTGGGTCTAGAAGAGTGAGGAATTTAATCCATAAACATGTAGCTTTTGGTGTGTCACTGTATAATTCTAACAGTGTTCTTTCTGTGCATGATGGTAATACAGGAGTTGCAAGCATACCTGTTTATAAGAATTGTGAAATTCTGGGCATAGGATGGGAGTTCCTGAGAAAGAAATTGCCATGGCAAAGATAAATTATGTATCTGATGTTACAAACTAGGCAAGTGTCGAGAAAAGATATTCAGAAGAAATTTTTTTGCGTTTGGCTAGGGATCATCACCAGTATGTTGCACTCTTACATTTTCAATAATCCTACTTTCCTATAATGCCAGGCATTGCAGAGTTCAATGTTTGAAAGAATGGTGTAAAGCTGAAGATTTTGGTTTTGTTAGTCATGATGCTAGGAGATTTTGGGAATTACAAAATACATTGTCTGCATACATCTTACAAGGGTTCCAAACAACTTGATTCAGGAGGAGCAAAGTCCTTCATCCTTGCAAAACATGTTATACTAAACCTGGGAAACACATCTGGTTCTGCTAAAAAGGAGTTTGGCAATTTGTGAGGGGGAATTTTAGAAATCTGGAAGCAACCTTTATAATAAGGGTTCCCCAGATATCTGTCCCCTCCCAGGGGAACGAGTACAGGGTTAAATTACTAACCCTGATTACTCATTCCCAAAAAAGTAAAATACAAATAAATATAAACATACCATAAAAAGTACTTTAAAAAAATTGCAGGAAAGTACAAAACAAACCTCTCCAAATGTAAATCTAACATCAATCACATCAATCAAATACAGTGCTTGGAGTTTGTCAGGAGAGCGATTGGTCATTTTTAAGATGGGGGGACATTGTCAGACGGCAAGTCTTTGTGATTAATGATTGATGCACATTGGTGGATGCTGTGATTAATGATGGGTTTACATTGCTGGACAATGTGATTGACGATGGATTTATATCAGAGGACATTGTTTACCTTTTTTCTGCAATATTAATAAAGGACTTTATCGTAATGTTGATGAGCTTGTTTACATTTGACTTAATAAAGTTACTGAAATCACTCCTTTGCAACATCCATATATTCTAATTGAAAGCATAACAAACCCCAAAATTCAGACTTTATAGGCAACATCGACCACAACGAATTATAACAAATACATATTTTATTATACATAGAAAACATAAAATTACTTTTCCACAAGAATAGACACAATTCAAAACATATATTCACACCTAAACAGAGTTTGGCCTAACAAGGCTAATTACTGCAAATTTTAATTTCATGTGGTGGATAAGTGAGCACCTGTGAGTCAACGCGTTTCACAGATTTGCTTCCTCAGGACACACAGAAGGATAACACAGGATAAAACAGGCCTCACTTTCTAGACAGAAAAAAATCAGTATATTTCAAAGTGTCAATTTGTTACATATACATAAAATCATACATTATCTATACATTTTAGAAGATGCACTCAGTTACGTATTCCTATTCACCTTGTTTGGAAGTGAGCATGCATACATACAGAGTCTCCCCTGGGCAGGCACTGGGGCAAAAGGGCAAATCAAACAGTCTGGCCCCCAAGTAGGCTAGTATACTCAAAAACGCTAAAAAGAAAAATAACAATACATAATCAGAAAGGTTTATAAAGCGATGTAGACACCCCCAACAGAAGGAATCACTAATGTGTAGCAGCGTTTTTATAACTGGTAATTCCTATTCAGCTATGATTGTTCCTGTATATGTTTGCCAAAAAAACATTGTTATATGGGATGTGTTCTATCTCATGTGCGGCTATGTGTTTTGAATAAAAGTGTTGTGTATAGTTTGCTTTCTTTCTTTTGCTTTTGCTTTTCTGAATAATGCTTTTCTGAATAATTATTACAGAGCAATGCCAGCCTTTGGAAATGTCTGATTTCTATTTTTGCAAAATGTTGGGTTTCATCTGTCCAGTCTGTAATCCTGGTACTTCTTTATATTAGAGGTCTAATTGTGTTCAGCACATCGACGATCTTTAGCACTCACTGTTAGTGCACTCACTGTTAGTTAGCAGCAATTGGGTCATAAGTTCTAATCCCAATCATGCTACCAGCCACCTAAATGTAGCGAATCTTGCTGGAAATGGCAGGAGCAATTGCACAAATGCAAATCAACACACTGCACAGTAAAACGTGTTCAATACTGTCTGATTGTTTCAATTTTACAGATTGATGATATTCTTGTCACATAAAATACCAATGCATACATGTTAAGCATTCAAATTCTGTTCTCAATCATGCTGAGGAGGCTGTGGCAAATTGGCATTCGCCTAGTTTCAGCATTCGCAGCTGACTAAAATTTAAAGTGGTTGTTGATGCACTATGGTATCTTTACACCAGCCCCTCTGTTAGATTACAACCTGTATCCTAGTGCCTGTGCTTTATTTTAAAAAAAACTGATTTCTACCTGTTTTCACAGGTCCTATAGGCGATCACATAACTCCCAGCTCTCTCCTCTCCCCATCTGACATCTCCTCCAGGGCAGAGGGCTAAGAACTTCCTCTTAGGTCAGCTGGGGAGGCTGGGAGGAAAGGAGGAGAGAGTCGGGAGTCACGTGATATCCGAGTGGCGCTGTGAGAACAGGTAGAAATCAGCTTTATTTTAATAAAGCACAGGAACTGGGATACAGTATGTAATCTAACAGAGGGGAAGATGTAAAGATACCAAACTTTTGTAGCAGCTGGGAGGGGAGCAGAGCGGCGCCAGTGAGCTAACATGCAGGAAGGGAGGGGGGAGGAGGACAGAGGGAGATTGTGCAGGGCTGCAGATGACAGAGACAAGTACGCTGACCACAGTGTCAGGGCTCAGCAGCCTCGATACACCATGGTCAACGTACAGAGTGGTTGGTAGAAACTAGCAGGATCAGACAGGTATCTTAGGTGATTAAATGGGCCAAATGACACAGCACAAGCACTGTGATGTATAAAATGCTTTAAGGGAACAGAATATTTTATTTTTTTGGGTAACAAATTTTAAGTAGGTAATGGCATGCCTGGGATTTAAACCCATGGTTTGAGTGGTTATAGACAGGAGTGCTAACCCCTAAACCATTCAGCGGAGCACAATTATACTTAGAATATTAAGTAGCACCATGCTTGATTAATGAACGTAAACCTCGAAAATATATATTGTGCTCAAATGCAAGATCAGTGTAAAATTGTTAACAATTTGTAGCTGTGACTTGTTTTGCTGATATTTATATGTTTCTCAATAATGTAAGAGTTAATCTCTATTATATATATGGCAGACTTAACCATAGATCAAGAGAATCTATATGCTCCTCACATACAAATTAAGCTTACGGCACCGAGCAGCAGTACACTTCCGGGGGCATGTGCACCCAATTTTGTGATAATGCATTTCTGGGCTGGCCCGGGCGAATGCATATGCGTCTGTAGCACTGCCCCCGTAGGGACTGCTGGATACTGACTCTGCGGGCTCCCCTGGTTACCAACACACAGTTAGGATTAAATAAAGCTCCTGGATCCCTCCTTGCTCCTGTTGGCTCTTGGCAGAAATAAACAGTCTAGGGGTGCTGGTTTTTTGTTGTTTATTGGTAATTAGGATAGAAGGGAATAGTGGGATACTCACAACATTTAAGGATTTCTATCTTCAAATCTCTGCTGATAGATATGTAACAGCCATGCTGTTAATTCACCCTGCCACTGAGATGAATGGGTTTCAGTCTCTTGTTTTCTTTTACTCTCTCTAAAAAAGAGACTTGATGGACGATCACCTATCTTCAGGACACTCTTGCTAGCATCCTCTTCCTGATGACACCCGTCCACTGACTATCCTATGAGCAGGGGTCAGGCCCCGTCTCAGGTCAGGCCCCTTGGCACGATTTCCTGTAGATACGATACTGCAGAAACAGGACCTACAATGTCTCCCCTCTCAGTCAGCTTCCCTGGACCTCTGGGTTCAGCTCCTATCGACCACTCCTCCGGCCCTCAGAATGACCTCCTGAGACCGCATCGCACCTCTACAGAGGAGGAGACAGCCGCCCCCTCCCTCTGGGACTCCGCTTTTCAACGAAAGACCCCGAGCACATGTGCTCCTGGCTTTTATACAATATCCCAACATGCACCGAGGCAACCTGCTCTCTGCCAGTCATCAGTACTGTATCAAAAGCCTATGCACCCATTTGTCAGGTTTCTTCCCACTGTCCAACTGCCTCCCTTTTAGACCATCGTGAAACACCCTCTAGACTGAATGAATTGCATACTGAGCACAATGAGCAGACCTCACTAACAGATCCTGCTCTCTGGTAGGCAGAGAACAACATAGATTTACCTGCAGCCATTCTGGTAAGCAGATAGAGCTCAAAACTATACTCTCTCTCTAGCACCTACCTAGGAGGGTGCTACACGTCATAGGTAACATATGTTCGCGAGTGCGGAAGATGATACCCCCTTTCTGACCAGGGCCTATTTTGCGATTCGGTACTGCGTGACTTTAACGGACAATTGCGCGGTCGTGCGATGCTGTACCCAAATTAAATTGATGTCCTTTTTTTCCCACAAACAGAGCTTTCTTTTGGTGGCATTTGGTCACCTGTGCGATTTTTTTTTTTTGATCATGCGCTATAAACAAAAAAGGAGCGACAATTTTGCAAAAATAACAATATTTTTCACATTTTTTTATATGAAATTCCCCCAAAAAAATGTAAAAATCTAAATTTTTTAACATTTTGTTTTCTGCTACATATGTTGGGTAAAAAAAATAGCAAAAAGCGTATTTTGATTGGTTTGCGCAAAAGTTATTGTGTTTACTAAGGGAAAGATTTTTGTCATTTTTATTGTTTTTTTTTTAATGAGTAATGGCGGCGATCTACGATTTTTTTTTTGCGGGACTGCGACATTGCGGCGGACAGATCGGACCCTTGACTGACATTTTTGACACTTTTGGGGGTACCAGTGACATTACTACAGTAATCAGTGCTATACATATGCACTGTTACTGTAAAAATGACACTGGCAGGGAAGGGGTTAACTTTATTTGAGAAGGAGGGGTTAAGTGTGTGCCTAGGGGCGTGCTTCTTACTGTGATTGGATGTGGATTTTCATGTAACAGCAGAGATCTACGGTCCTACATAGCAGGACCGTATGATCTCTGCTGTTACACAGGGGAGAAAGACAGGCGGCTTTGTTTACATTAGCCGCCTGCCTTTCTCACGGTGTAACCGACGATCGCGAGTGACCGGCGGACATCGGATCCGCCGCTCACACGCACGGGGGGGGGGGGGGGTCCGTGAGCGAGCGGGAGTGCGCCTCCAGCGGCGCTCGCTCGCTCCCTAGAGCCTCACAGGCTAGCGATGTAGTACTACGTCGCTTTGCCTGTGAGAGGCTGACCGCCGCAATAAATAGTTGTACGGCGGTCGGCAAGCGGTTAAGTGACATCTTTCATGGTTTACCTAGGCCACCAAAAAAGTGATTGAGCCATGCATGAATCCAGCACTGTAGCAGTGTTTTTTTTTTTTTTTTTTTTTTTTTTAATATTTGCATTTATCCCCCCCCCCCCCATATTAAATTCTCTCTACTATATTAATTACTTGCACATGTGCAAAAGAAAATGATTAGTTATGTAATTTGATTTTCTACCACTTTGAAGAGGTGCAAATAGTTTACACTTCTCCAGCATTCAATTCTCGTCTACAAAAGTAAAACAATGCAATAAAAAACAATGTATTAGAACATTAATATCAGCATTTGGTACATCAATGGCCCAAAAAAAAAAAAAAAAATGGCAATTATGAATCAGCATTTTACAATATGGTTAGAAGGGTACTACTCCAAAGAGCTTACAATCTACAAGGGTAAGACACAAATAATTGCACACGCCTTAACATTCAAATGATAAAACGGGACTAAAACTAAGGGCTCTTTCACACGGTCCGCCTCCGCAGGTGGCTGAGCCGGCGGATGACAGCTCCATCTCTGCTTGCAGTGCGGAGAGGAAGGTGTCACAGCTCCCGCTGCTCTCTATGGGGGATCGGATGAGAGCGGACCCTGGACGGATGGAAAAATAGGGTTTGCATCCGTCCGGATTTCATGGACAGGATCGGATACGGATGGCAGCGGGTGTCAGTGGAGGTGTCTCCGCTGACATCCGCTGCCCCATAGAGCTGCATGGAGAATCCATCAGATCCGCCTAAAAAACTGACAGGCGGATCTGATCGGATCGCCCGTGTGAAAGAGCCCTAAGGGCTCTTTCACATGGGTGCTCCGTATGTCCGCAAATCATCCTATTTTTTTGCGGATGATATACGGACATAATGTATGTCAATGGCATTGCAGATGTCAGCGGATGACCATCCGCTGACATCCAATTTTCTTCCTTTCAGTTCTGTTCCGTTTTTTGGAACGGAACAGAACGTTTTTTTTCCTCCGTTCAAAAAACGGAAAGGAAGCAAAATCGGATGTCAGCGGTGTCATCCGCTGACATCCGCAATGCCCATAGACTTACATTATGTCCGTATATCATCCGCAAACGGATGGGATGATATGCGGACATACGGAGAAGATGACACAAAAAAAGGACCGGAGCGGAGCCAAAAAACGAATCGCCCGTGTGAAAGAGCCCTAAGACTGATAAGAACCAGGACAAACATTTTAGGTAAACACCATCAAAAGTTTAAGTGCAGGATAAGCAAAACAGACAAAATTAATACTAAGTCCAAAAAGGTAGCAATGGAAAAAAATACATATACATTTCTGGTTAGGGTTAGCAGGAAGCTTCCTTTCAATCTAAACCACAACATTAACTCGATTAACATTAGGAATTGTAGGTCTAACATGTGAGGTTTACAAGTAACTAGAACAGTGATGGCTAACCTTGGCACCCCAGATGTTTCGGAACTATGTATCCCATGATGCTCCACTACACTGCAGGGTGCATGAGCATCATGGGAAATGTAGTTCCAAAACATCTGGGGTGCCAAGGTTCGCCATCACTGAACTAGAAGAAGATATAGCTCCACAGAGGCTTGCAAACAAACACATGGTCAGACTTGACAAAGACACGCAATTTTGAAAACATGCCCACAAAACAAAACCCCAATTCATAACAAATGCAAGCAAAGATTCTGGCCTAATTCACAGGCAAAGCAAACCACACTAGTGCAGGCCTTTATATAACATAGGTTGGATTGATAGCACACTTACACTCACCCAGTAAAGGAAACGCCCACCAGTGTAATTAATTCTGTCTCTTCATGTCTTAAGTTCTCACACCTGTGGATCAGGAACACACACACACACTCTTGGCAAATGAAATAATGCAACAGCATATGTATTTGTGCAGTGTAAGGCTGGCCATACACTATACAATTTTCTTGTTCAACTTTCCTTTAGATTTACCAAAACCATGTAATATAGGGTCAAACCTAAACACTTTCAATTTGTATGCAGTCAGGCAGGCCCTTGCACTACATAGAAAAGGTAAATCTAAAGGAAATGGAATAAGAAAATTGTATAGTGTATGGCCAGCCTAAACAGAAAAAAGACAAATGTCCCAGGCTCGGGCCATGATCAGTGAGAACAAAAACAAAACTATTCTAGCTGTAAATTGTTGGCCATGTGGAGGGTACAAAGCAAGAGTTGTCAACTTTATTAGGGCTGCTTCCCTCAAAAAAAGACAGCTTGTGTTTCCCCCTAAAATTACAACTAGACCCTTATCCAGGCATGCAGCCTGGGTGGCCAGGAAGGGATGATTTCAGGTCCGAGCCTCCCTGATTCCCATACCATACCAGGCCACACGCCTTTCAATATTGGAGAGGTACCCTACAAAAGGAGGTAGCAACGCCCATAATGTTCCCTGATATAAATCATCAGTCATTATCCAGTAATGTTAATTCTTCGCAATCATTATGACCCGCCACCCGATGATGTTAATCCGCTGCACTATTAAGGGCATTTTTTTTCCTCCCACTGACTATTGAAACTGTGGCAATTTTCCTCCCACTGTCAACTGTAACAAGTGTTTTTGTCCACACTGACAAATGGGGGATGACCTGTGTTGGGTGCTAAAGGTGGTGCCACATCCCAATATAGTCTCAAAAAAGAAGGATTTTCCCCTGTTGGTGGGATTTTTTAGGCACTCATGTCTACACAAGTTTTGTTCAAAAGTGTTTAATATTTTATTGAAATAACAAAATTAACAAAGTAATAAAAGGCAAGTAAAGTAGAAAAACATCACATATGCACTTGAATAAGGCACCAATTGCAGGGTGAGGACTCCAGACCCGACTAGTTTCGGAGTTATACAACTACTCCTTCTTCAAGGGGACAAAATAGGAGACCCTGAATGGTGGTCTGCAGGTAATTGATCAAACAAAAGTCAATCAAATGCGAATAATAATACAGATATTCATACAGTACATAAGTTTGTATAAAAAGATTTGAAGTATAATCACAACTTACATTCTGTGCGGTGATGGGTAAAACTATATACCTGCCGGTATATGTTAAAAACAGGTGCTCTTTGCGCTCTGCCAAAAACACGGGTTGATTGTGTGGTTGATGAAATCCAATAAATTAAGCCCTCATAGGCTTGTGTTGTAGGGAAAGATTATGCCCATATATGTGGAAAATCCCAGGAAGACATCAAGTCAGAGCAACTGGATCCCAATAATTGGCCGATCAGCTACAGAAGAGAAATATAGGATCATAAAAGTATGTTGGTCCCATAATATAAGCTGGCCATATTGTTTGAAAAGGGGACAATAAGAAAGGCTCGGAGATGGAATGATAAGTTTCATCTCAGTGCCAGAGTGACAACATATATTTTGGAAAGAAAGCTAACAATCCCATTCCTATATAGGTGGGGAGGAGAGAAAGCCAATAAGGGATTGGTGAATACCCATGATTGTCCACACTGACCACCAACACCGAGACATTTTTTTCCTCCCACAAATCACCCAAAAGGGTGGATTTTTTCATACCACTAACCTGTGGGCATTTTTATGTCCACTGATACGGGGGTGGACATTTTTTAATAACCACTGACACCGGGGAGCTTCATCTTTTTCCCTCATGTTGACCATTGACACTGGTGCATTTTTTTTGCCTGATGGGAAGCTACCATTTACTCATGTCCCTTAATGCCATGTCCAATATTCAGTACATTATAGCCATGAACACTGTTTGCCACTGTGCGCTGCATGTACTGCAATTTTACTCCCCTCCAAGGAATTCTTTCTCAAATTCTAATGTTGGGATATAGAGCATAGCAATCCTTTCATCCACATTTGTGGCATATTTCTCTACAAGCTAAGAATTATTTTATCGTGTGCGTATTCCCACCTTGCTTACAGTAGATGACATTTGCATTAGGTATCCACAAATCTACTAGCTGTGTGCAGAATGTTTGTCTTTTGTAGATTTATTGAATTTACAGAGACAGCACACGGCTGCTTCTTGGTTGGACCAAGATCATTTATTCCAGCTTGTACTTTGGTGTTCTCTATGGTCCTACAACATGTGCTTTTTTCTACATTTCTTTTATTTTTCAATGAAAAATCAAAAAAGGCTAATAGTTTTTATTTAACGATAGTATTGCTAAGAAAATATTATTTTCAGAAGGCGGAGGGCAGCAATAGCAAACTCTATTTTTCTCAACACAGGCCTCCCTTAAAGCCCAAATCCAGACACACAAAAAGTATCCCTTGCAATGGGGCTGTGACTGCACTGCAAGAGGGGTAATTGTTTGTTTATGTCTAGGGCAGGGATATGCAAACTGTGGACCTCCAGCTGTTGCAAAAAAAGTCCCATCATGCCTCTGCCTCTGGGTGTCCTGCTTGTGGCTGTCAGAGTCTTGCTAGGCATCATGGGACTTGTAGTTCTGCAACACTTGGAGGGCCACAGTTTGCATATCCCTGGTCTAGGGGAACAATATCAGGAAATATACGTACCTGATCCTATGCTCTTCCCTGCAGCTAAACCAATCCCTGCAGCTTCTGCACCCCCATGCTCTAGAGGTCTAGGGTCCTGACGTCATCAAGACTACAGCAGGGCCCATAGCCCTGCTTTTAGACATGAGCATGACAAGGGACAGTCCACTGCTGGATCGTGGGGGAGCAGATGACCAGAAAAATCAGAAAAATAGTTTCTTCTCTCACCTGGATACAATGAGTTATTAACCCTTAGCCTGTAGGCACAGTCCCACTACAAGGGATATTTTTTTCTGCCCAGAATTGGGCTTTAAACTGCATAATTTTACTCTGGTACATTTTTTTTATAATTTTAAATGTCCTTCAACAAAATGGTGACCCTCTGCACACAGATATCAACTCGCTGTTGCAGAAATGTGAATGAAATGGGTAAAAGCTGGCTCCAGCTCCTGTTCTCCACCTGTAGAGAATGCTCCACATGTGTTTGGTAGAGGCCTCGCCTGAACGAATGTAACACACATTTACACAGCTCCAACAAAACTTGCCATTATATAACTATTTTGTATTATCAAAGTTCCCATCTAGTTCCCATAATGCAGTATTTGTTTTAAATATCTAAATCTGGAGAGAAAATTAATTTTGGCCACTAGATGGCAATTTGATCATGCAAGATAGTTATATACCACAGAATACTGCAAGTTTTAATAGAGCTGTGCAAATATGTGTCACATTTGTTCAGCAAACTTTTTATACATAGACCCTTAAAGTGTATTCAAAAACATTTTTTTTTTTTTTTAGTTTTGTTAAGACCCACGTAAGAGGTTGTTTTCTGTTTCAGGGATTTATCTCTTTACTTACTGAATTAAGAGGAAGTAGGCTGGAATTTCCACAAAGCAACACAAAGTGCCACCTATCAGTGCCTCTCAGTGCTGCCAATCAGTGCCTCATCATCAGTGCTGCCTATCAGTGTCACCTATCAGTGCCCATGAGTGCCACTTATCAGTGCCACCTATTAGTGCCCTTCAGTTCCACCTATTAGTGCCCTTCAGTGCCACCTATCAGTGCCCTCCTGTGCCACCCATCAGTGACCCTCAGTGCCACCTATCAGTGTCCACCAGTGCCACCTTATTAGTGCCCATTAGTGCAGCCTATCAGTGCAGTCTATCAGTGCCGCCTCATCAGCGCACATCAATGAAGGTTAAAAATTATAACAAACTATAAAAACAGTTTTTTTTTTTTTTTTAATTTTCTGCCTTTTTTTTGTTTGTTCAGCAAAAAAATAAAAACCCCAGTAATGATTAAATACCACCAAAAGAAAGCTCTATTTGTGTGAAAAAAAATATACAAATTTAATTTGGGTCATTTAACCACTTAAGCCCCGGAAGATTTTACCCCCTTCCTGACCAGGGCCTATTTTGCGATTTGGCACTGCGTGAATTTAACAGACAATTGCGCGGTCGTGCGATGCTGTACCTAAACGAATTTGACGTCCTTTTTTTCCCACAAACAGAGCTTTCTTTTGGTGGTATTTGATCACCTGTGCGATTTTTTGATCATGCGCTATAAACAAAAAAAGAGCGTCAATTTTGCAAAAATAACAATATTTTTCACATTTTTTATATGAAATTCCCCAAAAAAATGTAAAAATCAAAATTTTTTAACATTTTAGGCCAATTTGTTTTATGTTACCTATGTTTGGTAAAAACAATTGCAAAAAGCATATTTTGATTGGTTTGCGCAAAAGTTATTGCGTTTACTAAGGGAAAGATTTTTGTTGTTTTTTTTTTTAACGAGTAATGGCAGCGATCTGCGATTTTTTTGCGGGACTGCGACATTGCGGCGGACAGATCGGACCCTTGATTGACATTTTTTACACTTATGGGGTTACCAGTGACATTACTGCAGTAATCAGTGCTATACATATGCACTGTTACTGCACAAATGACACTGGCAGTGAAGGAGTTAACTCCATTGGAGAGGGAGGGGTTAAGTGTGTCCCTAGGGGCATGTTTCTAACTGTGATCGGCTGTGGCAACTAGTGTAAGAACAGAGATCAATGGTCCTACATAGTAGAACCGTGTGATCTTCATTCTTACACAAAGAAGAATGACAGGCGGCTTTGTTTACATTAGCCGCCTGCCTTTCTTCCAGTGTAACGGACAATCGCGAGTGCCCGGCGGACATCGGGTCCGCCGGGCACACGCGTGGGGGGTCCGTGACCGCGCGGGAGCGCGCCTCCGGCGGCGCGCGCGCTCCCTAGAGCCTCACAGGCTAGCGACGTAGACCTATGTCTGACCGCCGCAGTAAATAGTCGTGCGGCGGTCGGCAAGCGGTTAAAGTGCGACAGCGCTGAAAGCTGAAAATTGGCCTGGGCAGGAAGGAGGTTTAAGTGCCCAGTAGGCAAGTGGTTAATACTGGTTTGCCAACAATTGTGTTTGAAATATGAATATGGCACTAAACATATATACTGTATGTCATTTCTTTCCATCTATTTACATACTGTATGTTTAAAGAGTCATGCTTTTAATACATGGATATAACATTATGCAATACATACAGTATGATCTGACAATGTTCTTGAGTCAGGCAATACAAATAAAACATTCCTATATTAGAAATGGGTGTTTTGTTGTGGTAGATATCTTCCTATTACTTATTTTCTGCAGTTTTAGGGAGCATTACATATTGCATTGCTGTGTTACAGGTATAGTTGGAATGCAAAGCAAAACTTTTTTTTCAGTAAAGCAGTGTATTCACATTATTATTAGCCTTGTGAAGGCAATGTATAAGTCAGCTCGGAGAAAATAATTGGGGTGGGTGGGTTAGGAGAGGATGTATGGGTGGTATATACATTTTTCTGTGCTCTACCATCATTCCACTCTAGAGACGTTCATCTCTGTCATTGTTTTACGTGTGGTGATGGGAAGTGGGCCACAATATTAAGGACAAAGGGAGGTTGAATCTACATATATACAGCGGGTAAAATAAGTATTGAACACGTCATCATTTTTTTTTAGGTAAATGTATAGCTAAAGGTGCTAGTAAAGTTTAATTTTCACCAAATGTCAGTAACTACCCATGCAATCCATTCATACAAAGAAAGCAAAACAAATAAATTCAGAAATGAAGTTATGTGTAATAAAATGGACACAGGGAAAAAGTATTGAACACATAAAGAAAGAGAAATGCAAAAAGGCATGGAAAGTCAGGACACCAGCTGAAATCTATCAGTAATTAGAAAGCAATCCTGTCCCTTGTCAGTGCAAATTACAATCAACTGGTTCAGCCTCAACTGATGGCCTATAAAAAGAATTATCTCATAATGGATAAAACCAAAGAGCTCTCTCAAGACCTTCGCTACCTCATTGTTGCAAAACATACTGATGGCATTGGTTACAGAAGAAGTGCTTAAATTCCAGTGAGCACTGTTGGGGTCATAATCCAGAAGTGGAAATAACATAATTTCACTATAAACTGGCCACGACCAGGTGTTCCTCACAAGATTTCTGAAAGAGGAGTGAAAATAATTATCAGAAGAGTTGTCCAAGAGCCAAGGACTACTTGTGGAGAGCTTCAGAAAGACCTGGAATTAGCAGGTACAATTGTTTCAAAGAAAACAATTAGGAATGCACTCAACCTACAAAAGCCTGTATGTACGCTCAACACGCAAGAATCCATTGATAAGAAAAAAGCATGTTAAAGCTCGTTTAAAGCTTGCTGCACAGCATTTAGACAAGCCTGTGAAATACTAGGAGAATATAGTCTGGTCAGATGAGATGAAAATTTAACTCTTTGGATGGTCAAATAGCACTGCACATCACCCCGAAAACACCATACCAACAGTGTTAGGTGGGACCATCATAGTGTGAGGCTGTTTTTCAGTACGATACTGGCAAACTCCATGTCATTGAAGGACGGATGAATGGAAAAATGTACCAAGACATTCTTGTTAAAATCTGCTGCCATCTACCGTGATGATGAAGATGAAATGAGGGTGGACATTTCACCAAGACTATGATCCCAAACACAAAACCAAGGAAACTCAATTGGTTTCAAACAAAGAAAATAAAGTTCCTAGAATGGCCCAGCCAATCACCTGACTTGAATACAATAGAAATCTATGGAAAGAACTAAAGATCAGAATTCATAGAAGAGGCGTTTTGAAGCTGTCATTACCAACAAACGATTTTGTACGAAGTATTAAATTCATTTTTAGTTAGCATGTTCAATAAGTTTTCCCTGTGTCATTCAATTTTATTTTACATAACCTAATTCCTGAACTTATTTGTTTTGGTTTCTTTGTATGTATGGCTTGCATGGGTAGTTGCTGACTACTTTTAGAAATATATTTACCTAGAAAAATGGTGACGTGTTCAATACCTATTTTACCTGCTGTATATATAGTGCCATACACTATACAATACTAAGCTTTGTTGGGCCTCCATTGATGTTATTGTATATAAATTGCAGAAAAAAACAGCCTTTCACAATGTCGGGGGGAAGGTTAACCGTATACCAGTACTTACTCAGTATAGGTTCTGAGGTTCTTTTTTTAACCACCTCAATACTGGGCACTTTCATCCCATTCCTTCCCAGACCAATTTTCAGCTTTCAGTGCTCTCGCACTTTGAATGACAATTACTCAGTCATGCTACACTGTACCCAAATTAAATTTTTATCATTTTGTTCACACAAATAGAGCTTTCTTTTGGGGTATTTTTTCACCACTGGGTTTTTTATTTTTTGCGATATAAACGAAAGAAGGTTTTGAAAAACAACATTTTCTACTTTCTGTTTCAAAAGAAATCCAATAATATCAAATTTCATCATACATTTAGGTCAGAATGTATTCTGCTACATGTCTTTGGTAAAAAAAATCCTGATGAGAGAATGATAATAGGTTTGTGTGAAAGGTATCGAGTCTAGAAGCTAGGCTACGTGTCATTGAAAATTGATCAATCCTGATGTACTGACTACCTATATCATTTCTTGAGGCCCTAAAAATGTCAGGACAGTACAAATACCCTGCAAATGACCCCCTTTTTGTAAAGATGACAGTCCAAGCTATTTAGTACGAGGCATAGTGAGTTTTTTGAAGTTGCAATTCTTTGCCCACAATAGTTTAGGTAATGAAGATTTTTTTTTCCCCCACAAAATTGTCATAATAACAAGTTATTTCTTACACATGGCACAGATAAACTTACACATGGCATAGATACTCCTCCTGAGTCAATACCACATGTGTGAGACTTTTCCACAGCCTGGCCACATACGAAGACCCAACATCCAAGTAGCACCGTCAGGCGTTCTAAAGACATAAATTGCACATTTCATTTCCTGAATACCGATCACATTTTTGAAGGCCCTGGAGCACCAGGACAATAGAATTACCCACAAAATGACCCAATTTTGGTAAGAAAACACCCCAATGTATATTCTACGAGGCATAATGAGTCTTTTGAACATGTCATTTTATTTCCACAAGTTTTTTGGAAAATGTGGAAAGAAAATGAAAACATTTTTTTTTTTGTACACAAAGTTGTCAATTTGTGGCAAATGATCATGGACAAATGTGGCAAATGATCACAGACAGATGTGCCAGATGATCACGGACAGATTTTTACTGTAACAGAATATTTTACTGTGACAGATGTGTGACAGGTGTTTTCACTGTGTTGGGAAAAGTGTGTTAGGGACACTGCTTTGGGGACACTATCTAGGTGATCAGTTAGTAAAAAGCAGTAAAACAGCTCAATATTCACTGATCGCGGCCTGCCAGCACAGATCCGCTCTCCTTCTCCTTACTATGTGAGGAGAAGTAGAGCCGATCGCCGTGACAATGGCTGTATTGACATCACATGACGGCTTTGATTGGACACAGCCATCATGTGATCAGGAAGGCCGATCACAGAGCCCTCCTGCCTGGGGACACAGGCACACCAAGATCACACAGCTATGCGTGCACGCGGCTGCGTGATCTCCCTCCTTCTGAAGGACGTTCAGGAACGTCCACTCAGGAGGAAGCCCCCACCCGGCCATTAATATGCATTGGCCAATTGGAAGGAGGTTAAAAGTGATAAACAAATTTCGAAGAAATGCAAAAGAGCATGCATTAGTGGAAGGAATAGTTTCCAACCTAGTACCTTTAAGTGAATGTACACCCTTACATATACCCAGTGAAGTGTACAGTATCAGATGATACACAGACATTAAGCAAATCTTCCTATATACGTTTTACATGTACATCTGCTATCTTCAGCTTTCGTATATCTGCTGTCTTCAGCTTTCTACACTCTTTAGAAAGTACATATCATGCTTGAAATTTTTCTTCCTGTTTCAGCAGTGGGAGGGGAGTCTAGGCATACACTGTGTGACAGCTGATTGGAGGAAAGGCACCCCCCCCTCTACATAGGCAGAGGAACGAAGAAACTTGCAGAGCTGTGCTGTGAATAGACAAGCTCTCTGCTTATCCATCTCTAAGTTACCTCCCTGACACTAATTTCCAGCAGCTTTTATCTCCTGTGTCTGAGATCTTGTCAGAAGTTGTCATGCTGATAACAGAGGAACAAAGCAGCAAAAAGACACTGGGCTTTGGAGAGCGAGAAGTAAACACAACAGATATATGTGCCCAGGTCAGATTTCTTGAATGGGGTTTACATCCACTTTAAATTAAAAGAACAACACAAAGCTGCCCCTCCTTCTTATTTATGTTTAACTGGTTGCCGACCGCCGCACGACTATATACGGCGGCGGTCAGCCCCAGCCAGGCAAAGTGACGTATATATACGTCACTAGCCTGTCACTTGCTTGTGAGCCAATAGCAGGCAAGCGCGCGCCCACGGAGGCGCGCTCCCGCCCGGCTCATTCCCTAGCAAGTCCATGCGTGTGACCGGCGGACCCGATGTCCGCCGGTCACTCGCGATCGTCCGCCGTGAAGGGAGAAAGGCAGGCGGCTGATGTAAACAAGCCGCCTGTCCTTCTCCCCTGTGTAGGAATGGTGATCATACGGTTCTACTATGTAGGACCGTTGATCACTGTTCCTACACCAGTAGCCATGTCCAATCACAGGGACACACTTAACCCCTCCTTCCCCAATAAAGTTAACCCCTTCCCTGCCAGTGTCATTTTGCAGTAACAGTGCATATGTATAGCACTGATTACTGCAGTAATTTCACTGGTAACCCCAAAAGTGTAAAAAATGTCAGTCAAGGGGCCGATCTGTCCGCCGCAATGTCGCAGTACCGCAAAAAAATCGCAGACGCCGCCATTACGTGTTAAAAAAACCCAACAAAAATGACAAAAATCTTTCCCTTAGTTAGTAAACGCAATGACTTTTGGGCAAACCAATCAAAATACACTTTTTGCGATTTTTTTTTTACCAAACATATGTAGCATAAAACAAATTGGCCAAAAATGTTAAAAAATTTAGATTTTTACATTTTTTTGGGGAATTTCATATAAAAAAATGTGAAAAATATTGTTATTTTTGCAAAATTGACGCTCTTTTTTTGTTTATAGCGCAAAAAGTAAAAATCACACAGGTGATCATATACCACCAAAAGAAAGCTCTGTTTGTGGGAAAAAAAGGACGTCAAATTCGTTTAGGTACAGTGTTGCACGACCGCACAATTGTCCGTTAAAGTCACGCAGTGCCGAATCACAAAAAAAGCCCTGGTCAGGAAGGGGGTAAAATCTTCTGGGGCTTAAGTGGTTAATATAGTATTTGAACCTCAGAAAATAGCATTTTGTGATATCTTAGATTCTAAAACAAAACAATAGGGAAAATATTGTATGTTATGTTTCCCAAGTGAAAGGCTTCTAAAATAATTAACCTAGTGAACACCCTTAAAAAAATATCTTATTAAAAACTATGTGTAAGTATCAGGCGATAAAATTGATAAAACGGTGATTTCCAAAGTTGCTGATTTACCTTGAGAGCCAGGTTATTTTCAGAAGAATGTTAGCAATGACAGTTTCATTGGTACATGTTTCCTTTTAGGATAAATAATTGAAAATTCTTTTTGATAAATTTCTAACTTCCTATGGTATAGAAAGCTCCCTAGAATCACTTTATGAAAGTTTTACCTCCAGAGGCGCTCTGAGGATATCAAGCATAAAACCAATCAATGTCACAGCTATAGTTCATTATGCCTTTAGTTTTGTAGGCAGTTTTAATAAACTATGTTGCCAGGAGTCCAAAATATATTATAACAATACCAATTTGCTTAATGTTCTTTATAAATCTAATAAAGACCTATTAGGAGCTGTTAAAGAAAGCATTTTAATTTAATGCATAGGGTCTGAACATATGGTTTTCTATTTGAAACAAGCAGGCCTCCCCTGCCATTGGTAACAGAGAATAATATTAACTGCATATTTTATAGGCACTGCAGTTTTTTTATACCTTGTCCTAGAAGATGGGAAACTTCATCTGTTTGTCTTGTTGTTAAGTGCCTGTAGAATTCCACCTGTACCAATTTTGTATGTTGTCTACTTTTATTTTATTTTTTCAGTTAAAAAAAGAAGGAAATGAATAGACAGCTTTATTTTGCTTTTTCTATATAAACTTTAGTTTTCTACAGCAAACATTTTTCACACAAGAAAGTTAGATTTGGTATGTAATGAAATCCTGAGTAAATATTACTGGTTCCCATATTGTATGTTTAAATCTACGATTCAAGACCTCTTGCTGATACAGATTGAAACTAACACTGATCATATTTATGTAGTTACGGCACTCTTAAATAGAGCCGAAGTCGGGCAACCAGGGGCTAATCAAATGATTTCACATTGCCATCACAGGTGGGAATCATTTGAAAGATATATACTGTAAATTCCATGATATTACATGACTAACTATTCAGTCTAGCAATAGATCAAAAATGCACATAACGTAGTAGAGTTCTACTGTACACTGAATGTCAATGCACCACACATTGTCAAATACATATGTGTGTTTATATGCAAGTATATGCTTTTATAGAACATTTCTAAACACATTTAATTGTGTGTAATGATTCTAAATGGTGTAATTCACAATATGCATTTAGATGTATGAACATTTAGGGCCGATTCACACTGTAGCAATGTCAGACATGGTATGTGATTCGCACCACAGTGCTGTGCAAATCATATTCGATGTCTGTGCAAATCACATTCATTTTTTGTGCGATGCAAATTCAGCCATACAGATTGTATGGCTGAATTCACATCGCATTCGGACCAAACTCGTGCAGGCCCCTTTTTTTAATCTGCACCAGAATCAGATCGCATGGCTGTTCACACCCATGGGATCCAATTCCTGTCCGAATTGACGGTTCGCACTGCGATATGCAAACTGATCTGGGGGTGTCATTAACTTTTCGTTAACTTTTCGTAACGGTTCGCGTATGGCAGTGTGAAGTGCCTGCTAGTCGGGTATGATGTGAGAACCCATAGTGGATCTCACCAATGTGAACTGAGCCGTAAACCCAGGAAACTTGATCTGGAAAGCCTACAGTGATTGTAATCTCTTGTTTTGTTTTTTTTTTTATTTGTCTATAAAAATAACAAACATATTATACTTACCTTCTCTGTGCAGTGGTTTTGCACAGGGCACCTCAGATCCTCCTCTTCTTGGGTCTCTCTTCCCTGCTCCTGGCCCCTCCCTCCCGTCGAGTGCCCCCACAGCAAGCAGCTTGTTATTGGGGCACCTGAGCCGAGCTGCAGCTCCGTGTGTCCATTCAGGCATGGAGCTGCCATTCGGCACCACCCCCTCTCTCTCCTGATTGGCTAACTGACTTTGATTGACAGCAGCGGGAGTCAATGGCACCACTGCTGTTTCAGTCAATCAGGAGGAAGAGTCCCGGACGCCCAGGTGGCCGAGGAACTCCTGTACATCTCTGAATAGAGATGGGGTTCAGGTATTAGAAGGTGCTGGGGCAGCCGTTACACACAAAAAAACTTTTTATCTCAGTGCATTAAGATAAAAAAACCTTCTGCCTTTGCAACTCCTTTAAAGTTTGTTTATACCACCCAGATAATTTGAATAAACCAAATGCAAGGGGCTAGTGTGAATGTAGCCCTAAAGCAGGACCATTGCTGTAAATGTGAATGGTCCATAACAGTCATGCTAAGATGGGTGAGTGAGGAGTAGTGATGAGCTGAGTTGCTCTGGTTTCAGTCTGAGCAGGGTTCAACGAACTTCAAATAAATTTTGATGCAAAACCTGAACCCTATTGAAATCAATGGAAGCTGAATCTGTCAAATCCAAGTTGCCCATTTTCAGGGCTAATAGGCAAAGAGCTGTAAAAGAAAAACGGCTTATATATTTATTTTTAACCACTTTAGAACCGCTCACAGTAATACTACTGCGGTAGAGTGGTTCGTTATCGTCCAGCGACGTAGTATTAACGTCGTTAGACACTCCCCCTTCTGGGCGGTGCTTGCGCGCCGCCGGAGGCTTGCTCCCACTGTTTTCATTCACAGCGGGAGTCGGGCCAGGGGAGGAGCAGCGGCGATCGCCGCTGCTCTTACCCGATCGTTGGGGATCGAGTCTGGAGATCGGCCCGCTGTGTGTAAACACAGCGGGCGGATCTCCATAGTGACAGGGAGTGACAGATCGGACTGTTCAGCATAGCTGGACATCCGATCTGTCCATGACTCACACAGTCACCTCCCCCCCTACACGTCAGTAAGCACCAGGCATACATTAACCTCTCCCTCTCCAATAAAATTAACCCCTTCCCTGCCAGTGTCATTTTTACAGTAACAGTGCATATTTATAGCACTGATTACTGCAGTAATGTCACTGGTACCCCCAAAAGTGTCAAAAATGTCAGTCAAGGGTCCGATCTGTCCGCCGCAATGTCGCAGTCCCGCAAAAAAAAATCGCAGATCGCCGCCATTACGCGTTAAAAAAAAAACACCAAAAATGACAGAAATCTTTCCCTTTGTTAGTAAACGCAATAACTTTTGCGCAAACCAATCAAAATACGCTTATTGCGATTTTTTTTACCAAACATATGTAGCATAAAACAAATTGGCCAAAATTTTTTAAAAAAATTGGTTTTTACATCTTTTTTGGGGGGAATTTCATATAAAAAAATGTTAAAAATATTGTTATTTTTTCAAAATAAACGCTCTTTTTTTGTTTATAGCGCAAAAAGTAAAAATCGCACAGGTGATCAAATACCACCAAAAGAAAGCTCTGTTTGTGGGAAAAAAAGGACGTAAATTTAGTTTGGGTACGGCGTCGCACGACCGCGCAATTGTCAGTTGAAGTTGCACAGCGCCGAATCGCAAAAAGTGGCCTGGACGGAAGACAGCAAAATCCTCCGGTGGTAAAGTGGTTAAAGCACTAACAACTACGAAGAAAAATAGTTTTAAATTGCCAACAAGTTATATTTTCCTTGTGACTTTCTTTTTTATTTTTAAGGCACACAGACCCTTCCAAAGGTCCCCTAAAATGAGTCTGCTATGAATGTTAGGAGGGTACCCTACACACACACACACACACAGACAAAAAAAAAAAGTAAATAAAAAAAGGGGAGGTGTGAGGTTTCCCAGAAAACCCATACTAGACTCCTAGTGGGGGCAGTAGAGACGGGAACTGGTCTTGCGCTCAGAAGATTGGTGGATTAGGTAAGTATATCTCTGCTCTCCTCACTCCAGAAGAAAACAAGCCATTAACCCATGCAGTTCGGGCACAGCCCCGCCACATGGGGAAATTAAAAAAAAAATGCCCTTTAAATGAGTGATGTATACATTACACACTGTATTAAAATGAATTAACAATGTTGTCTTTAATTTCAGATAAATCGTGGATGCACACTCCTGAAGCTTTATCAAAACACTTTATTGCATACAACGCTAAAGTAAGTACAATGTAAATTTCTCCAAGATATCAACATAGACATAGTTGCAAGTATATAACATTAATGAAGAACATACAAGACACTGTATTGTTTGCTAGATAAAAAAATAAATGGGTTATGGGTAATACGTTTTTTGCAACAAGAAAGGAGTAAAGGCCCATAGAAACGATAAGAAAGTTGGTAGTAAAAGTTTGTCAGACAAACAATCTGCCGATTTTCGGATTGTTAGTATGGTGCTTTCGACAGTCGATTCCGAATTTATGGACGACAAAAACTGGATGTGCAAGCTATAAAATTTGTATCGTGCGTAAACACAACCTCTGATTTTCATTTAATAAAAATATTGTCAGAGCAAGACTAGGCATGCTCAGAAACGAAAGAATACATACAAAACAATTCAACACATGACAGCACTTCTGAAGTTTAATTGTGTCATACGAGAATATTCGTATGTTAAGTAACTCTTCACTTTCGATATAAGTCGAGCATGCAACAAAAAACGGGCGAAAATTTGTCCAATAATTTGATCGTGTGTACGAGGCTTTCATTGTAAAATCAACACCACATTCAAAAAACAACATTAGAAAAATGTTTTAAAAAGAGACAACGGGACTTTAGGAGGTGTTGAGGCCTTCATTCAGAGTGATTCACCAAGATATTTTTATATTAAACAATACTTTTTTATTATAAATTTATTAACCACTTCTTGACCGGAAGGTTTTACCCCCTTAATGATTAGGCCATTTTTAGCAATTCAGCACTGAATTACTTTAACGGACAATTGCACAGTCGTGCAACACTGGACCCTAATAAAATTGATGTCCTTTTTTTCCCCACAAATAGAGCTTTCTTTTGGTGGTATTTGATCACCTGTGCAATTTTTATTTTTTTTGCTCTATAAACAAAAAAAGATCCACAATGTTGGAAAAAAAAAAAACAATATTTTTCACTTTCTGCTATATAATGTTCCCCCCCATAAAAAATAAAAAAAATCAATTTTTTTCAGCATTTTAGGCTAATTTGTATTCTGATACATATTTTTGTTTAAAAAAAATCGCAATAAGCGTATATTGATTGGTTTGCACGAAAGTTATCACATCCACAAACTAGGGTAAAGATTTAAGTCATTTTATTTATTTACTAGTAAAGGTGGCGATCAGCGAATTTTAGCGGGACTGCGACATTGCGGCAGACAGATCGGACCCCTAACTGACATTTTTGACATTACTACAGTAATCAGTGCTAAAAAATATGCACTGTTACTGTACTAATGACGCCATCAGGGAAGGGGTTAACCCAGAGGAGATCAAAGGATTACATGTGAGCCTAGTGGGTGTTTTCTAACTGTGAGGGGATGGGCTTATTGGATCAACACAGGGACAGTGTTCCTAAATAGGAGGAACACAGGAGCCCTGTGATGATAACAGAAAGAACAACAGTGTGGCGTGTTTACAATGGCAGAACACCGTTCTGTCTTCTCGCATAGTGATCGCGGGTGCCCCCCAGATCAGCTTCCCCTTTCACGGATCGCCACGCGCACGCGCACCCCCCCGTGCTCGCTCCCGAGGAGCGACGTATGGGTACGGCAATTCGCTCAGCTGAGCCACCCTGCAGCAGTATATCTGCAGCTGGTGGTCGACAAGTGGTTAAAATGATTAGTAGGGAGTAATCATCCCCTAAAAGACATACAAAAAGTTGAGCACATCCTGTTTATAAATCCAACACAGAAGTAGAGGTCTCCCCTAAACAATGACATATACAAGATTTAATTATAATATATATGATATATATCACAAAGAAGGGGGGGGGGTGCCTCATTCCAACGCGTTTTGCTTTTGGCTTCTTCAGGGGTTCAAGGGGTGCAGCTAAGGATGATTGCTAAAAATGAAAAAGATACGTATAAATTAGTACAGAGTCATATATACAGTATACAATTCAAATAGTACAAAATACTGTGGTGCAGCTTGAGAAAACTTACAGGAAATATCCAGGACATTAGACTATGTCCAGTCCTGAAGGGTCCGATTGGTAATTATTAGTGATCTCTCCCAGAATGGTCACAAATGGAAACGGTACAGGATGGGAACCGGTGTGAAGGCTAGTTGCCGGACAGGTTATGGTCTTTTTACGATACATGTGGTAGTATAATTCAGTGATGGCGTACCTTGGCACCCCAGATGTTTTGTAACTACATTTCCCATGATGCTCATCTACACTGCAGTGTAGATGAGCATCATGGGAAATGTAGTTACAAAACATCTGGGGTGCCAAGGTTCCCCATCACTGGTATAATTGAATGATATCTTTTATATATCAATGTTTAGGGGAGAACCTCTATTTCAGGGTTGCATTTAAAAACCGGATATGCTCAACGTTTGGTAGGTCTTTTAGGGGATGATTACCCCATAATAGCCATTTTAATGAATTTATAATAAAAAAGTATTTTTTTATATCAAAATGTCTTGGTGAATTATTCTGAATGAAGGTCTCAACACCTCTTAAAGTCCCGTTGTTTCTTTTAAAAAAGTTTTTCTAGGGTTATGAGTAATAGATAAGAAATATACAAATAAAACTACAACAAGCTGTCATAATAAAGGTTCAAGGGGGAAAAGTTTGCTGTGATTTCCTACAGCCACACTATTACCTCGGTTTTATCAAATCTCCACCTCATTCCGTTTTATTTTATAATTTCTTTAAAATAGCCTCTTTTGGAAATGTAAAATGTATCAGAAATATTAATTGATATTAAGGACATTATTAATCTAGGAGCACTTTATATGTAAGTGTGCAATTGTTGACAAGTGTTTGTTTTCGGAATGTAATGCAGGCTGAATTATACACAAGTGATATAAAAGATCTGGGTTTTTGTGTTAATTAGATTATTTGATGCAGTAGTCACACATATCTTCAAGCATTCCTAAAGAATTCCCTTGTGTACAATACACTTATTTGAAATAGTTAGTAAACAAAATAGTTTGAGCAGGCAGTAGATTTCACAGCTGCTTCGGGTGATGCCAGCAGTGATAAAATTGCTGTTTTCAGATCTTTTGCCAACAAGCAAAATAACTTCTAATACACAGCCAGTTTAAAGGCTAAGTTCAGCTTGTGAAAAATATGATTATGCAGTCAAGGGGCCCCAGTAGGTTAGAAAAAATGTAATTTGTTTCTATGCCATACCTGTAGGCTATGAGAAGCATCTTAAAAGCCTGTTGAAAAACTGTGAGCGTTGAGTCCTGCCCTGCCCAGAAAATGTGTATCTTGGATGAAGATTATATCTGTCCCTGCAGATTTAAACACCTTCAACATCAACCAACTTGTCCTAATGGAATTAAGACCTTTGATATTATAGGATAAAAATCTTAGAGTATGAAAACCCAACTTTTCATATTCCTGAGATGTGCCCGCTGTACCATGTACTTGTATTAAAAAGTATTCTGTTATCTTTGTATTGCTTCATATGTGTGAAATCCCTGGTGTTTCTGCCAGTCCCTCTGCTTTCCTATTAAAAACTGACCACACTAAGCAGAAAAACACACAGCGATCAGTTCTCGAGCTATGCTGGGAGCTCAGCCTGCTCTCCTCCAATGATCAGATATGACACCTCCCCCACCCCTGAACAGCCTACCACTGTGAATCTCAGTGTATTGTTGCATCCCCCCAGCTCCTATGCAGCTGAGAACAGAGGGAATGTGATAATTTAAAAAAAAAAGACAAAAAAAGGTATTTACAGTATATACATATATATATATATATATATATATATATATATATATATATATATATACGTATATATATATATATATATATATATATATATATATATATATATATATATATATATATATATATATATATATATATATTTTTTTTTTTTATATCTATACACAAATGTTCAAATGTTTTCCTTGTATCTTGAATAAACAGGTTGTTTTACAAGGTGATCATTTACAGTCACTTTATTTTCATGGTTACATGGAAAAAGTGAGTCTTCTACTGATAAATCAGATACATGAAATTAATCCACTGATAAAATGTAAGGGAGGTTAAAAGAACAAGGTCGGTGGCAACACATTAAAAAAAGTTGAAAAGTACAATAGAAACAGTATCAAACAGTAGTGGGTCAATCTGCAAGTGGTCAGGTAAAACAGGTTATCAAAAATATTATACCTAAGGGTCTGAGACCTCCCAGGACATTGTGGGACAATTAATAATAATAGTGGGGTAACATGAGGGCAGCCTCTAGATGACAGAAGCCTACCTTAAGGGGTCATGTCACAAGTGATTAGGGTTCTATCTCATTAGAGATCATTGTATGTTGGCCAGTCCTCAACGTGGGCCATTAGACTGGAGCACTTTCTCAGAAAGCTCAGGTAGGAAATCCTAGTGGGCCAGGACGTTTGAGGGGGGCTTAGAAGGATTTCTTTGTCCTGAATTTGGCTGGGGTCCAGATTTTGAAAGGACAAGGCAGGAGAGGAGGCGAGGACACTGCTTGAGGATGGCTTTACCTTATTGCTAATCCCAAATGCTGAATTATCTTTGGCAATGATGAGCCTGAGGGGGGATCCCCCAGTGGTATTGGACACAATGTTATAGGAGATGAGCTGGTATTGGTCCCAAGTTGCCTCTTTTGGCTAAGGTTATTGGAGACAAGAAAATCTGAATCCATTCTCCTTTAACCACTTAAATACAGGGCATTTTCACCTCCTTCCTGCTCAGGCCATATTTCAGCTTTCAGCGCTCTCACATTTTGAATGACAATTGCGCGGTCATGCTACACTGTACCCACATGAAATTCGTATCATTTTTTTCACACAAATAGAGCTTTCTTTTGGTGGTATTTAATCACTGCTGGGTTTTTTATTTCTTACAAAAAAAAGAAAAAATACAGAAAATTTTGAAAAAAAAGTTTTTCTTATTTTCTGTGAGTAAACTTTGAAAATAAATAATTTTTCTCCTTCACTGATGTGCACTGATGAGGCAGCACAGATGGCACTGATAGGCTGCACTGATGGGCACTGGTGGGGTGGCACTTATGTGCACTGATGAGGTGGCACTTATGGGCACTAATGAGGTGGCACTAATGAGGAGGTACTAAAATGTCACACTGATGGGCACTGATAGGTGGCACTGATAGGCAGCACTGATGAGCACTGATAGGCGGCCTTGATGAGCACTGATAGGCAGCACTGATGGGCACTGAGAGGTGGCACTGATGTGCACTAAGAGGTGGCGCTGATGGTTACTGAGATGCTGCACTGATGGATGGCACTGATGGGCACTGACAGGTAGCACTGATGGGCACTAATGAGCATCACTGATGGGAACTGATGGGTGGCACTGATGAGCACTGACAGGCAGCACTGATGAAAAAAACGTTTTTCATTGCGCTGCTTGGAACACGCGGGACGCCGCAACCGGACCGATTGCAGTTTTTATGTTTGATGTGCCTGTATTTCGCCTGTCCTTGTGAGTATTTTTCTTAATAAATCCTTTTAAGCACCATACAGTATTACACTATGTTCTTCCATCATATATTTCTTATATATATGTGACTACTGACGAACAAATCTGCTGAGGAGACTGGAGCCTTTCCCATGTGATGCTCAGGGATGCAGTGAATCTGATGCTTGCGCTTTCGTGTGAATGCAGGCTGTAGAAGCTGAGCAGGAGGCTAAAAGGAGCAGAGGTTGCAAGAGAGCGCTCGGTTTAGACGACCACCATCTTAGGCTGCTGCACATGCACCCACCTTTAAAGCTTTTGAGGTTATCAGTTTAGCACTAACAATGAATGATGGCCCTGGAATGATTTCTGCCACGCCAGCATTCACAGTGAAATGTGTGAATGAGCCCTATGTCTCTTGAGACTGGCAGTCAGAAGCCGCAGTGCTTTTGTGCCTAGGCATTTCTAAATATTCCTTATAACATAGTACATTTTAATTTCCTACGCTTAGTTCCACTTTAATAGCATGGACAACACATTTAGGCACATAAGTAAAAATACATATTTTACAATGTTTTTATTAAGACAAAAATAAAAAACTCAGTGCAACCTAGAGCAACCAACCAGAAATATCTCTGTCTTAGTACTTTTTACTGATGAATACTGAAATCGGTTTTATTTGCTACACATAGGTAAACTGAAAATCATTGCTTTTTATTAACAAGTGTTTATAAGCAAGATATAGCATTCTGGTGTGGTTTTAGTATTTACTCATCTACGCACATAATTCCTATGCCTTTATTGTGTAGTCATTATTGTTCTTTTTATGACTACAATATGTAATTCTGTTACCTTTTTATGTGTTGTACTGCCTGGGTAAAATACAAAGTATATAACATTTGACGGTCAAACAGCGTGTCGGTGCCATCTGTGGCTATCTAGAGAAGATAGCTTTTCTGGATGTAGGTACTGCTGATTTTTCATGCAATTAAACTTGTGCTACCTAAATATCAAAATCCCTCTCTTGCAGTTTTCAGGTCACGGTTGTGTTGTATTAACGCAGTACACTGCTCATGAAACACAACAGCCTACTCCATTAAATTTCCATCTCTGGCTCATTACTCCAGAAGGTGTTACTGGGTATGCTTCAACCCTGTCACCTATTGGAATTGCTATCTTAGAAATGCTCAGGGGACATTTGTAAAGGGTAGTTAGCTTTGTAGTTTGTATTAAAAGGCAACAAACTACGGGAGTTAATAAACAGTAAGCAGTTGGTGAAAGCAATATCCATGAAATTAACCTTAAAGCCATGTAAACCTGCCATAGATTAGAAGAAAACTAATTGATTCCTCAATCGAAGAGATAAATAAATATATCATGCAAAACAAAATAAAGTGGTCATTAATACAGCTCATTGCCTTCATTCCAAGGCCTCTTCTAACACATTGTTACCTGCTAAAATTGGCTCATTGAATAATTATAGAACTTGTTTTGTGATTAGGTTTGTAACTATGTAGGGTCTTATCTTTCATTTTACACTGATCGGCTTATCAATCTACTTAATAATCATTTTTATTCATAAATTCTTTAATTTATTTTATTTATTTCAGGTACTTATATAGCGCTGTCAATTTACGCAGCGCTTTACATATACATTGCACATTCACATCAGTCCCTGCCCTCAAGGAGCTTACAATCTAAGGTCCCTAACTCACATTCATACATACATAGTAGGGCCAATTTTTTATACAGGATCCAATTAACCTACCACCATGTCTTTGGAGTGTGGGAGGAAACCGAAGTACCCGGAAGAAACCCACGCAGGCACAGGGAGAACATGCAAACTCCAGGCATGTAGTGTCATGGTTGGGATTCAAACCACCAACCCTCTTGCTGCTAGGTGAAAGTGCTAACCACTACACCACTGTGCTGCCCAATTAATAAGTTTGATAAAACAAAAAGGAAAAGCAGGAGCATATTTTATGATATTTCAAAATATTAGGCTATGTATCTGCTGCTGTTCATGTGTAACTGGTAGATTTGTACATGTTTGTAGGTCCTGGCTATACTTCACTACCAGCCTGCCAGTCGAGGGCCTGTGTTTTGAAGGGAGATTGTATTGGCTTTGGGGATTTTTTTTTTTTTTTACCTTTTTATTTATAACGTTTATAAATGTATACATTTCATAGTTGGTATTATTTGTATTGCATGGTATTACATTTTTATTTTTAGCTGAACTGCAGGCAAATATAAATGCTAAATTAAATCAGCACTGTAATCATTATTAGATCATTAAATGTATTTTTTTAAGTGCAAGCAATGTAAGTACCTGAATTGGACTTATCACCCCTTTGCATTATGTACAGCAGAGCTTAGAGATGGGAGGGAGACACAGCACAAGAAGCCAATCGAGTGTGCTGTTTGCAAGTAGCGTGCTGAAAGGGGGAGAAAGCAGAATGACAGGAAGATGAGCTCATCATTCTGTGACCCTTGCTTTTGGGCCCGTTCTGCATGCGTGTTTTTGACGTATTCCAGTGCATTTTTTTATGCAATTTTGATGCAGTCCTGTGCATTTTTCCCACCTCTTTTTTCTTGACCTTAAATAAGGACATGTGTGTTCCAGTGCATTTTTTGTGCATTCTGGTGCATTCCAGTAAATTTTTTATGCATTTTACAGCGTTCCAGCATAGTCCAGTGCAGGAAAAATGCAGCATGTTCTACTTTTTTTTTTGGAACTGCAAGCACTGTTGTAAACTACTCCATTGGAAACCATATTTTCTACTTTCCATGCGTTTTTGATGCACCAAAAAAAACAAAAACAAAAAAAAAACACACTGGACTGCATGTGGTGTGAACTGGCCCTTAAATGATGGGGTAAGGAAGGGATCTATAAGAAAAAGCTAAGAGACAGACAAAAATGTAGTCCCTCCTCTACTACACATAGTTGCGCTATGGAGCAGAGCTGTGTAATTTTTTGGACTGGATGGGCAGTATTGCAAATCCTTTGATCAGCAAAACAACCCTCATGTATTTATTTCATCTGTGCCTAGCTATTTGCCTGGAGTTTGCACAGAAATAATGTTACCACGGGGCGCACTCTTGAGTGTCCTAAACTGTCTAATAAGAAAACCTTGCACACTGAGTGTGTCACTGCTCTGAGTCATTGTATTTATTCATTAAACTGTGTATGTAGCCTGAATTCCTGATATTAGGATCTGATTATAGGCTGAGCAGTAAAGACACAGTCTGTAACACTGTGGTGCCACATTCACATTTGCATAACTCAAAGCTGCTGGCTGTAAATGGTTAAAGTCACAATTGTATATGATACTTTAAATGTATCAGACTTAAAATCACGTTTTTTTTTTTCTATTCCTGAGTATAGCATATATATATATAAACTCTGTATTCAGATATTTTGAACATTGTGCTTTAAAATGCACTAATCAATGCCACATCCTGCTTAAAGTTCTTAGGAGTTGTATGCATCGATAGAACAAGTCTTTACAGCTTATTTTATTTTTATTTTGTTTTTTATGAGGGATTTCTGATGACATTTTTTTATTGTCAATTTTGGATGGGCATTTATTGTTTGTGCGAAAATTCTGCTGTGATTTATAATTGTTTTTAAAGGCTTTAGCTCAGATCAATACAGAGTGCTGACTACATGTGACATCCAACCCAAATATAATTAGGCAGCTTCTAGTAGAAGATCCTCTATGAACCTTTTTTTTTTCCTATACCAACTTCATTCTAATATAGGGTATTTATGTATTGTACTTTTTTTTTTTTTTTCAAAATGTTTTATTGAGATTTTTCAAACAAGAAATAAAACATACAGGAAGAATGATACACATTGTGTGATGTCATAACAAAACAATGGAACGAATGATGGTCAATACGTATTGTACAGAATGAAACATTGATAGAAAGTGAGGATCAACAATGTCTAACACATATTCTATGTATTTGATCGCTTAGTCCATGGAGTACAAGAATTAAAAAACTTCTGAAAGGTAGCTAATCTTCCAAAACGTATGGCTAGTTGCCGTTCATATTTGTATGTAGCATTAACCGTAGCAATCACTTCAGAGGTGTCCAGTGCTCTATCTGATTTCCAGTTCCTAGTGATTGTGAGTTTAGATGCTAACAAGATATGGGTAACAATAATACGGAAATTAGGAGGGAATTTGTCTATTTCTAGATTAAGTAATGCTAGAGCTGGAGTTGGAGGAGTCAAAATGCTGGCAACCGAAGAGATCAATTTAAAGATCTGGTTCCAAAAACTGGTTAGGTTTTTACACATCCAAAAGATGTGATAGAGGTTGCCAACCTGACCACAACCATGCCAGCATAAGGTAGAATAGGACGGGTAAAATTTCAATAGTCTAAATGGTGGGAGGTACCACCTTGAGAGCACTTTATGGGATAGTTCCCAGTGATTGGTGCACTTCAATATATTATACATGTATCGAAATGCTGTGTTCCATTGCTCTATGGTGTAAAAATGTTGTAGATCAGTTTCCCATTTTAAGATAGGGCGTATTGTACATTTTTAAACTATAATCTACAGTGTGATCCTTTTTTAATTTTTTGACCAATTAGTCTCTAAAAAATGGAAGAATATACAGTACGTAAAGCCATCCATTGTTTTTCAGTACATTCCTGGTGTGGTGTCTAAGCATTTTCTTTCATGTCAAACATACCTGCAGTTATTATATTTTCAGGAAGCAGTATAATCCTAATGTGCATGTATAGCCAAATGTTTCATTTTTGTTTTTGATATAGTAGTGAAAGGATAAAGTTCTTCTCTCCAGTGAGAGGAAAATTACCCTCTGGTATAGGTGAAACTGGAACAGATGTCCCCATTGAAGGTATGAGCTATAGTGAGAAGGAACTTTTGCCTGTTGGAAGCTTGGCATATTTTTAAATCTAGTTGCACCCAATTTCTTTTCAGCCTTAACCGGTTCTTCATTTGGAGGGGACATTCATTTAAGTTCTCTCCCTTTCTTGTCTATCTCAACCACCTCTTCTGCTCCTACACTGTTATAATTGATAAAAATGGATACCCATGCAGCTTTGATATGAACTAAAATAGGCCTCCTGGAAAAGCAAATAGATTTGTATTAAAGCAGATGAAGATTGTAGAACCAACTTTTAACAACAGGCTTTTTTAAGCAGTGACAATGATCAAGGGATGAATGCCTGGGGTTCATTAGCATAGGGGACAGTGAAATTTACTGTCCACACTTATTCAGTAAATGCAGCCTGCTTACTGAGGCAGAATCATCATGGTCATCCCATGTAATCATCTGTTCAAAATGCAGCTCTGAGTCTGGGACAGGAATGACCTCTGGTGCAAGACTTTTTTAATGATGTATCCAGGAGGTGATGTGTTAAGACCCAACTTGGGGTGTGTTCCAGGATTGAACAGGAAGTCCTTGTGTGAAAGTTTTGAGGATCCAGAGTGATTGTACTTTAGCCTGGAGAGAACCCCTGCTTTTCCCATCTCCGTCTCCCTGTCACCTTATCTCCTTTTTCACTTCCCTTGTATGACTTGAATTTATGCAAATACCTACATTTAATCACAATCTACTGTGACAGGAAGTCAGGAAAATCTGTGGATGTAGTCACAGACAGGAGATACATTTCCACCTGGTTTAGAAAATTCACCAATTACTATAGGGTGTCGGCTGCAGAGATAGCCAGGACGGCTTAAGGAAGTTGAAAGGCCTTCAGCTGTTCGGAAAGAGGAAGTTAAGGCCTCTATAATTTGTCCAAAGGAAGTCTATTGATTGCTGCCTCCTGACGCTGTGTGAGCTGGGGAGAGGAGGACAGTCAGATGTGTGCCCCCTGAAGCTGTGTGAGCATGGGGAAGACCTCCTGGAGCAATGTGCGCTGAGGAGGGTAAAAAGTGTGAAGACTTCTCAAGGTGAGAAAATGAACTATTTCTATGTGAAGAGTGTGAAGAGAAAAACCAATGGATGTTTCTATGTGAAAGGAAAGTCCAATGAACATGTGCTGTGTGAAGAAAAAAGGGACATTCTCGATGTGAAGAGATAATAAATGGACTATGGAGTGTCTGCTGTAAGATCAGCAAAGTTTGCCCAACAGTAGGTTGGAGACAGACTCCGTAGGTAGGTTCCTCTATGTGAGAAGGTAGCCACCCACAGTGGCAAGGATTTATTTTGTGTTTTATTTTTATTTTGGATGTTTTTTGACGCTTGCAGTCTGGTGAAGAAAATTGCATGAATAAACCAAACTGTTGTTTGCAACCACTTCTCGGCTATCTCCCTGTGTAACGAATCCCCCCAAAGGGGTCATCCACACTCACCACCGAGCTAATCTCCCACACTATGTACACTATGACTATTTGTAAATAAACCCAAACTTCATTTTAAGATCCAGTTGTCCCTCATCAGAATCAATGCACCCCAAACGAAGCGCAATCAACACACACTTTTTCTCTTCTACCATCATTGTTGCCAACATTTGGTATAATTTCCACAGACCCATTTTTTATTTATTTTTTGCCGTGCACCTAGCAAGCCATTGTATAGGAAGAATGTCATTGATTTAGGGCTGGGGCATTTATTTAAAATGGGTGTGCTTATACAAGTGGCATATTGCTGACATAAAGCCATATTTGAATTAAATTGGTTGTAAAGGCTGACGGTTTTGCACACTGTATATATAAAAAATAAGTAAAGCTTTCACGTACATGTAATATAATTGCTGTGGTAGTGGTTGCTCAGGTCTAGACAGTAGTAACAAGTATACAGCAGAAGTATCATTTAGCACATCACTTTCCCACTTGTCCCACCCACCTCTCCAGCTTTAGCCAACAGCCAGAGACACGCCACACTCGTATCACTGTCTGCCTCTCATCCTGGGTCCCTGTGGTGAATAATAAAGTGAGCTGTGATTGTCTGGCTAAATTGAACACCAGTTCCTGGCTTGAACAGTAATGTGAAAGCTCCCCAAAGAAACCAAATCTTAATTGACTCTATGAATAGAAAAAAAACCACCATGTTCCAATTACCATGGCAGGTGACAAATGGCTGAAGAGTACATGGTGGTGGATATGGATCTGTTGATGATGAGGGTGGGCCTTATTTATCCAGTATACATAAAAGTGCATTCATCCTTGCAGATCTCTAGCCACTACTGGTATCCAAAACTCCCAGGTGTGACCAATAATTGGTTCCTTTCTTTGCACCCTGATTCCTCCTGCTGGTCCCTACTTCACTACTGTATACTGTAGCAGGAAGAACCACAACGCATATAGGGGGATCAGCTAATGAATAAGGAAATGTCAGATAGCATCAGAGGCCAGAGATCTGCAGTACACAAAGGTTTTAGGCCTGCTAGAAAGGTATTTATCTTCTTTTTATGAGATAGTCATAACGAGAAGCTAGTAACAGGATACTTTCATGGGGAGGGTGGCTTTTACCCCCTAAGGACAAACTCTCTTTTTGCATTTGTGGAAGTGCCACTAATAAAAAAAATGTTGTATTGATTTAAATAGGAGTCCTACTGACAGGAATGCAGGAGGGGGGCTTTTTTTTTTATTTTACATGTCCCACTGTGTCACTCAGGTATTGCACCGTGTTTAGAAAGGAGCAAAAATGTACAGAGCAGCATACAGGATAGGGCTGTGTGGTTTTGGGGATTTTCAGCACCATCCCAGTCCCGGGGCCCATTAACCACCGATCTTCAAGTTGCACCCAGAGATCCCGGCTTCCTACTAGACTCAGCCCCAGCCCCTAGCATGCTTCAAGTTAAAGCAGTAGATGGCCATACAGCTGCAGGATTATTGCTTCTTTCAAGGCTTTCCCTGCAGGGGATGCCAGGAAGTCTTCCAGTCCTCAGGTGCCCTACCTGAGTATCCTGTTCCAGAAGCCCATGGGAAAATATCTCCAAGAATTACAGGCCTTCCCTTTTCTTGCATTGCTTGCTGTAGTACATCTCAGCAGCTGTCAGGTGCAACCAATTACCACAGACATACTGTGATTTCACCTGTAGTCACTATAATAACACTTACCTCCCCAGCTCCTACTTAATTCAATTCACTGCAGGAATCTTTAGCTTTAAGCAGCTCTGCATTTGTGCCTTTTGCCTTAACTCAAAACATAGAGTTATATCCACTTGACCTTAGCTTACTGATTGACCTGATGATGGGAGCCTATTGCTTTTATTGACATGCCTTTACTGGCCTTCCCCCTTTCAATTTACTGCCAGAGCTGCCTTTGGAGAGTTGGCAACCCCAAAAAAGTAGTATGTGGGATTTTAAATAAAAGCCACTGCGAATGATACTCACAGCTTGAAGAATAAATCTGTTGCCCACTCACCTGTTTTTAAAAAGACAAAAAGCCTAACACAAAGATGGGAAAAAAAATCAGGGGACACTAGTGAGCATAGCAAGGATGCCAATGACTAGACAAATATCTCTTTAAAGCGGTAGTAAACTTGTTTTTTTCTTTTGTACCTACAGGAAAGCCTATAACAAGACTTACCTGTAGGTACAGTGAATATCTCTTAAACTTGCATAATTCGTGAGGTATTTACACTGTTTACAGCCGTAGACGTCACCGGCGCATGTGCT
This sequence comes from Pelophylax lessonae, assembly GCF_965119305.1. Lineage (NCBI taxonomy): Eukaryota > Metazoa > Chordata > Amphibia > Anura > Ranidae > Pelophylax > Pelophylax lessonae. Next base: position 183,939,602 of record NC_138773.1, on the reverse strand, counting down.
CTGAAGGTCCGTATATGCACGGGAGTAACGTCATCGCGGCCCTGGCCACTCATGTAGCCAGAGGCTGTGAACCTGGAAGGAAGACCAATGGAGATGGAAGCCCTGTCAGCAGTGGCAATACGCCACTGGAGGGCTACATTTTAAGGTAAGTCTCGCATAATGTGCTAGAAGAAGTTTCACACACTTCTCCAACCATAATCTTTTGACTAAGTCCTACTGAGTAAAACATGTTTGGGGGCAGTCTTGGGGCTTCCTTTTCTACATTAAAATAGCAGCCATATTTAAACTACAAATAAAATTATTCAGTGTCTGCTGAGCACTATTATATGTTTTTATTTAATTTACAGTTGTTTTTATGATGTTATAGATAGCGAAAGGCATTCATGGAGAATCTGTCACCTACAAAAAAAGACAAGTAGCAATTCACTAATTAGACAAAGTAACATATTTTTGCCAAGTCTGTCAGTATCCAGATTAATGGTACAATGTCCTTTTAAACTTACTCAGAGCATAGGCTTGTTAAATTATTTTTTGTAGTGTCAGTGTCAAAAGATCCAACTCTATGCACCCAAAAGACAAAGCTGTCTGAGATTTAGATAAAAGGCTACACAACATGTAATATTTCACTCCAATTACAGCATTAATCGAAAACGTAAAAGTCAGTTAGAGTATCTGGTGTCGCAGTCTGCAGAACCATGATGTTGCCTCGCTTGTGCTAGTTTGCATTAAAGTCAATTTGAGGATCGTTTCCCCTGTTTTCTTCCTGTTATCTGTACACTTGGACACCTTTTTACTTCCTTGCTTCTAATTACTTTTAAAGGTCCTCCAAAGTGGGGTTTATGTGATCACCAAAGTCCATTCTGCATTCCATCCAGTGGCTGATGGAGTTAAACAGCATGCACACAGTAGGAGATCAAGGAGTGTCTACCCTAATCTTTGCAATACTCTTGTCTTGATCAATTATGCCACACACTGGGTGAAGAGCACAGTTGTAATCTTTTTGTTAAAAGTGTAACTAAAGGCAAAACTTTTTCCTGGTGCCTCCATGGCAGCATACCTATGATAAGCTCCACCTTGAGCTCCTCCCTCAGGACCAATGACTATTATAAAATGAAAAATTTGAGATACCTTCAGCATTCTCCTTTTTTCCTCATACCTCATTGTCAGTAAATGGAAGACGAACCTCCTTACCTCTGCCCTGAGCAGCTTCGAACTGGGTTCAGCCTCCCCCAGGTGCAGTCACTACTTTGTGGGACTGTAGATGTCTCCTAACTTGGAGCATGTTATCTGCCAGATTATAGTGGCAGTTGCAGAACCAACAACAGAAAAAGCAGCATTACATTCTTTAATCCTTTCTCCTTCCCCCCACCATTTCTCTGTACAAGGTTTTTGTTTTCCTTTTCTGTATCTTTATTCTGCTGTCTGTTCCCTTCCTTTTTTTTTTTTTTACTATACCCCCTTGTTTGTTCCAGCTCACCCAGTGTTAAATGCCCTCCTTCTATAGCGGCCCGGAACACTCTCCTTGCTGGATTTTGTAATCTCTGACTTGCCTCGTTTGCCCGCTCTGCACATGTGCAAGTGTCTGGATGCAGTTGAGTCAGTGATCCTAGCGTTGCTGTTCAGCATATGCGCAATGTGGCTGGAGGCCGAGGCGGACATCTTTATCTGGGCAAATCAGCCTTTTTTGCACTTACCTTCCTCATTTAATTACTTAGGAGGGGGTGGATGTTTTATTACTTTTCTGCCCCCCTTACACTATATATCCCCAGGGGCTTTAGTATGATGCTCTTCTGCCCTTGGAGAGGGTTGCTTTTGCTGAGAGCTCCTGAAAGTACCACTCAAGCCCGTTTGTGGTAAGCCCGCTACCCTGCATGCCTCTTTCTTCTATCTCTTTTGAGGATATCTATTTCTTGATCTCTCTTTCAGCTGCTCTTTCTGCACAGCGGTCAAGATGAGCCGATCGCTGCCTGACCAAGACCCTTATTAAACGCTAAGGTAAGGACCTTCAGTTAGTTAAGTACGTGTCAAAAGAAAAAAAAAAAGAGTGCCTTAACGCAGGCACATTTTTGTTCCAGCCCTATACGCCAAAAGAGGTCTAAGGAGACATCAAAGTGACATGAAGAGTCCAATTATGTCAATCCATGATCATTTATCTATATCAAGACATCAATTGAGTAGGGGATGAGCTTCTGCAAGAAAACAACATTCTTTGCATTCCCAAAGTCACAGGCCCAAGAAATGCTGGCCATGTAGATCTACCCCCTTGCCGGATAAATTAGTTTGCAGATATTGCTTCAGGGATTATGCTGTTAAAAGAGAATCAAAAAGCCAGCAGTTTGCTGATTTGCTCAAGAAGGCAGTGAAGGATTCCCTTCCTGTGTTAGCAGCAGCTATTTCTTTGCAGCTGTCAGCTCTCCAAATTGCCTGGGCAAACTGTGTCCACTTGCAGAAGCAGATTCTGCGCTATTAGACGGCCCGCCAATGGTGGACGTAGCCGTGATCTTCTTAGCTAAAATTATAATGCTATCCATTGATATTCAGTGGCGGGTATCGAAGGAAGACATTATTTAGGCTCTAAATTAAACTAAGAGCTATTGGTACAAACAGGTGCTCTGCTAGATCAATGCTGCATACAGTAATGGCTGAGCAGGCTTTATGGTTGAAACCTTGGGCAGCTGACACTGCGTCAAACCAAAATTGGTACAAGTTCTCCTTTGATGGCAAGACACAACAGTATTTGGAAAGATGCTTGAAAAGGCTATCTCCTGGGTCACAGGGGGAAAGTCAGGCATACTTCCTGAAGACAGGAGGATTAGGGTCTTCAAATCCAGATTTCAACAGTACAGAGTCAGGGACTACAGGCATTCAAGCAAAACAAAGGATCCCAGGAAGGTCTTGAAGAGTACAAAGTCCACTTTCTTAAAAAGCTCACAATCATAAAGCCCTAGCCCATCCTCAAGACCATACTAAGTCTTATGACGTGAGGCAACCCCAGGTGATCCTGGTTGGAGCCAGGCTAAAACATTTCACCGGGGTTTGAATGCATCGGTGCAGGGATCACTGGTCTTCATTGATCTCTTTGGACATTTATGGACTTTCTCAAACCATCCACCTTGTGATTTATTCACTCCCACAAGAGTTCCTGTATCTCCTCAGAAAGTGGGGGTTCTTCGTCAGTTTCTACATTTTATACAGCTCCAGCAGGCTGTAATACTGGTTCCTCCTTCAGAAAGGTATACAGTTTCTACTCCATCCTTATAGTAGTGCCCAAAAGAAATGGTGGTTGGAGATCAGTAATAGACCTGAAGGAGCTAAACCCTTACATCCACCTCGAAAGCTTCAAAATGGAGTAACTACAGGCTATCACCCTTGCTGTACGACCCGGAGACTACATGTGTGTGGACACTCAGGACTTCTGTCTGAATATTCCTATTCTTCCTCCCTTTCAGAAATATCTCAGATTTGCAGTCAATCAAATCCATCTTCAGTTCCAAAGTCGACACTTTGGACTCTGTATCTCCCCATGAGTCTCCACAAAAGTTCCATTTGCAGTCCTAGCCCTATTAAGGTAGAAGGGGCTCAGATTATATCACTATCTAGATGATTTTCTACTGTTATCAGAGAACTGAGTCCAACTAGTGGTGCACAGGAAACTTATACTGTCAACACTGGAGGAATTCTGCTGACTAGTGCTCCAAGAGAAAAATCAGCTTGCCCGACACAACAAATGAATTATCCAGGGGCATTATTCAAAATTTCAAAAGAATTGGTCTCTCTGCCACCTCAGAAAGTGTCAGCCTTTGTCCAGAAGATAAAGAAGGTGAGAGCACGGTCAATCCTGTCAACATTGGATTGCCTGGGCATAATAGGATTTATGTCAGCAAGCATTCTGATAGTGCCATGGGCACACTGGCACCTCAATAACTGTCATCTGGTATTCCCGTGGCAGTGGAAAAAGCAGTAGCTGTCTCAGACAATACATCTGACAAATTCTATGATCAGGAGTCTTCGTTGGTGGAGGGTAGAGGCAATGCTTTTAAGGTCACATCCATTGGGATATGTCTCCTGGACCATGGTTTCCACAGACACCAGCATAGTTGGCTGGGGGGCACACTGCAGTCAGGTCTCAGTTCAAGGAAGATGGACATTTCACGTAGTGGTAGTCATTTCAAATATCCTTGAAATTCAAGCAGCCCACCTAGCAGTGACAGCCTTAGTGTCTCCAATCAAGAACAGGTCAGTGCTTCTTCACATGGACAAAGCTGCAGCTTTATATGTCCAACATCAGGAAAAGACAAACAGCAGAGCCTTGCTGTGAAAGACGGAACCCATTGTGCTGTGGGCAGAAAGAAATCTATCGGATCTGAGGGTGGTCTACCTGCCACGTTGCCTAAACACAGAAGCTGATTGCCTGTTCTGAAAATTTCAGAATGGCAGCGAATGGTCCCTGCATCCCAGGATATTCAGTTGGATTGTGAATCTCTGGGGTCTGACAGAGATGGATCTTTTCACTACAGCAGACTGTTCCAAACTACTGGGGTTTATCCTGAGCCTGCCTCATCCCTCATGCCTCATCCCCAGGCGGAGTGAGTATATGCTCTCTCAAGTCCATGGATGTGCAAACTGGCATATGCCTTCCCTCCCCAGCCTTTTATCATGAAGTTCCTCTCAAGTCTCATGACAGAAACAATAACGGTAGTAGCTGTCCTGCCATCCTGGCAGAGATGACCATGATTTCCCCCTGCAGTTCCCTGTCTTCCATACCAAGGGGAGTTCACCCATCTGAACCCTCACAGACTGAATCTTCACATATGGTTATTGAGAGGCAGAAGTTCCAGTCCCTAGGGTGTTCATCGAAAGTTATCTCTACTCTTTGAAATGCCCGTAAATCCTTGATTAATAATCAGTATGCTAAAGTTTGGAATAAGTTTAAAGCATTTGTGACTGGCAAAATATTTGACCCTGCCCTGCCCTTCTCTCCTCTTCTCATCTGCTAGACTGTCTCCAGTCAGATTTAGACCTAGGCCTAGGTCTAAGTTCCCTAAAGGTTCAGGTTGTGGCAATTCCAGCTGCAACAAAGACAAGAGCATATCTCTTTCTTCAGGCTACATCATCATTCAGAGGCTCAGCCAAGCAGACAGAGGTAAAGAAGTCTCTTTAAAAATGATTGCATCATGGATAGTCACATTATTTCAGAAGGCATACAGGGCCAGTGGGTTGGTTCCCTCTTTTTGGGTAATGGTGCATTCCACCAGAACGGTTTCTGCTTCATGAGCGGCTGAAACAATGTCTCTGTTGAAACCATCTGTAAAGCGGCAACGTGGATATCCCAGCACGCGTTTATAAGACAGTATAAGGTGGATATGGGAGCTCTCACTTTCGTAGAGTTTGGGAGAAAGACAATCAAGTCTCTTGCTCTTCCAAATTTTCTTTTTTTACAATAAACCATTTTTCCTAAGCATGATCCCACCTGTTTTCAGATAGTCATTTATCACAGGTATGCTGCCGTGAAAGCAACACAAAAACTGAAAATTGTACCATACTTAGCATAACTTTTCTTTCCTGGTGCCTATCCATGGCAGTATACTGTACATTCCCACCCTCAGTATTCTATATTACGAAGAATGCTGGAGGTATCTCAAACCTTTCCTTTTATAATATTCTCTAGTCCTGAAGGGGGAGCTCAAGTCGGAGCTTATCACAGGTATGCTGCCATAGATAGGAAAAGTATGGTACATCTTTCTATTTTTTTGCCCCGTTAGGAAGATTCTCCCTCTCTATTTGTCCTGTTTACCATTATCATAGAAACTGAGACAAAAAAAGAAAACCCAAATGTTGGGTTGAAACCAGAACAGGAGTAGAAGTTAAATCCTCCAGTGGGGACACTAGTTCTGATGGCCTCGGATTCCTTCACTTTGGAGGAATTTCTTCTCACTTCCTTTTATGTCTATGGTAGAGGAAGTGAATGGAATTCTCCCCAATGCAACACAGAAGATACAAAAAAATGACAGGGGTTATAAACCTCCTTTACTCTATCCAAAATGTACAAAAAAGTTTTGCCTTTAGTTCTGCTTTAAGCATTTCTTTAGAAAAAATGGAAAATGTTTACCCATTTCAATACTGTTCGGACAGTAGTAGTTTTGTTGTACAGTAGTTATTCCTCTTATTAATATTCTCTATAATAATTCATGGAAAAGTAACTCCACTATCATTGAGAACAAAAAAAAAAAAAAATCCCCTATGAGCAATTAATGTACATTTCAGGGATTTTAACAGACTTTGTTGCAGAATTCTACCTTTTTCTTCTTTGAAGAAAAAGCTGTTTGTTCCAGCTTTATGTCCCTTGGATACTGATTCTGAATGGGAGGTTCTAATCAGCTGGTGCACTTTCTGTGAAGGAAAGTAGGGAAGAAGGAACGTTACAGTGTTTGCATTTGCTTAGGTATAGTTAATCCTGGGGGGATATCTCAACAACACTTACATTTCTATTACAGGGGGTGCCTAAACTTTGACTTATATCTTAGTGCAGACTTCTGGAAAATCAGTGAGCCAATTATGCAAACAGAAAAGGACATTTCTGGGGTGTTTTGTACACCAGCAGTACAGAATGCCTCCAGGTTGCCATATAGCATTGAATTTTACAGAAAATGACAGCTGCTGCTGTTTGAAAAGAAAAGGTAATTTGTAATAACATTAAATTATAAAATGCACTTGTGGCAATTGTATAAGCTATATATTTTTTTTCTATTTGCTTTTCACAAATTTCACAAAAACAAAAATGTCTCACACTTTTTCACAAAAGTGAAATTGCCCTTTAATAACTTGCTACTCTTAAAACAAGCAAGCATGCAGCATGTCATACCTGCCAAATCGAGTCAGAGATACCAGAATTCTCCAGCCCCAATTGAAATGTTACATGATCACCATTACAGTACTAATATATGCTGTATATGGGAATCACCACTATCTCCAAGATGCAGCTAATGAAATGTGACCTTCTCCTGGTTCACCCAAAAGCACATATAACTGTGGCTACAAGAACTCTCTTATACTTTTCTCCTCTTCCACATCCTTCTGTGTTGTGTTATACCTATATGGGTCCCCAGTATAGATGTCCCAAACTATTCGCCGGTGAACAGTTCCCGGCAAACATCGCTTGTTCGCGTTCGCCTCGGCGGGCGATCATATGTGATGTTTCGGTCCGCCCCTATACATCATCATTGAGCAAACTTTGACCCTGTACCTCACAGTCAGCAGGCACATTCCAGCCAATCAGCATACCCTCCCTCCCAGACCCTCCCACCTCCTATAAGTACAGAATCCTGACAGCACCCCAAAAAGCCCTTTTTAGGGCTGGTATATCAGTCTGCTTTTATTTTTATTTTTATATATATATATATATATATATATATATATATACAGACTGTACTGTGTGCAAACCACTCATATCGGGTGGCACAGTACCTTGTAGATAAAAAAGTCATTTAATTTTTACCCTTTAATATAATTGCAGTTGCCTGCCAGTGTGTTAGGTCCACAGACCGTACTGTGCCCACTGCCCACCACTCATATAGGGTGGCACAGCACCTTGCAGATAAAAAAATTCATTAAATTTTTCATCTGTAATATAATTGCAGTTGCCTGCCTATAAGTGTCAGGTCCACAGACTGTACTGTGCCCACTGCCCACCACTCATTTAGGGTGGCACAGCACCTTGCAGATAAAAAAGTCATTTCATTTTTTCTCTGTAATATAATTGCAGTTGCCTGCCAGTGTGTGTCAGGTCCACAGACTGCACTGTGCTCACTGCCCACCACTCATATAGGGTGGCACAGCACCTTGCAGATAAAAAATTCATTTAATTTTTCCTCGGTAATATAATTGCAGTTGCCTACCTATGAGTGTCAGGTCCACAGACTGTACTGTGCCCACTGCCCACCACTCATTTAGGGTGGCACAGCACCTTGCAGATAAAAAATCCATTTAATTTTTCCTCTGTAATATAATTGCAGTTGCCTGCCAGTGAGTGTCAGGTCCACAGACTGTACTGTGCCCACTGCCCACCACTCATATAGGGTGGCACAGCACATTGCAGATAAAAAATTCATTAAATTTTTCCTCTGTAATATAATTGCAGTTGCCTGCCAGTGAGTGTCAGGCCCACAGACTGCACTGTGCCCACTGCCCACCATTCATTTAGGGTGGCACAGCACCTTGCAGATAAAAAAGTCATTTCATTTTTTCTCTGTAATATAATTGCAGTTGCCTGCCAGTGAGTGTCAGGTCCACAGACTGTACTGTGCCCACTGCCCACCACTCATATAGGGTGGCACAGCACCTTGCCGATAAAAAAATTAATTTAATTTTTCCTATAATAAAAAATAAAATTCATCCAGAAAAAACAGGAACTGGCTTTTTCATTCGAATTTCAGTAGCGCATGGATGGTGATAACCTCTTACCAAATAAATAGGATGATAACATATACCAAAATATATGAATCGGATGTGATAAACATAAGCATAAAATCATAAATACATAAAAGCATGAAATCACATCTATAGGAGTCCATAAAGTCCATAGGTATGAAGTGCATAGAGCAATGAAAGTGCAAACATGAAGGATCACAGGTGCGACTTATGGGGACCACCCTTGCTTGCCACCACCACACAGTTCCGGGAGAAGTATCTGAAACTCAGACTCACTAGTGCACTATAAATTTACCAGGAAATCCTCCAGAGGAGTCTTTGCAGCACAAATCAGAGATCTGGAGGAAACCTGATTTTACTATATGCTGTTGTTGCCCAGTCCATGAGAGTGCTTAGGCATAGGCGTCTGGTGAGTCTGAATTTCGGATACTTCTCCCAGCACTGTGTGGTGGTGGCAGGCAAGGGTGGTCCCCATAAGTCGCACCTGTGATCCTTCATGTTTGCACTTTCATTGCTCTATGCACTTTATACCTATGGACTTTATGGACTCCTATAGATGTGATTTCATGCTTTTATGTATTTATGATTTTATGCTTATATTTATCACATCTGATTCATATATTTTGGTATGTTATCATCCTATTTATTTGGTAAGAGGTTATCACCATCCCTGCACTACTGAAATTCGAATGAAAAAGCCAGTTCCTGTTTTTTCTGGATGAATTTTATTTTTTATTATATTTACTCATTTAAGTAGCAGCAATTTGTGTTATTTGTGTTATTCTGTCAGGTTTGTCTTACCTGTATTTCCTAAAGCGCAGTGGATTACAACATCATCTATTAATTTAGTACAAGTAGTGATATTTATATATTTAATTTTTCCTCTGCAATATAATTGCAGTTGCCTGCCAGTGAGTGTCAGGCCCACAGACTGCACTGTGCCCACTGCCCACCACTCATATAGGGTGGCACAGCACCTTGCAGATAAAAAATTAATTTAATTTGACCTCTGTAATATAATTGCAGTTGCCTGCCAGTGTGTGTCAGGTCCACAGACTGTACTGTGCCCACTGCCCACCACTCATATAGAGTGGCACAGCACCTTGCAGATAAAAAAGTAATTTAATTTTTCCTCTGTAATATAATTGCAGTTGCCTGCCAGTGAGTGTCATGCCCACAGACTGTACTATGCCCACTGCAAATGAACTGTTTGCGGTTGTTTGCGGTGCATTAAACAGGGAGTTTGGTCTGTCAGAGTTTGGTCTGTCACTGTGAAGCGGGCGTAACCCTTACACTACCTGATCGATACAACATCATACCTGATTGTATTCACACACTGGACATTTTAAAGCACGTTATTCCAAACAATTTAGGAATGTTAGGTGATTTATGCCCTTTATGGATTAAAACCCGACTCTGCATCAACTACGTAATTTTCCATGGGAGTGTTGCCATGGATCCCCCTCCGGCATGCCACAGTCCAGGTGTTAGTCCCCTTGAAACAACTTTTCCATCAATATTGTGGCCAGAAAGAGTCCCTGTGGGTTTTAAAATTCGCCTGCCTACTGAAGTCTATGGCGGTTCGCCCGTTCGCGAACATTTGCGGAAGTTCGCGTTCGCCGTTCGTGAACATAAAATTTTATGTTCGCGACATCTCTAGTCCCCAGCACCAGCTTTTTAAGTCATTCTGTGAAAATGCTGTTCTTCCTCCTAATTTTTACATTGAGATACATGCAGTTTTAAAGCTAGTAGTAGTCCTATTTAACGGGACTGGTTCTATAATGTTGAAGATGTTTCATAGCTGCTTTTTTATTTCTAATGAGGGTAAGGAAGGTACCCCACCATTTAAATCCACACAAACTTTTGCAACTTTAACCATGATATATAGATACACTGTGCATCCTGTCAGCAAGAGGTTATACCAAGTTGCAGCCATGAGTTTGGTGTCATTTTCTACAGTTGGCAAATGATTGTTTAGTAAAAATGATTTGGGCAGCTTTACAGCTGCCCAACAACTTTTACAGTAATAAAAAGGGCTGCTCCCCTCCTGCTGTCACACAAAGTAAAAAAACTGGAATTGCCAAACACAGAGGGGTTGGAGAAACATCATTCCATGATCCCCTCTATAACTAATGATGCCAAAAGTGATGATAATTTTGCCATTTCCAGTTTCAGAGCTCTTATTCCCTGGCTGATAAAGACAGGGAAGCAGTTAATCAAGCAGGATCTGTGCGTAATTAGCAGTCTTGGAAGACAGGTCTAATAGACCCCTGATGTCTCCATTCAGATTACCTGTCAGCTGCCAAAATATATCACATTGAGGACTTGTCAGCCCCTTTGTGATAACAATAAAGTTATGTGAAAAAAATACATAAATTAAGACCTGTTAAAATAAATAAATAAATAAATAAATAAATAAATAAATAAAAATAATCTTAAAAAATTGAAAAGCACTGCATGTGTAGGCAAGATGTTGTGGTAACGCCCCTTCAGGGAGTGTGTCCATAGCACCTGCACTCATAGGCATTGTTCAACCTGAAAGACTGGGGACATCTAGTGATGGAAAGGGATTAATGTAAAGACAGCATTGAAGAGGGGTGAGTACTGCAGCTACAGATGCTTTTTGTTTTTAACCTTTGATGGGAGAATTTTTGAAAATGTACCTTTATTAGGGCTTTAAAATATACAAAGATCCCAATCCCTCCTCCCAAAATGTACTCATGTGGCTATCTGGTATCAGTGGTTTACACATTGCCTTCTTAGTGGTTTGAATATTAACTTATTTGCGCTCTAAAGATAAGTTCAGACCATGGCCTGGTTCCTCTACTCTATGCCCCCCCTTTTTATTTTTTCCTACACCTTTGAGATGGATACAGAGGGGATCCCACACTACTAACTACCCCTGACCTGCCTTAACACTTCTGCTTTTCCCCTCTTTGTTTCTATCACTCCCTTGCAATTGCTAGTAAATACCTTTTTCATAGTTCTTTAATTTGGTCACATGATCGTTTCCCATGTTCCAAGCAACTCAGTTGGCATTACATGGGTGAATCTCATTCCCGGATTGTGACACGTAATGCACACATTGTGTTCCTGTCATTCATCTGGGGCTGCACAGAGCCAATTGGTGCTCTCGAAGACATGTCTGGCTAAGTGTTGAAAAAAAAAATGCAAACACTGTTTGTTTTATCTGTTTAATGTCTATATATTGTAAATAGTGATTGTTTCCTTGAATTAACTTTAATTAAAATTAAAACTACATTCTTGTTTATCTTCTCAGCCACTTGTGATTGACACTCTTTGACACTTGACACTCTCGTAATTTTATCAGATAGCGCTAGAACTGTAAAGAATGAAGGTAATACAATTAATCATTGTGTAAATGGGCTTTATATATATATATATATATATATATATATATATATATATATATATATATATATATATATATATATATATATATATATATATATATGTATATATATATATATATATATATATATATATATATATATATATATATATATATATATGTATATATATATATATTTATATATTATACAGTATCTCACAAAAGTAAGAACACCCCTCACATTTTTGTAAATATTTTATTCTATCTTTTCATGTGATAACACTGAAGAAATGACACTTTGCTACAATGTAAAGTAGTGAGTGTACAGCTTGTATAACAGTGTAAATTTGCTGTCCCCTCAAAATAACTTGACACATTAATGTCTAAACCGCTGGCAACAAAAGTGAGTACACCCCTAAGTTAAAATGCCCAAATTGGGCCCAAAGTGTCAATATTTTGGGTGGCCACCATTATTTTCCAGCACTGCCTTAAACCTCTAGTGCATGGAGTTCACCAGAGTTTAACAGGTTGCCAATGTATTTCTCATGCATTCCTCCATGACGAGATAATGGAGCTGGTGGATGTTAGAGACCTTGCGCTCTTCCACCTACCATTTGAGGATGCCCCACAGCTGCTCAGTGGGGTTTAGGTCTGGAGACATGCTTGGCCAATCCATCAACTTTACCCTCAGCTTCTTTAGCAAGGCAGTGGGTATCTTGGAGGTGCGTTTGGGGCCATTATCATGTTGAAATACTGCCCTGCAGCCCAGTCTCCGAAGGGAGCAGATCATGCTCTGCTTCAGTATGTCATAGTACATGTTGGCATTCATGGTTTCCTCAATGAACTGTAGCTCCCCAGTGCCGGCAGCACTCATGCAGCCCCTAAACCATGACACTCCCACCACCATGCTTGACTGTAGGCAAGACACACTTGTCTTTGTACTCCTCACCTGGTTGCTGCCACACACGCTTGACACCATCTGAACCAAATAAGTTTATCTTGGTCTCATCAGACCACAGGACATGGCTCAAGTAATCAATGTCTTTAGTCTGCTTGTCCTCAGCAAACTGTTTGCAGGCTTCCTTGTGCATGATCTTTAGAAGAGGCTTCCTTCTGGGATGACACCCATGCAGACCAATTTGATGCAGTGTGCAGCGTATGGTATAAACACTGACAGGCTGACCCCCCACCCCTTCTACCTCTGCAGCAATGCTGGCAGCACTCATACGTCTATTTCCCAAAGACAACCTCTGGATATGACGCTGAGCATGTGCACTCAATTTCTGTGGTCAACCATAGCGAGGCCTGTTCTGAGTGGAACCTGTCCTGTTAAGCCACTGTATGGTCTTGGCCACCATGCTGCAGTTCAGTTTCAGGGTCTTGGCAATCTTCTTTTAGCCTAGGCCATCTTTCTGTAGAGCAACAATTCTTTTTTTCAGATCCTCAGAGAGTTCTTTGCCATGAGGTGCCATGTTGAACTTCCAGTGACCAGTATGAGAGAGTGAGCGTGATAACACCAAATATTTACACACCTGCTCCCCATTCACACCTGAGACCTTGTAACACTAATGAGTCACATGACACGGGGGGGGGGAATGGCTAATTGAGCCCAATTTGGGCATTTTGACTTAGGGGTGTACTCACTTTTGTTGCCAGCGGTTTAGACATTAATGGGTGTGTGTTGAGTTACTTTGAGGGGACAGTAAATTTACACTGTTATACAAGCTGTACTCTCACTACTTTACATTGTAGCAAAGTGTCAATTCTTCAGTGTTGTCACATGAAAAGATATAATAAAATATTTACAAAAATGTGAGAGGTGTACTCACTTTTGTGAGATTTTTTATATATATATATATATATATATATATATATATAAAACAAATAGTTACATGACTTCTGCAGAAGTGCTCTGAGTGCTCTGTTGTCAATCATGATGCTGGAGCTGCCCCTCTTGACATGCATGAGTGTCACATTGTAAGATTCTGGTACCTCTGGTACCCTTAATAATCTATTTTCTTCCAAATATGCGTCCCACCTTTCTTACTAGGTGGTACGCATACACCTTTAAGACAGATGATGTCATCGCTGAGCGCCGCAGAGCGGCTATTTCAACCGCCGGCGTTCTCACTCACATCGTTCGTTCAACCTGCCTTGTGTATCCACATGCTTTCAAGCCTGTCTTGCTGTCGGAACCTCCAGCTGGTTGCTTCTACCTGGAGCAGACCGGAACCTCGCTACTGATCCCTGTATCTCGCTACCGGATCTTCCCCTCTCTACTGGACCCCTCTACTACTAACATTTACTAGTGATAAGTACCCCACGGGGGAATCCTCCATAACCTACTTACACTATCTATCATCTGCACTGTTGCATAGATTGCTAGCTCTTGAGCCTACTACCATCTACTATCTGCACTGTTACATAGATTGCTAGCTCTTGAGTCTACTACCATCTATCCTTGCACTGGGTTAGTCTATCCTGTAATTGTCATCTGCTGTCCTTACCACCTGTCACCATACTCGATTACTAACCTATCTGCACTCTACCTAATACCATCTAGTACTCTCCTGAACAAACCTATCAAGTACTTACCATCTCTATCACTGTTCACAAATTGTCCCTTCAGCACAACACCTTCATACTGTCATATACATTCCACCACTCCAGGAACATCTTATTGAGTGTGTATATTTCTGTATGTTGAAGCTGACAGGCCCACAGTGATGAGTCTGGAGAGTTGGATCTGGTTATTCAACACATCTCTACATGACTACTGAGTGGAGATTTTGCAGCTGCATATTCAGCCTACTACAAAAACGCAGGAGCGTTACAGATTGAACGAACCAGAAAAAAAAATGGATTCAGCAGAATTACCCACTCAAGTGACACAATTAACACAACAAGTAAATGCGTTAATACTTGCTCTTACTGAAGTAAAAGAAGAGAATCAGACTCTGACGCAGCAGGTAACCCGTCTCTCACGGCTTACTACTGTTCAGCCCCCTGAACCTAAAATAAACCCTCCCCTAGTGTTTACAGGTGATCGGAAAAAATTTTGTGAATTCAAAAACGCATGTCAATTGCTTTTTTTGTTAAAACCTCGTACATACTCTACTGATCAGATTAAAGTCTGTACCGTTACTTCATACTTAACGGGTGATCCCCGGGCCTGGGCAGACTCTCTCTTTGAGAAAAATGATCAGATTCTCAACTCCTATTCCTTATTTCTAGCAGAACTCGCTAGTTTATATGAAGACCCCAATAGGCAGAGTACTGCTGATATTCAATTAAGGGCTTTAAAACAAGGAAGGAGACCTGTAGAAGACTTTGTAGCAGAGTTCAAAAGATGGACCCTTGATTCAGGGTGGAATGATACATCTCTGCGAACTCAATTCAGACTCGGGTTATCAGAAGCTGTTAAAGACGAGCTCGCCCGAGCGGATTTACCTGGCACCTTGGATGCCTTGATACAACTTAGTATCAACATCGACAGACGACTACGAGAAAGAAGGGCTGAAAAAATGGGAATGCCATTAACTAGTCCTTCTCAGATTGCGGCCGTTGACCCTACTCCCATGGAGGTAGGAACTATACGCCCACCTTTATCAACTACTGAACGATCCAGAAGGAGATCCAGAAATCTCTGCATGTACTGCGCATCCCCGGATCATTTGATATGCGTCTGTCCCCTTGTCCGCAAAAAAGAGGGTGAGTGTTCACATGTCTTGCTAGGAGGATTAACGACTTCCTTTTCTAACCCCTATCTTTTTGTTCATTTAACATTACAGTGGGACCAGACTAGGATCACCACCAAGGCTATGATCGACACTGGATCTTGTGGAAACTATATTGATACACGTTTTGTTACCTTAAATAAAATACCTATTATTTCAAAGCTTAAACCTGTTTCTGTTAGTTTCATTAACGGTATTCCATTGTCTTCTGGTCCAATCACCAACCAGACACAGGCACTCCTTGCCACTGCCAACGAGTCTCATGTGGAGACCATCACCTTTGATATACTATCCTCACCCCATTTTTCTATTATTTTGGGACTTTCCTGGTTACACACACACCAACCAATCATAGATTGGAAAAGACGGACTTTGGCCTTCCCTTCTCACTATTGTGAGATTACGTGTAACCTCCCATCTTATGGAAAGATCCTGTCTGTGGTGTCAGATGAGATTGCACCACTATGCTATCAGGATCTGTCCGAAGTATTCCTTGAGGAAAATGCTCAAGTGTTGCCTCCCCATAGGGATTATGATTGCACTATCGATCTACTCCCTAACAGCAAATTGCCTTTCGGTCATGTTTATCCCCTTTCACAGGATGAACTTTCTCATCTCAAGGAATACTTGGATGAGAATTTGAAAAAAGGGTTCATCAGACCCTCTACTTCTTCCACAGCTGCAGGACTTTTCTTTGTCCGCAATAAGGATTCCAGTCTTAGGCCTATTATCGATTTTAGGCAATTAAACACGATTACGATAAAGGATCGCTATCCTTTGCCGCTCATCCCTGAACTCATTGAACAAGTGCGTGGAGCTACTTACTTCTCTAAATTAGACCTGAAAGGGGCATACAACCTAATCCGAATCCGTGACGGAGATGAGTGGAAAACAGCATTCAGAACCAGATACAGATTATTCGAATATCTTGTGATGCCATTCGGGTTGTGTAATGCTCCCGCAGCCTTCCAAAGGTTTATAAACGACATCTTTAGAGACTTACTTGATGTCTGTGTCATAGTATACCTGGACAATATACTTATCTATTCGCGATCTATGCCTGAACATATAAAACATGTAAGACTTGTGTTATCCAGATTACTCTCACACAATCTATACGTGAAATTAAAAAAATGCTTATTTCATAAGGAAGAAATATTATTTCTAGGATACATAATATCCAAAACTGGAATTAAGATGGATATGAGCAAGATATCCTGTATTCTGGACTGGCCTATACCAACAACTCGTAAGGCCCTACAGCGATTCCTAGGATTCTCAAACTTCTATAGGAAGTTCATCAAGAACTTTTCCGCTATTGTGAGACCTCTCACACAACTGACAAGTACAAAGAAACCATTCAAATGGTCAGAAGAAGCGAATCAAGCTTTCTGCTTGTTAAAATCAAGCTTTACCTCTGCTCCCATACTACGCCATCCAGACCCATCCCTCCAATATATTCTGGAGGTAGATGCGTCAAATATGGCAGTAGGAGCAGTTCTCTCCCAACGACCAACAAATACTTCACCACTCCACCCAGTTGCTTTCTTTTCAAAATCACTAAGCAGCCCAGAGGTGAACTACCCAGTAGGTGAAAAGGAGTTACTTGCCATAAAACTGGCACTGGAGAATTGGCGACATCTACTCGAAGGTACCCAGTTACCAATACTCATATATACAGATCATAAAAACCTTCAATACCTCCAGACTAACAAAACTCTCTCCCACCGACAGGTACGATGGTCATTATTCTTCCTAAGATTCAACTTCCTAGTGACCTACACGGCTGCAGACAAAAATAAAAAAAGCGGATGCGCTATCACGATTAATCGAAGATAACTGCGCCGAAATCCCTTCCATTCCCATAATACCCTATGAACGTATTATTGGTGTTGTCCGTTCCTTGAAGGAAGAGATTTTGCACAGTATAGGATTGGATTCACCTCCACCACAACTGAGTACTGATGCAGAAGGCTTCCTCTATTACAACGACAAACTTTACATACCCCCTACTATGCGCACCAAGATCTTGGAGTTGTCACATGATGTGCCCATGGCAGGACATATGGGTATGACGAAAACCCTTAATCTGCTTACCAGGCAGTTTTGGTGGCCTGATATGAAGACGTCTGTACAAAAATTTGTTTCTTCATGTGACATCTGTGCAAGGTCCAAGATTGACACTACAAAACCATCTGGTCTACTCTGCAGTCTACCAATACCCCAGGTTCCATGGGAAGTTATGTCCTTAGACTTTATAGTAGAACTACCACCTTCTAAGGGATTTAATACCATTCTAGTGTCAGTGGACCACTTGACAAAGATGGCACATTTCATTGCTATCCGTAGACTACCTTCGTCTAAACAAACAGCGGAACTACTGATGAAACATGTGTTCAAGTTGCATGGAATTCCAAAGACTCTTTTGTCCGACCGTGGTTCACAGTTCATCTCTAAATTTTGGCAAGCACTTTGTCAAATATTACGGATTGAGCGAAAACTCACTTCTCCCTACCATCCTCAGACCAACGGACAGACTGAAAGAGTCAACCAGTGCATTGAGCAATATCTACGTTGCTATACATCATACCTACAGGATGATTGGGTGGATCTCCTCCCTCTGGCGGAATTTGCTTACAACAATGCAACCCACAGTACTACTAAGCAAAGTCCGTTCTACTTGAATTATGGGTTTCATCCCACTCTTCTTCCACCGCGCATCCTGCCATCAAGTAACCCAGTTGCCTCGGATTACCTTACCCAAATAAAAGACTCTCTGGGTTTACTCAATACCACTATATCACACGCTCATAGTCAACAAAAAAGGTACTACGACCTTCGTAGAAGACCTTCTCCTCAGTATGCTATTGGGGACCTTGTTTGGCTATCAACAAGAAACTTAAGATTAAAAATCCCTAGCAAAAAACTTGGACCTCTATTTTTGGGACCCTTCCCAATTAAGAAACTTATTGGAAAAGCTGCAGTACAGCTCACCTTACCAGCAGATCTTAAGATCCATCCCATCTTCCATGTGTCGCTACTGAAGCCCCATGTTCCTAACCAAGGAATAAGGCCTACCATCTTGCCTCCACCTCCAATACAGTTGAAGGCGGAGAAGAATATGAGATCAAAGAGATTTTGGATTCTCGCATCCATAGAGGAAGACTCCAGTATCTCATAAGATGGAAGAACTATGGACCCCAAGACGACACCTGGTTGGATACCTCTGATGTTCATGCACCTAGGCTTATACGAAGGTTTCACTCGAAATACCCAGAGAAACCAGTGCTATAGGCCTTCCGGAGCCGGCCTTAAGGGGGGGGGGTACTGTAAGATTCTGGTACCTCTGGTACCCTTAATAATCTATTTCCTTCCAAATATGTATCCCACCTTTCTTACTAGGTGGTACGCATACACCTTTAAGACAGATGATGTCATCGCTGAGCGCCGCAGAGCGGCTATTTCAACCGCCGGCGTTCTCACTCACATCGTTCGTTCAACCTGCCTTGTGTATCCACATGATTTCAAGCCTGTCTTGCTGTCGGAACCTCCAGCTGGTTGCTTCTACCTGGAGCAGACCGGAACCTCGCTACTGATCCCTGTATCTCGCTACCGGATCTTCCCCTCTCTACTGGACCCCTCTACTACTAACATTTACTAGTGATAAGTACCCCACAGGGGAATACTCCATAACCTACTTACACTATCTATCATCTGCACTGTTGCATAGATTGCTAGCTCTTGAGCCTACTACCATCTACTATCTGCACTGTTACATAGATTGCTAGCTCTTTAGTCTACTACCAACTATCATCTGCACTGCTACATAGATTGCTAGTTCTTAAGTCTACTACCATCTATCCTTGCACTGGGTTAGTCTATCCTGTAATAGTCATCTGCTGTCCTTACCACCTGTCACCATACTCGATTACTAACCTATCTGCACTCTACCTAATACCATCTAGTACTCTCCTGAACAAACCTATCAAGTACTTACCATCTCTATCACTGTTCACACCTGTCCCTTCAGCACAACACCTTCATACTGTCATATACATTCCACCACTCCAGGAACATCTTATTGAGTGTGTATATTTCTGTATGTTGAAGCTGACAGGCCCACAGTGATGAGTCTGGATAGTTGGATCTGGTTATTCAACACATCTCTACATGACTACTGAGTGGAGATTTTGCAGCTGCATATCCAGCCTACTACAAAAACGCAGGAGCGTTACACACATGGGGTGGATGGCTGGGGAAGGGGGGGAATTGGGAAGAGGAAATACTGGGCTTGAAAATAGAACATACTCAGAGTGGCAACTCAGAAGGATGTATAAGTTACTAAAACTGGAGCAGACAGATTATGAAGCAGCTATGCATGGCAACCAGTCAGCTACTATTTTTAGCATGTTTAGTGAAACTTTAAAAATGAAAGCTGACTTCTGATTGGTTGTCATGGACAGCTTCTCCAGGTTCTGGCTGCTACAATTCTAGCACATTTTATTTTTAGTGTTGCCATTCTGAACTAACATGCACTGGTAGGATCGCCAGGTATTTATTCTCTATTGTTCTAATTTTGAAACAAACATTCTGTACGCATTATTGGTTAGAGCCATTTCGGTGCATATAGAGAAAAATCTATTTTTGGGTTTAATTATTCTTTTCAGTGTGGTACTAAGACTTTTGTGTTTGACTTTTGTTAATTGTGCAAAAAAGTCTTGGAGGTTGCACTGCCCTTTTGCAGCAAATTACAGTTATTCTGTACCAGAGCTGCTCCAATATTGAATAACATTTTTTTTTTTTTTTACAAAAGCATTTCTATTAGGAAACATTATTACTATTGTTTTTGAAGTCAGTCATTTCTTTTCTTTATTTAGAATGAAAGCATATTTGAGATAAGCAGGATTTTAATGACTTTTCAAACAAACGTTGCCAGTTTTGTACCATTACAGAAAATGTTTAACAGCAAAAAAACCTACTGGACATGGATTGTAAAAAGTCAGTTTTCTATTTTATAGTGAATGAATGAGAAATCATTTCCTTATGATTGCTATTAAAGGTTAAATGGACAGCACTAGCCTGGTTCATTAATCGGAAAAAACATGTTTTTGTGAAATCTGTTAATATCTAGAATAAATTCATCTGTCACATGTAGCAAGGTTACAGTGTTGTAGAAGTGATTGAAGCAATGCAAAACTTGCCTTTTATATTCTGCTATCAATAAAATAATATATAACAATAAACATTACAATTTGGCTCCAATCACTCCTGAGCATATTGTTTTTAGGTGTTTTTCAGGCGTTTTTTGAGGGGTTTTTTTAGGCGTTTTTTTAGGCGTTTTTTCAGGCATTGACATCTAACAAAATGCTTGTAATCTGCCAAAAAAGAAGCTCATGTACTTTTTTGAGCTTCAGGCGTTTTGCTTCAGGTGACAAAATGCTCATATGTGAACAGGGGCCTTTGAAATGAATGGGATTTTGCTTGTTGGGCGTTATGAGACTTTAGAGATGAGCGTTTATGAGCTGAGAAACACTCAAGTTTGAACAGGGCCTTAAAGAAATGTGCAACTTAAGTAGCAATGTTTGTACAGCTCCACAGTTGTTCTTTATTATTTAATTAATTTTTTGTTTAGAGAGTTTTATTCTCGGTTCACACTGCCACAACTTAGAACATGGCTTGTGAGACCCAAAGTCGCCTGACATGTGAAATCCAATGCTAGTCAATGAGAGCTCTGTCCTTATTAGCACTACTGAAGTCACTCCGGTAGGTTCCTTACTACTTCAAGGCAACTTCTATCTGACTTGTGCCCATAGACTTTAATGGAAGTCGCCTCAAAATCAGATCCTCATCTATATCGATGTGATTTGGATCTGACATTACAGGAAGATTACCCAGGCATTCCCTGAAAGTCACTTCAAAGTTGCTTCAAAGTCGCATTTAAGTCATACTCAAGTCGCTTTCAAATTTCCAGGAAGTCGCCTTTGCAAAGTCACACCGTAAGCCTATCTGATATAGTTGTTTTAAAAAATACAATACATTGATATACAGTATATTGACAAATTGATTGTCTGGTACATCTATTCCTCTAGTCAGAGAGCCCCTGTTCTAAAAAGATTTACTTTTTACTAACATAGAGAAAATTCATACTGAACTGAAATAAATAAAAATTATTGAAATATACTCCCTATGTTATGCTTTCAAAAATGAATTTAACAAATTGTTGTTTATATATCTGCTATGAAGTGGGAGTCAAATATTACTTCACAGACAAACCTTAATAACAAATTTATATATATATAAATACTTTAATTAAACAATTCAACAAATAATGCGTACCAACACCAAATCAAGATAATCTGCTTATATCCAGCAGATTTTTTCTTCTATACCTGCTATTATCTGATGAATACAAACACCGTCAATGCTGAAATAATAACATATAAAAATATATTGGATGAAAATATAGTCCTTTTTCTGAAATCAAATACACATACACCCAGGTAAGATTGCCTAGTCCTTTGGTGGCAACACATTCTTTTAGAGGCTGTAGATTTAAAGCAGAGTTCCGGCCTCAAAATCGACTTTGCCCCATCCGCTTGCTGTAATGTAGCTGAAAAAGAATTGGATAATTTCAATTTTCTTTTTATTTACTTACCTTGTTATTAAAGAAAATATACTTACCTTCCCTCCACTTGTTCCCTCTGCGGCCGTGGCCTGCGCCGTGACCTCCTGCTTGCATTGACTCCTGGGAGCCGAGCATCATCGCTCCCAGGAGTCAATGCGCCTGCACCGGCCCTGCTCGTCACTTCTGGTGCAGGCGTGTAATTCCCTGCTTAACAGCTTCTGGGCATGCCAAGAAGTAGTGCAGGGATGACGCGCCTGCACCAGAAGTGACGAGCAGGGCCGGTGCAGGGCATTCTGGGACTTCAACGTCACCAACGAGGACACCCAAGAGGACGCTCTGGTTTCAGCTGCCCACACCTGAGATGGCAGCGCTGAACAAGACATTTTCAAGGTAAGTATTTCTTCTAAAAAGTAAGTGAAACAGGGGACAGTTAAGAGGCTATCGTTACTGAAATGCACTAGCCCTGACTGTCCCGGGGGTATTTTTATCGAAAAAAAAATTTTGAGGCCGGAACTCTGCTTTAAGTTGCTATAGCTAATGCTAATTGCAATGTTAAGATCAGACTAAGTCAGTCAAACACAGCTGATGTATAGCAGGTAGACATGTGCAGAATGTAAAAATGTTACATTTTTCAGATAGATTCATTATGTTACTAATTGTGTTTCGTTAGTTCATTTTGGAATTAGTTTACTTTCATTTAATTTAATTTCTAAAAATTATTGACGGATTTGAATTCTGTGTTAAGAATGGCTAGTTGTTAAGGAGCGGGCCGCGCCACATCCTTAACAACTAATGACTCATGAGCTGTCAGCGGGCTTCCCTGCTGAGAGCTGAAATGTAAACAAAAGAATGCCGGCAATAGAAAATTTAGAAATAAAACAGTGTGGGGTCCTCCCTCCAATCCATACCATGCCCTTTGGGTCTCATTTGAATTTTAAGGGGAACCCAAATTCCAAAATAGTAAAAAAAAATGGCATGGTGTTCCCCTATAATGAGTGCTAGGTCGTTATCTGAGCATGCAGCCTGGCAGGCCAGGAAAGGGGGGGAACCAGAAATCAAAAATCGAAAACAATGTCCCTCGATGTAGATCCATCATCAATCAAGCTGCCTGCCGCACTGCCAGACCCAAAAAAAAAGAAAACCGCGTCAAAGGCACCCCACTGACTGCCCCTCCGTCTGACAATTCTTAAATATGTAAGGTCGGAGAAAACCGATGATGTGAGCGGGGGACACCACCCTCTTGTAATGCCACTAACCGAGGCGTGCTGGGCCGATGACATCACAAGGGGGTGGTGTCACCCCTTGACACAAATAAACGAAACAAATTAAACGAATTTCAACAAAATCGGTTACTATTTCATTCAGAGATTCGGATATATCCAAATCGCCGAATAACCAAAAATTTGTCTGAATTTACATTAGGACCAAAACGAATTGCACATGTCTAATAGCAGATACCTTCCAAGCAGACTGAGGATTATATAGAGAAAATTGTTTGAAAGGGGTTATTTTTTCTTTTCTAACTTTAATTGTTTTCATAAGATTTATGGTTGGCATCACTGGTTTTACAAGCTGCCTAGAGCTAAAAACTATTTGACAACCAGGGTATGTCTAATGGGTCCATGCTGAAATACTCACATTCCTTTTCACACTGGGCTGATGTGCATGGTTTGTCACGTTAAAGGCATGCATAACAATTGTAATTAATAAAATTCTCACCCGACAGATTGCCCCTCCCAATGAAATAGGTAGGGCAAGGGTCTACTACATACATGTGACTATTCCTGATCAACCTGTAAATTAACAAATTGGATGACTATTCTTCTAAGTATTTAGGCATCATAAGCCTTACATTTCAT
Source organism: Pelophylax lessonae (assembly GCF_965119305.1). NCBI lineage: Eukaryota > Metazoa > Chordata > Amphibia > Anura > Ranidae > Pelophylax > Pelophylax lessonae. Next base: position 183,915,602 of record NC_138773.1, on the reverse strand, counting down.
ATCAATTATCAGTTTATTGCAGTTTCCCTTGGTCAATGTTTTATTTGTCCCATAGCCACCAAATACATTTAAACTTCCAGAGCTTCCAAATGTCCTCTTTCAAGGAAGTTTGAATCTGATCTGATTGGTTTTGTGGTTGTGTGCCAGTACAGATAGTTCTCAGCAATAATACTATATGAGGCCAATTTTCTCTTTTTACTTGAATTCATGTAAAAAGACTGTGTACGCAAGAGGGATTTGGAAGTATCACATTGATGCTAACAACAATGCCGTAAGCCTAGTGTTTGCTAGGTTACACAAAGAAAGAATTATAAATCTTGACTAGTTCATCTTTTTTTGTAATTACAATGTCTGCACAAACATCTTCTTAAATTTACTGAAATAAAAAATGATACAATTGTAAGAATTCTCATGAAGCAATTAAGCTACAAATGCTAATCCAACACAGAAGAGATAACACGCTGGGAGTACGTACAGAAAAGAAAAAACAGAGAGGGCTGAAGATAAATCAAAACATTTTGAAAAATACTGTGATGTAATAGTAGAAAATACTGACTACTGCTCAGAAAGCACAGTTTAATAGAAAAAATTATTCAGTAAAAAAATGTACCCTAATAATATATTTCCTAATTAGAAGTAGCAGAGCACTTCTATATAGCCTAGGCACACTTTGTCCTTCTCACCTCACAGGAGTCTATCATTAGAGGAAAATCAGCAGACCAGCAATTAGAATAATACTAAACCCCTTGGACTGGCATATCGATTGGGTAGCTAGCGTTTTCAGAAGAACAAGCTGGCACTGACAGCCATCATGTTTGTCTCAGAACAAGTTACTTTTTTTGTGATAACAGCACCCATCAGCAAGTGATGAAAAAAAAAAAATGAAAGGGTAACTCCACTTTCATGGGGAAAAAAATAGCAAATAAAGAAAAAATAATATAGTGTATACAATTGCACCACAAGTCACATTGTATTTGAATGTTATTAAAAATTACATTTCCTTTTTAATATGCAGCCGCTGTAATTTTTCTAAAAATGCAATGCAGTATGGCTACCTGTAGTTGTTCTGTACACAGAAACATAGGTTCCTGCTTGTGTGATTGGCTGACCAATTTCCCAGAAGTTTGTCTAAGAAACAAGTCAGATTTAAGGCATCCCCTGGAACAAAAAGGTTATTTTTGGTCAGATATCCCAATAGGAACATGTCTAAAGGGATGCAGGCCCAGCAGGTTTCCTCTTTAGAGCCCTGCAGCTGCCACAGCTGATCAAATATTATGAAACCACTCCCATTAGACCCACTCAGTACAGACGAACAAACAGTGTTAACAATAATGTGTTAAAAATGCCCAAAAAAACGCCTGCAATAACACACCTGGGCGTTTTTTTTGGCGCAGGCGTTTTTTTGGGCATTTTTTTGAGGTCTTTGGAGGCAGGCAAAACATCTGAACTTCTGTATAGGGGTATATATACACACACACTTATATGTATTTATACACATATATAGGTGTGATGGGAGCGGAGCCATATGCCTGTTAATTATTTCATTAGCGCAAGCATAGTGTTCTGCTACTTTCACACCTATATATGTGTATGTGTATATATACATACATGTGTATGTGTGTGTGTATATATACCCCTATACAGAAGTTCAGATGTCATGCCTAACTCCAAACATGTCCTCAAAAAACCCTATAAACGTCTGCAGCAAAAAGCAGGCTGACAGGCGAGAAGCCATATCGCTGTTCTATAAGTCACCTAAGAGAAACAATCTTTTCTCTATAGCGGTCACCCTGAAATGGAAGGGTTTGGTCACCCTGCTATAGCAGTCAGAGTCAGTTCACCCTACACTACACTATGGTCACCCTGGCACTTAACACTTTCCCTACAGAAACTAGATTTTTGAATCTAACTAAAGTGGAAAATAGAACCCTAACTACACTAGATATCCCTTTCCTCACACTAATAATTGCTAAATGACACTTTTGAAGCAGAAGTAAAAGAACTGCTTCCACTCTCTTCCACGTCCCTGTATTATAATGCTAGGAATTTGGTGGGGCTATCTTATATACTGGGGGGCGTATTCACTAATGATTGCCCTCTGGACCCCCTAGTCACTCCAATCACATTCCTAGCATTCTCCTGCCCCCTCAATTGGCTCTTACTGATGGTTCTGGTCCAATCACGGGCTTTTAAAGCCCATTTCCTGTCCCATTGCATTTTGGTCGGCTCTGGTTGCCGAATTCCGAACTTTTTCAGCAAAAAGTTCGGAATTCGGCTGAATTTCGAACAACCAATATTCGGGTCGAACCGATGGTCGACCCGAACCGTTCGATCATCCCTAATCAACAGGCCCCCTCCCGGCTAGTAGACAACTCGTCATTCAAACAGACTTGTTGAATGGGATTCATTTTATGTGTTTAATTGTGAATAGCTGGCTGGCCTTTCAAATGAACTTGTTAAACTGGATTCCTACTACTGACTGTTTGTCTGTGTTACACAACTTACACATCTACCAATCATAAAGCAAATATGAGTTTTGAAATCAAAAATGTGTACATTTATATTTACATTAATATTTACAATTACAAAATGGAGATTTTCACATAAACTCCTCATCAGGCAACAGTCTAATGAAGATTACACATAAACTCATAAGGCAACAGCCTTGAAGGAGGGAAAGGTTTTCTCCTGATTGAGATTATAAGTGAAGGTCACATTATGCATGAAACACATGAAAGATCATAGGATTACCCTATTTGGATGGAAAGGTATGTAAGGAGATAAACACCCAATTGCATAAAGTTCAGATACCCATCTGGTTTAAGTGATGGCCGCCAGTAAGGCCAATTAAAGTTACAAAGTGCTGCTTTTTCAACTATATTTAAGGGTCTGCTGGCATGTATGTTGAGAATTTTTGACAAATCCCACTGAAGAAAAGGTTTTTTATGGGGAGACTGGGTCGTCAACACCACCTTAAGAAACCAGTAGATCAGTAAGTGTAGAAAGAGCTAAAACTTATTTATAATAGATTTAAGGCTCAGGTCAAGATGCAGATGAAGCATCTCTGCATGTTACAGGAGATGTGGGCCCACTTGTAAAGGTAGGTACTTGCAGAGCTGCGTTAGAGAAGGAGTCTCCATGGCCAGGATGAAATTACCACCAAACTGTTACTGGTTTGTTGAGAAGCTAAACAAGGAATTGGGGGATGAATAGACAACAAATACCTAATAAAAAACCTAACCATAGTGTTTAGCCCCAATTATCCTTTTTAGTAGTGTGTATTTATATGATAATATGTTAATACATGTGTTTTGGGGACACTAGCAAATCCCAGCAAGAGGATATTGTATTCAGAACAAGGTATACAGTATCATATCGGGATCAGTTGTACATTTATATAATGCCAGCAAAGACCATATAAAGTGATTAGTGCCATAAATAAATTCATACATATACAAACAAAATTACAAAGGCAACACTTTTGTTTTTGCCCTCATTTGTCATGAGCTGAACACAAAGATCTAGGGCCTATTTCTCTCAAATATTGTTCTCAAACCTGTCTAAATCTGTGTTAGTGAGGCTTTGCCGAGATAATCTATTCACCTCACAGGTGTGGCATATCAAGATGCTGATTAGACAGCATGATTATTGCACAGGTGTGCCTTAGGCTGGCGACAATAAAGGCCACTCTAAAAAGTGCAGTTTTACTCTATTGAAGGGGTCAGAAAACCAGTCAGTATCTGGTGTGACCACCATTTGCCTCACGCAGTGCAACACATCTCCTTTGCATAGATTTGATCAGGTTGTTGATTGTGGCCTTTGGAATGTTGGTCCACTCCTCTTCAATGGCTGTGAGAAGTTGCTAGATATTGGCAGGACCTGGAACACGCTGTCATATAGGCCGATCCAGAGCATCCCAGATATGCTCCATGGGTGACATATCCGGTTATTATGCTGGCTATGCAAGAACTGGGATGTTTTCAGCTTCCAGGAATTGTGTACCATTCCTTGCAACATGGGGCCATGCATTATCATACTGCAACATGAGGTTGTGGATGAATGGCAAAACAATGGGCCTCAGAATCTTGTCACGATATCTCTGTGCATTTAAAATGCTATCAATAAAATGCACGTGTTTGTTGTCCATAACGTACGCCTGCCCATACCTTAACCCCACCACCACCATGGGCCACTCGACCCACAACGTTGACATAAGCAAACCGCTCACCCACACAACGCCATACATGTTGTCTGCCATCTGCTCTGTACAGTGAAAACTGGGATTAATCCATGAAGAGAACACCTCTCCAAAGTGCCAGACGCCATAAAATGTGAACATTTGCCCACTCAAGTCGGTTACGACAACGAACTGCAGTCAGTCGAGACCCCGATGAGGATGACGAGCATGCAGATGAGCTTCCCTGTGACGGTTTCTAAAAGTTTGTGTAAAATTTCTTTGTTTTGCAAACCGATTGTTGCAGCAGCTGTCCGAGTGGCTGGTCCAAAACGATCTTGGAGATGAAGATGCTGGATGTGAAGGTCCTGGGCTGGTTACACGGGGTCTGCGGTTGTTAGGCCAGTTGGATGTACTGTCAAATTCTCTGAAACGCATTTGGAGACAGCTTATGATAGAAAAATGAACATTCAATTCACAGACAACAGCTCTGTTGGACAGACCCTGCAGTCCGCAATCATGTCAATTGCATGCTCCCTCAAAACTTGCGACATCTGTGACTGTGTTAAAAACTCCACATTTTAGAGTGGTCTTTTATTATGGCCAGCCTAAGGCTCCTTTCCCATGGTCCCCGATCCCCGCTGAGCACTGTGTGCAGAGAGGGAGGTGTCAGAGCCCCGCTGCTCTCTATGGGGGAATCGGATGAGAGCGGACCGGCTGTCTGCTCTCATCCCATCCGATCCGATCCCCTGGACGGATGGAAAATAGGGTTTCGATCCGTCCGGATTTCACAGACAGGATCGGATGCGGATGGCAGCGGGTCTCAGCGGACATGTCTCCACTGACATCCGCTGCCCCATAGGGATTCATGGAGGATCCGATCAGATCCGCCTAAAAAACTGACAGGCGGATCTGATCGGATTGTTCTTGTGAAAGGGGCCTAAGGCACACCTGTGCAATAATCATGCTGCCTAGTCTTGATATGCCACACCTGTGAGGTGGATGGTTTATCTAAACAAAGGAGAAGTGCTCACTAATAATGATTTAGACAGATTTGTGAACAATATTTGAGAGAAATAGGCCTTTTGTGTACATAGAAAAAGTCTTAGATCTTTGAGTTCAGCTCATGAAAAATGGGGGCAAAACAAAAAGTGTTGCTTTTATAATTTTGTTTAGTGTATATTTTACAAAAATGTAAACAATATAATCAACGTATTTAAACCAATGTATAAAAAATATAATCAATGTACCTCTTGAATCAGTGTGCTAATATAGTAATGACTTTAAACGCTTAGAAGAACCCCACATACATATCACAGACTAAAAATCTTTTCATATTCATAATGTGCTCTCAAAAATAAAGTACTACGATTTCTCCCAATACAATATGTAAATATTACAGATCATTTAGAAAAAGTAGACTATAAAGTGCATAGATTCACGAAAAAGCACAAAGCCCTAGTTGACCCGCAGTGCAAATTGATGCCAAAATTCAAGAGGAGAATACTTAGCTACAGAGTTTAGGAGGAATTGCTGATGCCACAAGTTAAAGAGATGTGTATGGTTATTGAGCAGAAAGTAAGACAGCCTTCCTGGCATATGGTTATCAAGTCTTGGTTTACTCCATGTTACTTTCTCAGCTTCCCTCATTCGTAGCCTGCCTCACACTCCAATGGTACAGTCAGGAGTCTCCAATAAAGTTTTATGTTAAAATGTGTCATGTTTTTATTGGCATATATACAGTATTTAAGTTTTGTTTTCAATATCTTTTTTTCACTGCACCTGTGCAGTAAATGTATCTCTTGGGACACGGGATCATGAAGTATTTAAGGTGGGTCAGGTCCAATAGAAATGTGTACGAAGTAGGAGAAGAAAGGCAAGTGCCATCATAAATGCGTATTAGAGGTTTGCCCCCTCCGAATGGCCAGAATTTGACCATAGCAGATGAGAATAAGAACTGTTGCATGCATTGTAAGTGCAGGCATATCTAGGGGCCTGCACCTTTGACATTCTAGAGGCTCTTTTTTAAAATCCCTTTTAAAAAAAAAAATTGTTAAAAACCATACTTTTTCAAAAAGATACCAGCTTGACACACCAGACATACTGACTGACATCCAAATGGCAGGAAGGCCATGTGTGTGCAGAACTATAGATATGGTAATACCAACCAAAGGGCCTTCAATGTCTAATGTGTCTTCCAAGAAGGTTCCTCATGAATAAGTTGTTCTCTTAAAACAATCTGCCTTCATGAGCATTCAGCTCTTCCACATCTCCAGTGCCTAGGAGGAGCTGTATGAAATTAGGAGGCTGTAGTTTATGTACTGTATAACTAATTTATTAATAGTAAAGACAGATAAGTTTGCTAAACTCCTTACCATGTGAAATAGTAAATAGAGTCCTTTAGGTAGTATAAAGTAATATTAAAAAAAAAAACAAAAAAAACAGACACATTAAATTAAAGAGAAAACATGACATGAATAATGTTTCCCTGCTTCACCAAAAAGGCTCTTCTGTCTCAAATCCTCTTTATCCAAAAATGGTCTAGGAAGCAAACCTTTCCATAATTATTTTTTTTTCTAAAGTTTTTAGCAACACACAGAATACAATTCATAGAAATACATCACAGTAATGGAGCACGGGATTCTGGGAGATTCTTGTGTCCATGTTCCCAAGGTCTAACTATTGATTTATAGGACGCAATGCAGCACAAAACTTCTGTAACTGCTTGATTTTCTTTCCTAGATCAGACTGTTCCTTTTTCCTCCTCTCTTCTTTCTCTATTTTTCCTCTATGGCTAATTGGATGGGTCAGGTTTGAGACTAAATGATTTATTGCTTACAGTGTGAACTAGTGACAACAAATACAAGCAAACAGCAAGAAAGGGAAATTGTCAAGCTAACGTTTTGATTAAAACTGTGCTAGAACAGAAATCTTGAACAGAGTAGAATATTACTTCATGATAAATATCTCAAGAAGAGAATTGGCCTCAAAAGCTTGTATTTATGATTTTTTTTTTAATGTTCAGGTATCTGCTGCATTCAAAAATATCGGGGGAACAATTTGTTTGAACAAATACATATTTGTATGACATTTGTACTTGGATGAGATATTTAGAAGAGTTTCATGAAGAACAAAAAATATTTTTATTTATCTGTAGGAATTAGTTCTTGCCTTGATGCCTACAAAAGGCAGCCTGTTTGATATACAGAATATTCTCGAATTTAAGAAACTAAGTAATAACACAACCCTTTTCCTATTACCCCAGAAAATGAGCAATTTTGATTTGACAAGTTCAGTTCCCATTGATTTCAATGGGGTTAAGGTTGGGCATACAAATTTCTTTGAGGTTTGCAAACGCTGCTCAAACTGAACCCAGGGCAGTTCTGCTCATCCCTAGTTGAATACATAAATGTGTCTACTAGATTATTTTTACTTTGTGAAGATTTCCTCTTCCTGATGAAAATAAGTGAATGAAGATCTCCCCAGTGGGACACAGATGGCATAAAAAGCTAACAGGGGCTTTTGCCACTTTCAGTTCTATTCAATAGTAAAAAAAAAAAAGTTGTTCTTACATATACAGTATTTCAAGTCCCTAGGACAACAGTATTAAAAAGAGAAGTATATGGTTCTTTAAACTGTTTCTAAGACCACAAACTAAGCAATCAAAGACCGCTTATCGCTCAGTTCTCAGTATTCAGTTAGCAGAGAGCTGGTGACTGCACTTGAGTGTGGAGGGGGCGGGAGTGACTGGCTTAGTCTCTCAGCAGCTCATTGAGAGGCTGAGCCAGCTGTTGGTCCAGGCATCTGGGTGTCACTAGATCTCCCTGTATTATTAGAGATAAAAGGTAGGTATATCCTCACATGGTATATAAATAAATAGGCATATAGTCATCAGATAACTATATACTCCAGCTCACCACTAGCGCACATATCAGAAATGTGATGACGTCATCGGCAAAAAAGGGAGGCTCGGCTTCTATATGTCATATATATACAGTGGGTACGGAAAGTATTCAGACCCCCTTAAATTTTTCACTCTTTGTTATATTGCAGCCATTTGCTAAAATCATTTAAGTTCATTCTTCTTCCTCATGAATGTACACATAGCACCCCATACTGACAGAAAAACACAGAATTGTTGACATTGTTGCAGATTTATTAAAAAAGAAAAACTGAAATATCACATGGTCCTAAGTATTCAGACCCTTTGCTCAGTATTTAGTAGAAGCCCCCTTTTGATCTAATACAGCCAGGAGTCTTTTTGGGAAAGATGCAACAAGTCTTTCACACCTGGATTTGGGGATCCTCTGCCATTCCTCCTTGCAGATCCTCTCCAGTTCTGTCAGGTTGGATGGTAAACGTTGGTGGACAGCCATTTTTAGGTCTCTCCAGAGATGCTCAATTGGGTTTAAGTCAGGGCTCTGGCTGGGCCATTCAAGAACAGTCACGGAGTTGTTGTGAAGCCACTTCTTCGTTATTTTAGCTGTGTGCTTAGGGTCCACTCTGGAGAAGGTTTTTGTCCAGGATATCCCTGTACTTGGCCGCATTCATCTTTCTTGCAACCAGTCGTCCTGTCCCTGCAGCTGAAAAACACCCCCACAGCATGATGCTGCCACCACCATGCTTCACTGTTGGGACTGTATTGGACAGGTGATGAGCAGTGCCTGGTTTTCTTCACACATACCGCTTAGAATTAAGGCCAAAAAGTTCTATTTTGGTCTCATCAGACCAGAGAATCTTATTTCTCACCATCTTGGAGTCCTTCAGGTGTTTTTTAGCAAACTCCATGCGGGCTTTCATGTGTCTTACACTGAGGAGAGGCTTCCGTCGGGCCACTCTGCCATAAAGCCCCGACTGGTGGAGGGCTGCAGCGATGGTTGACTTTCTACAACTTTCTCCCATCTCCTGACTGCATCTCTGGAGCTCAGCCACAGTGATCTTTGGGTTCTTCTTTACCTCTCTCACCAAGGCTCTTCTCCCCCGATAGCTCTGTTTGGCCGGACGGCCAGCTCTAGGAAGGCTTCTGGTCGTCCCAAACGTCTTCCATTTGAGGATTATGGAGGCCACTGTGCTCTTAGGAACCTTAAGTGCAGCAGAAATCTTTGTGTAACCTTGGCCAGATCTGTGCCTTGCCACAATTCTGTCTCTGAGCTCTTCAGGCAGTTCCTTTGACCTCACGATTCTCATTTGCTCTGACATGCATTGTGATCTGGAAGGTCTTATATAGACAGGTGTGTGGCTTTCCTAATCAAGTCCAATCAGTATAATCAAACACAGCTGGACTCAAATGAAGGTGTAGAACCATCTCAAGGATGATCAGAAGAAATGGAAAGCACCTGAGTTAAATATATGAGTGTCACAGCAAAGGGTCTGAATACTTAGGACCATGTGATATTTCAGTTTTTCTTTTTTAATAAATCTGCAACAATGTCAACAATTCTGTGTTTTTCTGTCAGTATGGGGTGCTATGTGTACATTCATGAGGAAGAAGAATGAACTTTAATGATTTTAGCAAATGGCTGCAATATAACAAAGAGTGAAAAATTTAAGGGGGTCTGAATACTTTCCGTACCCACTGTATATATATATATATATATATGTTATGTCCGTGCAGGACTTCATCAGTGTGCTGCACTATTTTTGTTACTAAAACCTAGAGGAGAAGAGTGTCAGTTTATCCTACTCCTGTAGATATTAATTCTTGGTGTTATGACGCAGACTGAGAAACTATTTCTTGCAGCCTCTCATCTCCCAGCCTTGGTGTACCTTGTGTGGCTATTATGTGTGATTTTGCTAAATACTCACTTGTCCACTGAGGTACACAGAGGGGGGTGCACAAAACAGTTGTTAAGTCAAACTTTTTAGCACACTTCCAGTCTTTGCAATTATATGCACACATTCCTTTATTTATTTGTACCATGCTATCAAAAATTGTTTTCAGAATATTACATTAGTTTAGTATGTGTGAGGTAATGTATGCTTAGTACAGTATCTCACAAAAGTGAGAACACCCCTCACATTTTTGTAAATATTTTATTATATCTTTTCATGTGACAACATTGAAGAAATTACACTTTGCTACAACATAAAGTAGTGAGTGTACAGCTTGTATAACAGTGTAAATTTTCTGTCCCCTCAAAATAACTCAACACACAGCCATTAATGTCTAAACCGCTGGCAACAAAAGTGAGTACACCCCTAAGTTAAAATGTCCAAATTGGGCCCAATTAGTAATTGTCCCTCCCCGGTGTCATGTGACTCGTTAGTATTACAAGGTCTCAGGTGTGAATGGGGAGCAGGTATGTTAAATTTGGTGTTATCGCTCTCACACTCTCATACTGGTCACTGGAAGTTCAACATGGCACCTCTAGATTGGCAAGACTCTGAAACTGAACTGCAGCACCATGGCCAAGACCATACATCGGTTTAACAGGACACGTTCCACTCAAAACAGGCTTCGCCATGGTCCACCAAGGAAGTTGAGTGCACATGCTCAGCATCATATCCAGAGGTTGTCTTTGGGAAATAGATCTATGAGTGCTGCCAGCAATGCTGCAGAGGTTGAAGGCGTCAGCCTGTCAGTGCTCAGAACATATGCCGCACACTGCATCAAATTGGTCTGCATGGCTGTCATCCCAGAAGGAAGCCTCTTCTAAAGATCATGCACAAGAAAGCCTGCAAACAGTTTGCTAAAGACAAGCAGACTAAAGACATGGATTACTGGAACCATGTCCTGTGGTCTGATGAGACCAAGATAAACTTATTTGGTTCAGATGGTGTCAAGCATGTGTGGCGGCAATCAGGTGAAGAGTATAAAGACAATTGTGTCTTGCCTACAGTCAAGCATAGTGGTGGGAGTGTCATTGTCTGGGGCTGCATGAGTGCTGCCGGCACCGGGGAGCAATAGTTCATTGAGGGAACCATGAAAGCCAACATGTATTGTGACTCACTGAAGCAGAGCTTGATCCCCTCATTTCAGAGACTGGACCGCAGGGCAGTATTCCAACATAACGACCCCAAACACACCTCCACTGCCTTGTTAAAGACGCTGAGGGTAAAGGTGATGGACTGACCAAGCATGTCTCCAGACTTAAACCCTATTAAGTATCCGAGGGGCATCCTCAAACGGAAGGTGGAGGAGTACAAGGTCTCTAACATTCACCAGCTCCATGATGTTGCCATGGAGGAGTGGAAGAGGACTTCAGTGGCAACCTGTGAAGCTCTGGTGAACTCCATGCCCAAGAGGGTTAAGGCAGTGCTGGAAAATAATGGTGGCCACACAAAATATCGACACTTTAGGCTCGATTTCAACATTTTCACTTAGGGGTGTACTCACTTTTGTTGCCAGAAGTTTAGACATTAATGGCTGTGATTTGAGTTCTTTTGAGGCGACAGCAAAGTTATACAAGCTGTACACTCACTACTTTACATTGTAGCAAAGTGTCATTTGTTCAGTGTTGTCACATGAAATGATATAATATCATATTTACAAAAATGTGAGGGTTGTACTCACTTTTGTGAGACACTGTATGTTTAAATACATTGTTTTTAAATGATTTTGGTGCATAAAGTAAATGTTGTCAAATGCAAAGTTCTGGTTCATTTTCAAACAATATACTCGAGTATAAGCCGACCCGAATATAAGCCGAGGCCCCTAATTTTACCACAAAAAAATGGGAAAAACGATTGACTCGAGTATAAGCCTAGGGTGGGAAATACAGCAGCTACTGGACCCAACTGGACCACCACGAGACCCAAAACAGGGGCTGTGGACATGATACAGGAGAATGCAGGGCTGTGGGTATGTTACAGGGGATGCAGGGCTGTCGGGATGGTACAGGAGAATGCAGTGCTGCGGGCATGGTACAGGAGAATGCAGTGCTGCGGGCATGGTACAGGAGAATCCAGGGCTATGGGCATGGTACAGGAGAATGTAGGGCTGCAGACATGGTACAGGAGAATGCAGGGCTGCAGACATGGTACAGGAGAATGCAGGGCTGTGGGCATTGTACAGGAGAATGCAGGGCTGCGGGCATGGTCCAGGAGAATGCAGGGCTGTGGGCATTGTACAGGAGAATGCAGGGCTGTGGGCATTGTACAGGAGAATGCAGGGCTGCGGGCATGGTACAGGAGAATCCAGGGCTGCAGGCATACTACAGGAGATGTAGTGATGTGGGCATGGTACTGGTGTACTATGCCCGCAGCACTGCATCTCTTGTAGTATGCCCACAGCCCCGCATAATGGCAGGTAGTGCGGCTGTGGAGGAGTCTCACTTACCTGTTCCTGAGGCGCGTCAGATGTAAAAATGGCACCGCCCGGCGCCAATACGTCACTTCGGATGCACCACCGCTGCTCGGGAAAGCTTGTATACGTTCAGCTATTCCCGGGAATAGCTGAACGTGTACGGCCTTTCCCGAGCAGTGGCGGCACATACGCGGTGACATGTTGGTGCCGGGCGGCGCCATTTTTAAATCTAAGGCGCCTCAGGAGCACGTCGGGCCGGCCGAGGACATGTTTTTTTTTATGACTCGAGTATAAGCTGAGGGGGACGTTTTCAGCACAAAAAAAATGTGCTGAAAAACTCGGCTTATACTCGAGTATATACGGTACATATTATACTGCTACTTACTGTAGTTCATATAGATGTAGCAAGGTCTGCCATCAGTACAGGTAACACTTCCAACACCTTTAAGTTGTGAACACAGGTGTGAGAACTGAGACAATAACCATTCCGGCATCTTTGGTTTGTTTTGTTTATTGTATATTGGGGATGGGAGAAGAGAATGTGCGGGATACTCCTTTGGCTCTTCTAGGCTTAACTTGAGACTTTGTACAAAAAATGCTCACTAGCGCTGTCTTGGCGCCAGCTGAATGCCTACCAGTGCTTCTTGACACTTGCAAATACTGCTTGGCTGAATTGGTGCTGGAACCTTGACTTTAACTTGTTTGGTAACTCAGAAGATCCAGGACTGTAGAACTCTTCACTCCTGACACTCGTTTTAGCTCAAAAGTCACTGAACAGCTCCCTCCAACCCTTCACTGACTGAGGTAGCTCCTTTTCTCTGCTTGTGCTGCTGCAACTCTTAACTCTGTACACTACACACTGTACACTGACACTTCAGGGCCCAACCACCGGTACCCCCTTTACACTTCAAGGTCCTCTGACTAGGCACCCCCTTTACACTAGCTGACTTCTGGATCCCTAGAACCTTCTCCGGAGTGGTCCCCTCTGACACTAGGCAGACCCCCAGGGGCAGTCCACAGTACTCATGACCTTTGTAGGCTTTCCTGGAACTGGACCCCTCTCTCTCTCCACTGGTTCTCGGCACACTGGATCCCCTCTGCAGCTCAGCTCAGCACTCCTTGGATTCCCAGGCCGCCACCCGAGACACCCGCTTTAGCTTACAGGAGGAGAGACAGCCGTACTCTCCCTCCTGGGACTCTGCTTCCTTCCAAAGATGCTGTGTCATGCATTCCTTCAGAACTTATACCCACTCCCAGAATCCTCTGCGGCAGAATCTGCCTTTCTGGGGTAGATACAGACCTGAGTGTGTCTCTAATTGGGTTTCCTCCACTGCCCAATGAGAACCCTCTCATGGAGCCAGTGGGGAGACTCCCCTCTCAGCAAGCACACCTGGGAGACATGACAGCCAGCTGAAATCATGGCCCTGCAGTTAGGCAGCCAAGGCCCACTATACTTTTACCTAGCACCTACCTGTAGAGTACTACATAGACATAAGTCATATGTTTACTCCTCTTTATTGCTGTTACATAATCTGCAGTGGAAAATTGTAAATTTGGTTCCATGTATATAATAACAGAAATCTGGTGCTATGGAGCCCTCACTAGAGGGTTGATTTACTAAAGGCAAATAGACTGTGCACTTTGCAAAGTGCAGTTGCACTCTGCAAGAGCACTTGCCCAGGTGCTTAGTAAATGAGCAGAAGCTCTGTCAACTTTCATCATCCATTCATGTGCAAGCATAAATGCTGTTTTTTTTTTTTCTTTCCTTACTTACTAGGCACTGGAGCAACTGCACTTGTAAAGTGCAATTGTACTTGCACTCTACAAGTGCAGAACACTTTTTTTTTTTAATCAAAGGAAAACTGGCCTAAAATAGTAAAACAAATCAAAATGTTTTTTTGTTTTTAAATGTAGCTGTATTCTTCTTTCTACTACTATTAGCTACAACCAAAGAACAACCAAAAATAAATTCTCCTGCATCTGGCGATTGCAGCGATACAACATATGTGCATATTCTTTGTTGTTTGTACCCATAGTAGAGCCCAGAAACAATGGTGACTATTTTGTTTTATTTTTTTTAACTTTTTTATCCTACCTAAAACACAATGACACAAACTAACACTGATACTAGCTTGAAAAATGTTTTGAAAAAAAAAATCTGCCTAAAATACTCTGACCGGGACCTTTGATCCCGACCTTTGACCTTGGTTCTGACCTTGACCTTTGACCTTAACTCTAACCCTGACACTGACCTAGATCAAACTTTTTTCAAGATGTTTTTTCCTTATTTATTTTTTACACATACTTTTGTTTGTGTACATTTTTTTACTTCTAGAGAAAGGAAAGAAAGATATAATGGGGGGGGGGGGGGGAATTAAATAAAGCTGCTGAACCACTTTTCATGCGTTATTCCCTTTTGTTATTGTATTGCCCCAAACTCATGAAGCATTTGCAACGCATTTGGTTCTGAAAGTGACTCCTGCATCAAATTCAGATAGTTCTAAAATGTGGCACTTTTACATTGTGGTGCATAGAATGCACCAAATTCAAAGTAAAATACCGACAGTTCCTATCTTATGAAAATAGAGCTAATGAAGACCAACTCTCTTTTAACGTACGGAGAGAAACTGGTGCAGACATATTTTTTAAAAGTGTCTTGCGTGCATTCTAAAAGTGGCTCAGCATGTGCCAAATTCATGTATAAGATTTCAACCGGTACTTGAATTTGGGGCATTCTTCACCACTTTTGTAAAATATAGCTCTGCCAGGCTTTATGAATTCCAGGAATTTTATTTTTTTCTTCATTCAGAGGAGAAAAAACATGGGGGTCGGCTCTACAGTGATCGATTCCTGTGATAGCAGATCAAAGGCTATCACAGTGATCAGGTGATAAGGAACCAGTCTTCCCAGTTCCCAATGATTTGTACAAGATCCGGGGCCCTCAGAGAGAGCATGATGTCTGTAGTGGGAGCATTGTATGTAGCGCCCTCCCAGCACAAAGCCATATACGCAGCATCCCAGAAGAAAACCTACTTCAGTCAGGCTACATATTTGCGTACACGTGGCAAGGGATTAATAAAAAAAAAACCTCCTGTAACAATTTATTTTTCTTTATTTGATTTTGCTTTAATGCTGCTTTTGTACGCAATAAAAGAAGAACCATTTATTGGAAACTGCTATGATATTTTTATTTTGGAAACTAACAGATAAATTTGTATATCTTAAGAAGAAAACCACAAAAAAGGAGCCTGGTGATAGGATAAGTTTATTTTCAGCAAAATGTACATCGCTATGAATAATACTGCTGTTGAATTTCCCATACATTTTAATATGGTTCCATGCTGGGAGATAAGTGCTGACATTAGAAAGCTGTTTGCAAATAATAAACATCTCCTAGCGGAAATGAATCTCTAAGAATATCATTTACCTCTGCTGCGAAGCTATTCTTCTGCCTGTAAAATTACTACTTATTAGCCCCCAAGAACATCTCTAAAATATTGAAAAACTATGGAGTGACTAAATAATGTGAAGTTTAAACCAAACTCTGAAAAGACAGTATGACCTTTTTTG
This sequence comes from Pelophylax lessonae, assembly GCF_965119305.1. Taxonomy (NCBI): domain Eukaryota; kingdom Metazoa; phylum Chordata; class Amphibia; order Anura; family Ranidae; genus Pelophylax; species Pelophylax lessonae. The sequence continues at coordinate 183,899,613 of NC_138773.1, read as the reverse complement.
ATCCAAGTAATAGTGTATAAAAATTACATTTTGGAGATAACACTTCTCTGGCACAGTGAAACAATTGCTGCAGATGAGTATGTGGATTATCAGTATGTGTAGAGGTGATTTTGCATTCAACTTTTCCAACCACATTTTGCTTTCAATGCCTTATGTGTTTTCAATGCAGCTAGAATTTGGAGACCATCACACACATATTTTAAAGAATATTTAGGAACAGTTGAAGATACATATGGAAATGTAAGACCTACAAATATATTAAAGTTGAACTCTGGGATAAGCAAATATTGTGTAAATACAAGAATCATGTGTATTTTTTACTTGGGCCTTGTGCCTTTGTGCAGGAGCTTTCCTGTAATAAAGACCAATGACTGCTGCTCTCTCGCATTATACAGGGTAACTGGTCTTGTCTTTGTCCCCCTCTGCAGGGGGGCCTGCCGGGTCCCTTCCACTGCACTGTTCTCTATACAGACTGTGTGCAGCTTTTTTAAAAGCTTCCTTCCATTGTGATCAAGGTTTTAATATACAGTAAAACCTTGGATTGCGAGTAACTTTGTTTACGAGCGTTTTGAAAGACGAGCAACATTTTTTTAAAACATCTGTCTTGATATACGAGCACTGTCTTGATATACGAGCAGTTTAGTACACTATAAGCATGCCATCCCCTCTGTTAATGCCCTCTGTTACATACCATTATGTGTCCCAGTGCTTGTACTGTATATAAAGATGCCGATTTATACTGTTTCAGAGTGTCTCCCTGCGCTTACTGTATATGACTCCTCGTCCCTCTGTCTCTCTCTCTCGCCTCGTCTCTCTGCTCTCCCCGATCACTCCTGCTGACGTCATCTGAGGAGGAGGGGAGGAGAGAAGAAGAGGGCTGAGAAGTCACACAGTGCCAGACACGCTCTAATACAGTATAAATCGGCATCTGTTATATACAGTACGGACACTCTAAGTCCAGGACGAAGTCCAGAGTGAAGCTGTCAGTTTCAGGGAGTTCATGGTCTGGAGACCAGCGAAAAGAGCAGAGGTACGTCTGCACAGAGCAACGAGATTGGTCTTTACTAAGCTGTTTTCAGGGTTTTTTTTCCTTTTGGTATTAATATAATTGTGGCTTCTGTCATAGATGTTGGTAATACCCCCTTTTCCAGTGCCCTGTTTAGCAATTGCAAAAGCTCCGGCAACATAACCCCATGTGACGTCAGAAGGGGCGGTGTGGCCCCGCCCCTTGCCTATAAAAAAGCTGTCAAAGCTGAAGAGCGGCATACGGTGGGTAGCCTCTGAAGGGAATGAAACAATGAGTTCTGTGGTTTTTACTTTTGTACACTTTTTTCGTGACTGGGTAGAGGCACTATGTAGCCGATACCCATTCACATGGGGGGGAGGATCTGGGGCCCCCTTGTTAAAGAGTGCTTCCATATTTCTGATAAGCTCCCCACCAGCAGACCCCCACAACCACAGCCCCAGGGTTGTCGGGAAGAGGCCCTTGTCCCCAAATTCCCTCTGCAGCATTCCAGTTGGACATTTAAGGACTTCTAAAAAACTTCTATAAAAATGGTGAGGCCCCTCAGAATTACTTCTCTTGCAGTTTTACTTATCACTATATCCCCTTTTAAAGTTTACAATTAAATACATCTGTTACCATTCACATATTGGACCAGTTTCCCATAGGATCATTGAATACAGGGGGCTGTATGCGGCCCAGAACCGCAGGCAGGAGGGAGGGAGGAGCCTGTCTATGGCGCCAAGCCGGCGGGCGTGCTAAAGCCGCTGGGAGAGCCGCTAGCGAGATGAGAGAGAAGGCTCTTGACTCCTGCACCTCAACAAGAAACTGATCGGCCCCTCCTAGGACCATCACCCCCCGCACCCCCATCGCCCCCACCGGTACCTGGCCGTATACCGCCGCGGAGAGAGGACGAGTGGTGGATCGCTGTGACGGTCCGCTCGGGACCTGGAAAAGGCTGCCGCTGGTGAGGCCGGGTCCCGCCGCATGACAGGGGCGGAGACCGGGCAGGACGTGCGAAAGCACGAGCGTGCAGCGAGGCGGCCGGAGCAAGGGCCGACCCCAGGGGAGGATTGCAGAGAGGCACTCGATCCAGTACACGGTTTTGCTGGCAAGGAGACAAGCTGGACCTCCATCCGGAGGTACAAGAGACAGTGCCATAGCTCGGTGAAGGAGCGGTGAGAGGGCGCAAGCCCCCCCTTTTTGTATTTTCTTCTATATTATAAACGTTGATTGCAGAGTACCCTCGGATTATTTAAATGGGACTGCATTAAGTTATCTGAAATAGCGGGCAACGAACGCCAGATGGGATAGGATCAATAGGGGGAATCACGACCCTCAGAGACTATCATACCACTACACAGATTTAAGTAAAGAAGATCCCATATTTTGATTTCTCCCTGGATAGAGGGCTTTTTCTCTGGTTATCCCCTTCCTTATTTTCCCTCTCACCCCCCTTGGGGGTAAAGATATGAACACACATACTGCATGGAGAAGATAACCCATAAACAGAAATAATACATACATATGATACTCCTTAAGGTAGCCTAAGGATTAGAGGAAGAGACAAGGAAGAGAATCTTTAGGATAAAGGGAAATAATCTTGCAGAGAGACTTGAAAGATTAAAATGAAAAATAAACCGGCAAAGGATTTAGCTGGGAAACCTGCAAAATTAACGGCAAGGGAACTAAGAAAGTCAAGAACCAAAGACACACAGGAATAAGCGGAGAAGAAAGTCTAGAAGTTTCAAGAGAAAGTACCCTAATAATAGGAGACGGAGACATGATTAGAGAAGATGAATTAAGTGGAAAAGATCCCCCTCCATCAAAATCGGAAATGCGGGAAATGTTGGCCAGCCTTGAAAAATCTATTAAAACTGAGATGGCCACCTTACATGGGGACTTAGGGCAAATCCTCAGTAGGGTAGAAGAAACAGAAGAGAAGGTGGAGCTCCATGGAAAAGAGTTAAACAATCTAAAAGATCAAATGAGGAAAATGAAATTGGATCAGAGAAATATGTTATGCAAAATTGAAGACCAGGAGTACAGAAATCGAAGAAAAAACCTGAGAATAAGAGGATTATCAGAGAAAGGCCCGGCAGAGAATCTAGGAGAAATCCTGGAAAGTTTATTCAACCCTTTACTAGGAAAAGCAAGCACAGACAAAATTGAGTTTGAAAGAATACATAGACTGCGTAAACCAACTAATATACCAAAAGAGAAATCAAGGGATGTGATTGCAAGATTCCATAAGTATGAGACAAGGGCCCAGATCTGGGAGAAAATGAGAGAAAGACCTGAATTAAAATATGAGGGAGAGGATATTCAGATTTTCCCAGACCTGGCACAAGAAACGATTAATAGAAAGCGTATTCTGAGACCAATGGTAGAAGCACTAAAGAAAAATAATATACAGTACTTCTGGAACCATCCAGCAGGATTAGGAGTGAGAAGAGATGGGAGGACAATACTACTCAGGTTCCCAGAAGATACCCAAGATTTTTGTGAATCAGTAAACATTCCATTAATAGACATTCCAGGGTGGACAAAACAGGAGTCTCCAGAAGAGGAAACAGATGAAGAAGAATCGGTCCAGTGGAAACAGAAGAAAAAGCTGAAAAAGAAAACAACAAAAGGATGAGGAAGAACTGGGGGAGAACTTGGGGACTTGGGGGATGTGGGGGGGGGAGGGGGACGGTTAGCGGAGGTGGGGAAGAACGGGAGGAGTAAAATAAGAATATAAAATAGTGTAACGCTCCTGCGTTTTATGTATGATGTGGATTTTTAGCTGCAGAAATATTCCACTTCAGTAGTCATGTAGAGAAACGCTGAGACACCATTCCCAACTCTCATCATGTGTGGATGATCTCAATTCAACAAGTAAATACACACACTCAATAAGATGTTTCCTAGAGTGACTTATGTATATAGTAACACAGTGATGATAGGCTGAAGAGACAGGTTGGGTAGAGATGGTAGATGACAGACACTTGAAAGGAAATGTTCTTGAAAGTAAGATAGTAGCAGATGGGATGCAGATAGGTTTAGCAATCATGTATGGTAGCAGATGACAGAGTAGCAGGTGGACATACAAGAGAGATCAACCCAGTGCAAGAACAGGTGGTAGTAGGCTCAAGAGCTAGCAATCTTAGATAATGCAGATGTAGTAATAGTCCTTAGTATGCAGAGCTAGATAGTGTAAGCTTTAGTATGAAAGTTATAGAGGTTTCCCCTGTGGGGTACTTATCACTAATAGCAATGTAGTAGAGGAGAGGTTCGGCAAGAGCGGATGATCCAGTAGCGGGATACAGGGATCAGCGCAGCGTGGTTCCGACAGCGAGGTATGCTTGCAAGCATGAGAGCTTCAAGACAGGTTAGCATCAAGGCACAAAGCAGTTTGAACGAACACATGTGAGTGAGAGCCGGCGATCTAAATAGCCATCCAGTCCGGCGCTCAATGATGACAGCATCAGTCTTAAAGGTGTATGCGCACCTTACCAAAAGAGAATGGTGGGGCGCATACACTTATGAAAGAGTAATTAGGGTACCCAAAGGTACCAGAACATTACAAATAGGCGGCTCTACGAGAATTCGGCATGCCCTTTCCATCGGACCTAGTAATGGGAAAGATGGGCGGGAACAGCGACCATGGGCAGAGCTCGACCTCGGCTATAAGTCGATTGGAAAGGAAGGAAGGAGATTCGACGACTCTGGCGGAGGGACTGGGTTGGGCTAGGCCCCCACAAGGGAAAGGGAGGGGGGAGGGGAAGAGAGAGGTGGGGGGAGGGAAGGGAAGGGAGGGTAAGAGGGAAAAAGATGTCAAAAGATCCAATTTTCTACCATAAGAAAGGGCTAGAATTAAGAGAATATAGAAGGAAAAAGAAATCAAAAGATTTAAGTATCATCTACAAGAAATCTCTAGATTGGAGGGAGTGGCTTTCTGTGCGTTCCCCTGACCATTTCAGAGTCCAGATGGGTGACAAGGGAAAGAGTAATAATAATGAAGGTCAATAATTAATGGTTGTAGTTAATATACTATCATATAATGTGCGAGGTTTAAACTCACCAGATAATAGGAAGAAAATTTTAAATGAAATCAGTTATTTGAAAGCAGACCTAACATTCCTACAAGATACTCATATATCCCACGCATCCAATATTAGGCTATACTCTCAGAGCCATCCTATCTGGTACTACGCGGACTCACCCGGGAGGAAATCCAAGGGGGTTGCCATAGGCATAGCCAGGGGCCTTGGATTTGCTCTAGAGTCGAGACTGGTAGACCGAGAGGGGAGATACCTCTTTTTAAGAGGTAAAATTGGAGATGAAGAGCTGACTCTAGTGAATATATATAGTCCTAACGAGAGACAAGTAGATTTTCTAGGAATGGTTCTGGGAAAATGAATGGAGTTTAAAAAAGGGGGAGTGATATTGGCAGGTGATCTCAATCTATGCCTCGACCCTAAAATAGACACTACATCAAAAACCTTACAATATAATAGAATACAGGCAGGGAAAATAAAGGAAAAATTATTCACAAATCAACTGGCAGATATCTGGAGAATTCTCCATCCAAAAGATAGAGACTTCACGTGTTGGAACATACTCGAGATTGGATTACATCCTAATCGAACATAGATGGATTGAAAGGGTAAGTGGGGCAGAGATCGGGATTAGGACCTGGTCCGACCACACCCCCATTACGGTAAAGATAAAAATAGCAAAAGAGCTGCCTAAGATGGATGCGTGGAAAATAAATGAAGAAATGTTAAGCGATAAAAAATGGGAACAAGAAATAGCGAAAGAGTTAGAACTCTACTTTCAAATAAACGATACGAATGAAGCACCGAAAGATATGGTATGGGAAGCTCATAAAGCTTATATAAGGGGTATACTTGTCTCAAAAGGTGCCCAAAGGAAAAAAGAAAGAATAAAAAAATAAGGTTAGGTTAATGACAGAAGTACACCAACTAGAGCAAAAACATAAAAATATCCAAGACACATCAGTAAATAACCTACTGGAGGTAAAAAGGGAAGAACTGAAGGATCTGTTAGAACATGAAATTAGACAGGAAATGAAAAGATGTATAAAAGAAAAATATATTGAAAGTAATAAGGTGGGAAAAAATCTGGCAAGAATCTTAAAAAAGAAGAAAGGGAGAAATTTTATAGAGAAAATAAAGAATAAAAATGGGGAAATAATTCAAACAACGACAGGAATAGCCAAGGAATTCCAAAATTACTATGCAAATCTCTATGCAGTAAAAAAGGGGATAAACAGGAGAATGAAACAGATAGGAGGGAGAAAATCAAAAAATATCTTATAGAAGCTGGGTTGACAAAAATAGATGAGGACAAATTAGCATCTTTAGAAAGACCAATCTCAGAGCAAGAAATAGAGAGAGCTGTTAAAGAAACGAGTCCAGGTAAAAGTCCAGGACCTGATGGGCTAACCATAAATTATTATAAAAAAATATAAGGAAATTCTAATTCCAAGATTAAAAGAATATATAAATGGAATAGGTACCCAGTATGAGATGAGTAAAGATGCCCTATCTGCATCAATTACAGTTATACGCAAGGAGGGAAAAGACCCGCTATTATGTTCTAGTTTTAGACCCATCTCCCTCCTCAACGTGGACACTAAATTATTTACAAAAATATTGGCTACCAGGATGATGAACCTGATGAGGGAATGGATACATAATGATCAAGTAGGATTCATCCCGGGCAGACAGGGACGGGATAATGGGATAAAGACTTTACTCCTGATTAGCCAAATGACAAAAAGTAGATCACCCAGTGTACTTCTGTCAATAGATGCTGAAAAAGCATTTGACAGAGTAGACTGGGAGTTCATGACAAATACCTTAGAAGAGTTGGGAATAAAATCTAGAATGTTGGCTTGGATTAAAACATTGTATAATCAACCAACCGCAAAAGTAAAGATCAACGGAGTTTTGTCAGATTCCTTCAAAATGTTCAACGGAACAAGACAAGGATGCCCCTTGTCTCCGATGTTATTTGTTCTATCCTTAGAACCCCTATTGGCAAACATTAGGAATAGTGTGGACATTAGGGGAATAAGGATGGGACAAGAGGAGTACAAGTTCTCTGCCTTTGCAGACGACATCCTGCTTTATATAAGTAATCCCAGGACCACACTACCCAACTTAATAAAAATAATGAAACAATATGGAGAGTTATCTAATTTAAAAATTAATCAAAAAAAATCTGAAATATTAAATATCAATATCCCCAAACTAGAAGAAGAGAGGTTAAAAAATTAATTCCAGTTCAACTGGAGAAAAGATGAGATTAAATATCTAGGGATTAAATTAACCCCAACCCCAGAAAATCTCTATAGAGTTAATTTCATACAACTTTTAAATGAAATAAGAACAGAGTTGAATAGATTATCCCCAAGAATTTTTTCCTGGATAGGGAGAATAAACACGATAAAAATGATAATTCTGCCTAAAATGTTATATAAATTTCAGATGATCCCAATTCCAATACCGCAAGCGTTCTTTAAAACACTCAAAACTCTAATATCTCGTTTCGTTTGGAAATACAAAAAGCCAAGGGTAAAGTACACTACACTTAGTAAAGGATTTTAAAAAATATTATTTTGCGTCAATACTCACAAGGGTGATAGAATGGACAAAAAAAAAAGTGACAGAAATTGGGTAACAAAAGAAAATACAATGAGTGGCACACACCTAGCAAAAGTTATATGGATACCTCCGAGGTTCAGAAACTTAGACACCAACACTCACACAATCACAAGACACACTATTAAAGTTTGGGATAATATACACAAACAAGAAAATTGGAAGCACAATTCACCAATGATCCCCTTACAGGGCACAAAATTTTTTGCACCAGGGGAAGGGAAGGAATTAGGTAAATGGATAGAAGAAGGAGAAGCACGATTAGGAGACATAATTGAGCAGGGAAAAATTATACCCTTGGCAGAGTTAAAACAAAGGAAGGGAGAATGGAAGATTAATGAGTGGAGATACCTTCAGTTGAGGCATTTTACACTGACATTACCCCAGCCACTGAGAGATATGAGTGACCTTCGACTTTTTGAGCAATTATGTCTCTCGGATAAGATAGCTAATAATATTTCAAATGTATATAAAATCCTATTAACAACAACAAAAGAGAGAGGACCTTCACTAAAAGAAAAATGGGAAAGGGACTTCGGTCCTTGTAGTAACAACACACTATGGGATAAGAGCTTACAACTAGTACATATATCAGCGATAGATACCAACACCGAGGAGATGAACTACAAATTGCTCACAAGGTGGTACAACACTCCCGACAAAGTAGGTAGATTCCAGGTGGAAAGCTCAAGAGTTTGCTGGAGGGGCTGCCAGATGATAGTGACCATAGCCCATATATGGTGGGAGTGCCCTAAAATCAAAATATTCTGGAGAGACGTTTTAGACTTGATAAATAAAATTACAAAAATAGATATTCCCATGGATCCTTGGAAATGCCTATTCCATGGAACGCATATGTCAGTGAAACAATATAAAAAAACATTACTCCCCCATTTACTAAATGCAGCTAAAAGCCTAATTCCCTTAAAATGGCAAAAAGAAGAACCTCCATCCAGTAAAGACTGGTTGATTAAAGTAGAGAAAATTAGAAAGTTAGAACAATTAAGAAGCTGGGAGGAGGAGGAACAGGGGAATGGAGAGGAAATTTGGGATGAATGGTTAAACTTTAAGGGCTCAAAGGAATATAAAGATTTAATAGGAGTTGGATCGACAGAAGAGATAGGGGGAGGGGAGGGATAAGGGAGGGAGGGAAGAGGAATAAAGGGAATAAAGGGTTGTATGTTCATAATGTGTATGGATAATTTCTCCAGTGATTGGAGTGCTGTAATATTTTTTACCTGAAAAAATTAATAAAGAAATATAAAAAAAAAAAGGATCATTGAATACATAACTATGAGGGGTAGACCAGGAAGGGGTGGAGTTCCTGAAAAAACCCAAATGGTTAGAGCCAGCCCTTTACACTATTAAAAAGTTTATAATACAGGAAGACAAAGTGGACAAGATATCGACTGAGAAATCACAAGCGACTCGGTTAAAACAGAGAAAAACAAAAAGGGACTCAGATAGGTGATCAATAGGCCTAATTTTTGGGGAACAAACCCTTTTAGAACATGCCATGGAAGTTGACGCTGGAACAGAACAAAATTCAGAAGTTATACAAAGCGACGCCTGTGGGCTGTGTATGAATCAGTAAGGAAGGGCTCTAAATGTTTGGTGCCTTATGGTTCAATGCCCCAGCCTCCCTGCACGCCTTTATCCCGACTACGGTGGAATATATTTTTTTTTGTTTAAAGCCCTGTGGGTTTTTTGAAATCTATTCCTTGTCGTAAATAAACAGTACCTACTGATTTTTCAGGAAAGGTTCTGAGACAAGTGCGATTTGATGTAAATTGGTTTGCGACTCAGCTATTTTGCAAATATCTATAGGCGGCTTCCGCTCCTCTATTTATGGGACCATCCTTGATTTTATAATA